>NW_028227272.1:71035000-71635000 GCF_978045245.1 Mus caroli
AATAAATGCTTGTTTTGGCAATACTTACATAAAGCAGTATATGTGTCAATACATGTTCTTTTTTAAGCTAAGCTCATAAAAGTTAGAAACATTGATAATTTCTTCTCCTGACTGTTTTCTTAAATGAATATACATCCCAGAATTTAAGGAGCTACACAGATAGTTTAGTTGTTCTGAACATATTCTGAGAAAATGTATTTCTTCAGGAAGGAGAGGTTTGCTTTTATAATAATTATATTTTTATATTTTTATTTGTGTGTGTGTGTGTGTATGTGTGTGTATTTATGTGTATAGGTGTTTTGCCTGAAAGTGTGCCTGTGCACCATCTGGGTGTAGTGCCTGCAAAGGGCAGAGGGGCCATCATGATTAATGTATACAGGTACCTCTGGGAAAAATACCCAAAATGCATGTGCATCTGCAGCCCCCTTCCCTGCACCCTCTCTGCCAGCTCACAAGTTAATCGACACGTATACATTCCCTGTATATGTTCACATATTCTTTCTATAGTTCCTCCTTTGTTTTGTCCACTCACATGAATTTATGTCCTCACCTTCTCCATGTAAATGCCTATACACTTTCTGATGTGCTCACATCTCCCAATATGTTCACTCACTTCCTCTCAACATATACACATGATCTCTACATGATGCATACATGCTCCATGTTCACTTTTTATCTAACATACATATACACACATTTCATGCTCTCAGATTCAAGGTGATAAGTTCATTCTATAACATTTATATACAAACTCTGTAATAAATGCACACACAGACACACAAGATCTAGAACGGTAGTCCTCAGTCCCGTTAGGGTCAAATGACCCTTTCACATGGGTCACCTAAGGCCATCAGAAAACACACATATGTATACTACAATTCATAACAGTAGCAGAATTACTACAATTCAGAACAGTAGTTATGAAGTAAACACGGAACCATCTTTTTGGTTGGAGTTACTACAATGTGAAGAACTATATTAAAGGGTCACAGCGTTAGGCAGGTTGAGAACCACTGGTCTAGAGGGGAAATTAAACCTTTGGTTCAATGTTCTCTGAGTTTCTAGAATAAGGAAAGACAAGACACTGGAGGTTTTTTCTTTAGCTACTGTAGTGGAAGGTACAACTTCACTAAGGAGGTGTATTTTCAGGGGACATAGGCATACCTAGATGGTCTGAAAATTGTTTTTAACATTTGACAATGATTAAACAGCAAATATAAGAATGAAAAGATTTTTTTTTCTTAACCATGCAAGCTTTGCTTGGCACACACATGGAATTAGTTACAGGAGAAGTGCACGTTGCTCGATCAATTGCATAAGACACCCTAACTAGTTCTTAACAGTTGAGCATACAAAAGGGTAAAATAGTATCCTGCTAAGTTAGAGTAGAGAGGTGTATATTGTCTCGGGGATTCCAATATTTAATATAGAAATTCAGAGGCTGTAGCTGACCTTTGCCGTTTTTCTTGGGACTTTCATTGCATTCTTAATAGGAAGCAGTTTGGTATTCCTAGTGAAATATGCAAAGATATTCAGAATTTTGCCCTAAAGTAGATTATGCTAGAAATTCAGGCAAAGAGGCTTAACATAATAGTGTACTAATAAGTCAGCTCTCACAGAATGCAAAAGTTTTAACTTTTGCCCTGTCACCTTCAGCAGGATCTATGCTTCCAATCATAGCAATATATCCGTGGTTTAAAAATCTTAATTAGCTTGATAATCAGCTCAGCCTCCAGGCAAGAGAAAATACTGAGAATTAGATTCATGCCGCAGATGCTGAGAATCACCAAAAGGAAGGCAGAGGCTCGGATACGTCCTCTGTACTATGTACCATGGTCCAGCAGCACTTGTAGATCTATCTATCAGGCAGCCCCAATACTGTAGTGATTAGGAAACTCCCAGAGTACACACAGAATCAGGGAAACTCTGATAAGAAGCATTATGGGGGCGGAGGGAAGGAATTATCTAAGTGAATGTAGATATCGCTTGTCTGAGATGGCCCAAGAGAATACAGAAATCAGACTTAGGTTTGTAGTAACTCTGTCCAGTAAGGGACAGAAAGACTGAAGTTTGTCCTTTGCTACTTCCTTTGTGGATGTAAGGAATTTTATTTGGACAATTTTTAAATCCTAGGAAAGAGGCTGCTGCTTAGCTCTTAGAGTCATCCCAGGCTAGCATCAATGGAAGTCTGCTTTGTGAACAAGAAAAGAAAAAAGAAAAAAAAATGAAAGAAAGAAAAGGAAGCCTAAGCAATAAACAGTCAAAATAATTACACTTCTTGGCAGAGGACTGGTGATTATAGTCAGCAATGTGAAATGCATAAATGTACTTCTTATCTCACTATGCATGTTTCCACTCCAAAAATATAATGCCGTGTGTAACCTAAGAGAGGCTCCTTCTGAAGGCCCCCTTATTTTCGCCAGTGAATAATTTTACAGAGTAAAATATCAAGGAGCGCTTTAAGATCTCATTCACTTTGTATGTTGCTCCCGATATACAAATTATATCATTTCTAAAAGTAAAGCTTTTTCATGCAACAGACTTGGTTCCCTAGCAGAGTGAACTTTTCTTGAAAGCGCGGAATATAATTGAGTTTTCCTTCATGTCTTTAAAGCTTTTTAAAATTCATGAATTTCCTTATCATTTTAGCAGCAAAGCAAAAGTATTTCTAAATCCTTTTTGAATTTGGTGTTTAACATTATCATATTTAAAATGTTACAAAAATAGATGGAGTGGAAGGAAGCATTTGATTTATGATGCATTTTCATGTTGCAAATAGGTCACTTATTCTCATTCTATTTGTCTTGTTACCTGTGACAGAGCTGTCTAGATTGTCCATACTGGATCCAGGTGTCTGGTCTAGTGCTCTGAGGGGCCTGGGAATTTCTAATGGTTCCTCTTCGTCATCAGCATCCTCATCTGGAACATCTGTCTCCAAATCAGAAATCAAGGCTCCGGACACGTAACCTAATGGCGGAACTGGGGGTTGTGGAGGTGGAGTATTGCTTTGAATGTGCCTGGAATTCAAACAAAAAGACATGAAAGACGAAAGGCAATTTGTTAACATTAAATGAAATTGCAATTCCTTTTAAATGGCATGTTATGGTATTTCATACTGTCTCCCTTGCATATTCACCCTCAGTATTGTCTTCTACTTCAGCAGAGACTTTGATGTGGACATATGCCTTACCAAGGGGAACTGCATAAACTACGAAAGTTATTGCTTTGATTGTTTACTAGGCAATATACCGGGAGAAAAATACAAAGAATTTTTGTGTCAACAAATTCTTAAAAAAAGAATAGGAATATTTGTTACAAACCAAGGATTTTTTTTTTTTTTTTTTTTTTTTTTGCCTGGGACAATAGCTATTTAGTTTCCAGGTTAGTGTTGAATCTATGCAGCTTGGTTGAAGGAAGTTTCTCAGGTGAAAATGTGATTGGCTCAGCCCTGCCTCTGGCACACCTCCTGGCCTATGAGGATGATTTTGGCATGACTCCCATCACATTATACTGAGCAGATGTTTCATGATCCCAGTGTAGATTAGGCACAAATACTTTGTGCTCTTGGTACTTTCAATCCATCTCACCACCAAAGTCTTAAGGGATTGAATTTGGAACACAGTGCAAGTTCAATAGCCTTGTAGGCAAAGGTGTCTAATCCCAATCTTACAGAATTAAGAGAACATGCACGGTCATTCTTTTATTAGAAAATACTTAAGAAAATCCTTGGTGTACATTTTATGACTTACACAGTGTAGAGTTCGATCGTTGGATCTATTGGATTTGCTGTGAGACTATTAATGAATTATTTCTAACCTGTAAATTGCTCAGTGGACATGATTCACAGTTATTTGTTATTATAAGCAAAATGTTTCCTACAGAAGTAGTCAAAGGACATCTCCCTAAGAGTCACTGCTAATAAGAACAAGGCATTTTTTTTTTTTTACTATTGGCTTTTGAAAAAAATTGCAGGACTATTTCTGTTCTGATTTGTAATCTTTCGAGAAAATGTTTCATATTTTTAAAAGAGAAATTACTCAAGACCCCTCTGTGAATTGCATTTGTGAATTTATATACAACTCTAAAATGAACAGGATTCTAGATTTCTCAGGAATGAACTCTCAAGAATTGAACATCACTTCAATGGGAGCAGATCTAATCTCTAAGGTTATGGAGCAGGTATTTGAGGAAACTCCTTGGCATTCATCACCACCCATTAACTTAGAATGAGGAAGGAAAGTGAGTGTTGCTAAATTCTCTTAGACTGAATACTGAGGGCTGTCAAGCTCACTTTGCTGTACATGTGGTTTCATATTTGGTTTATAAATTGGAGAGAGAGAGAGAAAGAGAGAGAGACACACACACACAAAGAGAGAGAGAGAGAGAGAGAGAGAGAGAGAGAGAGAGAGAGAGAGAGAGAGAGAGAAGAAGGAGAAGGAGAAGGCAAAAGAGAGAGAGCGCTATGTGATGAAGAAGAGGATATTAAGCAATATTATATATGTGGTTCATTTCTCTGTGATTTGATAGATTAGGAAATGGGATGGGAATATTACAGATGAATACGGTAATCCTACATAGCTTGTGGCATGTGTTGATTGGAAAAAATTACATAGGGATGAAAATGTACTTCTTAGATTAAGCAGCACCAGAAGTTAGTCTGAAATATGAGGGGAAGGTATGCAGGATTTATAACTATCTTCTAGTAATAGGAAGCACTTCGTACATTTTATCTGTTAGCATGAATAGCAACCCTGGATGTGAAGCTGGGACCTTTTATCTGTAGAGTTCTGGGAATGGGATGTGAAACTTTAAGCAAGGGACACTTCCAAACCACAAGAGCAAGCAAGGGACTTTCTAGGTAATGGATGAATGGCTACTCATATATGCGAAGCAAGCTGTGGCATTCTGAATACTGATGGATCAGGTAGAAGCATACTCAAGGAGAGAGACGTGGTCTAGCCTACGGGAAGGTAGAAGATGTGGAAAAGCCCATTCACCCAGTCAGCAGATATCTATGAGGCAATTACTAAATGGGGGACTTTAAGTGTAAAACAGACATCAGTGACCAGCTCAAGTGAAAATCTAACCCCTTCTAAACATTAGAAGTTAGAATTAGACAGTTTCCCAAGAATCAAACAATGTGCAAACACATTTACATCTCAAAAAAAATCATGAAGCATAATAGAGAACTTGAACCTAACTCAAAAAAAAAAAGAAAAAAAAAAAGAAAAAGAAAAAGAAAAGAAAAAAGGTAGATATTTTCCTTTGTAACCCGGAGGTAGTATGTTCTTTCTGGTACAGTGTCTATAGAATTGGAAGCCCTGGTCCACACAATATTTAACAGAACAAATCTTCAAAGGGCTTTTAGTCACAAAGTCATAGCTTCAACTCTCAATGATCTGACTATTAAGGTCAGTCATAAATCGTTTCAACCTTAATAGCTCTAAGAGCATGACTCTAGCTCTGTTCCCATGTATGTCAATGGGTTGGTTATCATCCCTGCATCTTGCTAATGCAGGGAAAGCAAGCTACCTGGGACTCCAATAGGAAAAAATGGAGGAGATCTCTTTTTTTGAAATTCTTCAGAAGTTTGCCCCACATCTCTTTCCTTAGCTTATTTCAATCCATAGTGTTTTATGAGAATAATCTAAAACTTAGTGTATAGATAATCCAGTGAATTCTTTAAACTCTTGTAGCGTGTTCCTAAACTGCACTGTGATTTTGGGGGCTTCTTGATCATATCCCTAATTATAATTTATGGTATTTTTAGGGAGTTCCTTTTAAATTTGTAGAGAAGCCAATTATTAGCATTGGTATTATATTCCACATGGGAGAACTAAATGTATAAATGACAAATTTCCTCAGGTCATCCTTCCATCTGGTAATACACATCCATTCTTTTTGTGGAATTCCTCACTGGATTCTCAGCCTAAGGAATCAGAAGTTTCTTAGAGGTAGGGTCTCAGTTTCCTACCTAGGTAAGTTAAGTTTGTCCAGGTGATTCTCATATAAATGAGCATGTGTGTTTAAAGTATAAGAGGCAAGACTGCAAGACTTTGTGAGTCTTTAGACAATTGTTTGAAACTTAGTGATATTTTGTACAAATCAGCTTTATGTAGAACAACAATATTGTTTAGAAGTAAGCAAGTATGACTAGTGAGAATATATCTGATGACTGTGAAAACTAATAAAGGTCCTCTGTTCCACCACAAAGGACATGTTTGTGCCAGCCTGGAGTGCTGTTCCTAATCTGGTTATCTTCTCAGCTATATGCTTAGGTGTATTTTAAAAATAAGTAGCTTATAAACACTGAAGATGATGGCTATTTCCCAATTAGACATATTTCAGTCAGTAGAGCTACCCAAAAGTGCAAAGTCTTTCATCCAACTTCAGGTATGATGTAAATCAGCGGAAGATACTTTCTAGTAGGTCATAGATACTGAAATGTTAATCAGTCTTTCAGAAAAACCAAATTCCCTAAAAATTGTGAGGCTTGGTCCTATTTCTATACTGACACATTTTCACAGAACATCCGACAGACTTCCATGTGTGATTTATGAATTTGTATTTTTATTTTACAAAAACCTTAATGTGTTCTGGATTTCTGTTGAAACATTTATGATTTTTATTTTTATATTTTCTAATCCACTTAATTCAGCCCAAAGTCTTTTAATAACTGACACTGACCATAATAATTCTCAGAGGCATGCATTTACATATTTACAAGGACATACAGAATTAATCACAGGCACTTTGAAGAATTTAAAAGGAGTTCTTTATTGCAGCATTTAATATGAGTTCAAGGATAAGCTAATGAACGCTGGTCTGTGAATGAGAAAAGAATCTGGTGTCACCAAAACACTCAGCCTGAGTCCCTGCTCCATTCACTTCTCTAGCAAGCTGAGCGATGATGGCCAGTTTACGTATGTTTTTGTCACCAGTTTCTTAATATGGATGGTTAACACATATTCAAAATCAATTTTCATTCCACTCACATAGATTTATGAGCATCTCTACTTAATATGCATGCAAGAACATCTCCATATGTAGAAAGTACAGGGCCTTTGGTTTATGGAGGATATTTACCATGTTTGTTTTGCTATATCAAACTGATAGGCCCTTGTCAACTCATCCAAGTGAGCTTGCAGCATGGGTTGCATCTCTTCACGTGGGGATGGAGTAAGAGTGGCAGTGGACTGCTGTCCAAAAGAGATAGCTGGTGAAGAGGCCACGCCGCGAACAGGAGGTGTTGGGACCCGATCTTCGTCTTCTTCCAGCTCATCTTCCATACCCTGATGCAAGTATGTTTGCACCGGTAATGGTGGGCACCAGCTGTCACTGTCATAGCTGAAATTAAATAAGAAAAAAAAATGTTCACTGACATATACACATAAAGGCACACTCATCCTAGCAACAAAGAACAAACAAGTGTTCATAAAACGATTACTCTGTTTTCCTTATCACATTATTGATGCTGGCATAATAAGTCATCTGACTGTTATCTTAGTTATTATGCCTAACTATATAAATTATTATCTCAAAATATCTCAACTTATTTTTAAATAACCTTATTAGCTAATTGTTACTACGTAATTACAAGAGGCAATAATTTCCCACCAAGCTTATTCACGTGGAAACAAAAATTGTTTTTCAAGTCAGTGCTTGGAGATTTATCCATTCCCATCTCTTGCACATCTGTGTGCCCAAACAGAATATGCCAATAATACTGATTGATCACCTAACACTTCTAGACCTATGTCCATCTACTAATCCATATAATATACCTGTCATCAATGTGTTGTCATATAACCATCAACAAACTTAATTTCTTTAAGTTTGTCAGAAGAAACACACATCATACTGACCTCAACATATTAACAGAAGCTCCAATTATCTTGTAAAAGAAGAATAATTATGGGGGATAGTGAGATGGCTCAGCAGGTAAGAGGACTGACTGCTCTTCTGAAGACCCTGAATTCAAATCCCAGCAACCACATGGTGGCTCACAACGACCTGTAATGAGATCTGATGCCTTCTTCTGGTGTGTTTGAAGTCAGCTACAGTGTATTTATGTATAATAATAAATAAATCTTAAAGAGAGAAAAAAAACAAAAAACAAAAAAACCAGGCATCTGTGGTGCACACCTTTAATCCCAGCAATTGGGAGGCAGAGGCAGATGGATTTCTGAGTTCAAGGCCATCCTGGTCTACAGAGAGAGTTTCAAGACAGCCAGGGCTGCACAGAGAAACCATGTCTTGAAAGGGATCCATCCCATAATCAGCCTCCAAATGCTGACTCCATTGCATACACTAGCAAGATTTTGCTGAAAGGACCCTGATATAGCTGTCTCTTATGAGGCTATGCTGGGGCCTATCAAAGACAGAAGTGGATGCTCACAGACAGCTATTGGATGGATCACAGGGCCCCCAATGAAGAAGCTAGAGAAAGTACCCAAGGAGCTAAAGGGATCTGCAACCCTATAGGTGGAACAACAATATGAACTAACCAGTACCACCCGGAGCTCGTGTCTCTAGCTGCATATGTATCAGAAGATGGTCTAGTTGGCCATCATTGGAAAGAGAGGCCCATTGGTCTGGCAAACTTTATATGCCTCAGTACAGGGGAATGCCAGGGCCAAGAAGTGGGAGTGAGTGGGTAGGTGGGGGGGGGGGCAGGGTATGGGGGACTTTTGGGATAGCATTGGAAATGTAAATGAAGAAAATACCTAATTAAAAAAATAAAACAATAAAAATTATATAAAATAAATAAAAAAATAAAAAAATAAAAAAAATAAAAAAATAAAAATTATGAATTTCACTAAAATTATTTGACACAAACCCCAACAAAACCCCAACACTTTATATCCTTTTCAGTTTATGATATCTACTTGGAAGATTTATATAGAGTCACTAACCATTTTTAAAAAGGGATTCTGGATCAAGTATATAGAATTCTGAAACAGTAAATTTTAAATCAATAGCAGTTTTAATCTCCATAGTCCTAATATTTCCAACAAACAATAAATCCTAAGATACTTTTAAAAAAAGGAAAAGTCTTTTCAAAAGTTGTGGTCCCCAAAAGGCTAAACCAGTAATAGTTTAAATGGGATATGGGCTCATGGAGCCAAGCTTAGCGCAGCGGGGAGCTATGGCTTCTGGAAGACAGGAAGTCATTGTCTTCAGTGATATAGCATTGTCTTCAGTGATATAGCCATTGTAGAGTTATTTGTGTACCAGTGAACAGAGTCACCCCACACTCGCACAAACAACTCTGGTTAAACCCTATGGGTCAAAAAGCAAAAATCAAATGAAAAAGACATGAATAAGAATGGTCTCATAGGCTCATAGATTAGAAAGCTTGGTCACCAGGGAGTGGTATGACCTTTTAAGAGGTGTGGCCTTGTTGGAAAAAGTGTGCCACTGGAGATGGGCCTTGGGGTTTCAAATAAAACTCAAGCCATACCCATTGTCTTCGCTCTTCCCACTGCCTGTTGATCTGGATGTAGAATCCTCAGCCACTTTTCCAGTACCATGTCTGCCTGTATCCACCATGCTCCCTGCCAGGCTGATAATGTACTAAATCTCTGAACTGTAAGCAAGCCCCAATTAAATGCATTCACTCAAAAGAGTTACTGGGGTCATAGAACCTCTTCTCAGCAACAGAATATCCACTGAAACTCTTGATAAGAGGAAACAAGCAAATTGAGAGGGATGTGAGGATGTAGAGAGATGACTCTGCATAGCAGAATCAGATGATGCAATGAACCAGCAACAGAGACTATCTTATACATGGATGCCCGCAGATTTCAAACAGTTTGTGGACCGGCAATGCTCTGTTGACCAGGAGCAATGGGAATTTATTAAGTTACATATGTGCAAGCCCAGGGGTAGGTACTGGAGAACTCAGCTTCCCAAAGAGAGAGAAAGAGGAAAGTATTGGCCATACGTGAGGAGAGAAAGGAAAATATCAGTTACATAGGGGCTCATCAGTCCTAGGGAGCGTGGAATAAGGTCATCTCTACCAGTTCTGTCTCCAGGGGTCTCTAATATTGGTATCCACAAACCAAATGTTCTCCACTGAGTTAGTTTTATCGTCGGCTCCTTTGTTTTTGCACTCATGGCTGCTTGTTTTGTCTTGCTGAAGCGACTTGAATGCCCTTCTGTTTCAATTACTTTACAGATGAAAGCCCTGCTTCAGAAGCCATGGACAGTTGGGAAGGGATGGCTGTCCTTGAAGATCTTATATACTATTGTGAACAGCAGACACATTTCAGTGGATGGCAAATAACAAGTTATCTCTATAAGAAAATTACATAGGCTAAATCAGTACTCCTATTTATTAGCTGCATAATGTGTGTCATTTTAATTCGGTTTACAGAGATCACAGTTTTTCATTTGAAGAAAGGATTCTATTGCTCTAAAGACTGTAACCAGCTAGCCTTGTTGCCTTTAATGCTTTTAGGGTATCAAATCCAATCAATCAGACTGTTTACAAATTTATCTATGAAGACATCAGAATAATACAAGAGAGCCATTTACTTCTCTTTATTCTATTATGTTCCTTTAACATAGCAAAGTTTGGACTTATTTCTAGACAAAGCACATAGTTTGTCAGCAAGACTCTCACAAGAAACCAAATGAATTTATTTCCCCTTTCCTTTACATTTTTGCATCCTGCTCCATGTGGTCATAGAAGCAGACTCATTTCAAATAAGCCTCATCTTTCTAGGTTCTTCATTTTTTATAATTCTGCACATTAAATTAGTTCTGAATCACATATCTTTTATAAAACTTACTGAGAAAGCTAACTAGTGTTGGGATATTATGTTCCAGTACTGGTACTGGCAAATCTTATTGAACATTAATTTGAAATGGATTTTAGGTTCCACCATTAATACTTTTAGTCCTTGAGCTTAATATTGAGCTTTTCATATATTAGAGTATTTTTTCCTCAAGCAGACTTAGCTTGCGAATTGTTGGCTGAAAATACATTTGAATACAAAGAGCTTTATTAAAGAGAAAGCTTAAGTTTCTTTGCATTGTTTATTTATTTGAGTACTGCATTATTCAGTAAAAATGCATGTTTAGAATCTAATAAAATAATAACCTAATAGCATTATAGAATGAACTTACTCTTAGCCTTTACCATAGTTAAAGTCAGTTTTACTCTGAAATTGTATCAATACACACTTTTGTGGAAGAAATTAATAGTTAAATTTTCAATATTTCCATGGCTAAAGCTATTATACTTTTACATGTAGATTGTTTGTGTGTGTGTGTATATACACACACGTGTGTGTGTGTGTGTCTGTGTGTGTATAACTTATAGGAATAAGCCATAAATACTATAGTTATTCCTACTTGATGATAAACAATTATTTAAACAATTTAGTTGCCATATAAATTAAGAATGAAACATGAGTATCACAAGGATAAAGAAGCTTTTGTTATATACATTATTTGCAATGATAAAGTGAAAAGCATTCAAGTAAATTATCTTGATTCATTTTCTGTTATTCAAGTAATATCGGGCAAAAGACAGACTCTTTAAAATGTTTGATGTTCTAAAAAATAGTATTACTAGTTAAATAAATTGCATAGTATGCTATGTTGCTAAAACAAATTTCATTAGCCTCTCCTTAAAGTAGGTTGTATGTTGTCATCAATAGCGCCCTAATATCTCTGCATAGATAATTGCAAGCACAGTAAATATACTGTATACCCCTCTAGAACATGGAAGGCTGAAAGATGTGCATGTATGCAACATGCTCTGTGGGAATAGAGAAAAAAGAAGAAAAAAGAAAAAGAAAAACAAATCTGAAAGACCTGGAGAATAACAAGACTGAATAAAGCAAGCCAAGTCAGGAGGCAGTTCATATTGTGACACAGAGAACCGATCACCACTTCACTGGTGCTCATATCTGAATCTACCCCAGAGAGATAGATAGATAGGCTTACTGCAGTTACCATGGAAAAAGGAGAGAGTAGCTGATAACTGCACATTTTATATATACAGCTCAGTTTAACGGTTTCCTTCACATATTAGAGATGTGCATCTTACATAAGCAATACAATATTGGTGTGTTTCATAGAAACACACAAAGTCTACAAAAATACTCCCAATGAAAAGAATCAAAGCTGTTTTGCTCAACCTTCCCTAGGCAAGTCCTTGTTCCCTGACATTCTGTTAGCCAAGTATGAGGCATCTTATTATCTGTCTTTCCTGATGAATAATGATCAAGATGACAGCCAATCAATGTTGCATGCGAACTAACTTATTAAAGGCCAGACACAAATACCAAATTACTAATAAAAAATACAATAAAGTTCAATCCCAGCAAAAGCTCGCCAACCTCTCATGGCAAGAACAAAGCCAAGCACCTACTTAATTACTATTGAATTCTTTCACGCAGCCTATGACTATCCTAAATGTATTACAGTCACAACTAGGCTCTAATACATTTAATACACTGCCTTTTTCAAACCGAAGAAGCATATGAAGAAGGAGAAACATTTGCACCATGGCTATATGATTGAATTAACATTCAGATATCATTTCACTTGAACAATGATTGAAAAACATCTTGGTATTTTGGACTGTGAAGAGAGAAACTGGCTCATGGAAGGTTTAGAGTGAAAAGTCATGTCTACACTCTTAAGAAGCAATACTGAAAATCACAAGTAGAAACTCAAAACAATATATTCGATATTTTTTGTTATTCCCAGCTAGACTTTGCTCGACTTCATGCCCACTCCCATTACCTTGTTTTCTACCTTTTTTCATTTTTCTCTCAGTCATTTTGCTGCAACATTCGAGACATTATTCACATGAACCGAGGTTCTTACGTAGTCTATCATCAGTAGTAAAAGAGCTGACTCTTTCTATGGCATACAAGGATTCACAACTAACCCCAACACTCCTTCTTAGTTGATCTACCTTTGTTGGGGCTCAAAATGGATTCTGACAGCCAATCAGTTTTGGGTAGTATCATTCATGAAAAAAATGAATCAAGATTCACCTGCTATAAGCCTCTTACTGTTTTACTGTTTTAACTATTATTATTTTATATACATTGTTCATTTTTGGTTTGTTATGCAAAACAATGCTTTTGTCTCTTTTTCTTGAGATAGATAGATGGATGGATAGATAAGATAGATAGATTAAAGAGATGAAAATGGAAAGAGAGAGGGAGAGGAAGAGAGGAGAGCATCTTTATGTGTAGTTGGAGGCAGGAAATGTCTTAGAACCGTAATTGTTTCATTTGAATCAATGTATTAGATTTCTGTTATAAATGCAATTTTTTCTGTTTGCTACTTCTTATTGCTTTTATTCCTACAACTGGGCCGGGCACTTAGGAGGCATTTTCATTTTAATGGTTGACAAAATTCTTTTTTTTTTTAATTAGGTATTTTCCTCAATTACATTTCCAATGCTATCCAAAAAGTCCCCAATACACTCCCCCCCCCCCAGTCTCCCACCCACCCACCCCCACCCCTTGGCCCTGGCATTCCCCTGTACTGGGGCATATAAAGTTGGCAAGTCCAATGGGCCTCTCTTTCCAGTTCCACCTCACACCAGTCAGAATGGCTAAGATCAAAAATTCAGGTGACAGCAGATGCTGGCGAGGATGTGGAGAAAGAGGAACACTCCTTCATTGTTGGTGGGATTGCAAGCTGGTACAACCACTCTGGAAATCAGTTTGGTGGTTCCTCAGAAAATTGGACATAATACTACCAGAGGATCCAGCAATACCTCTCCTGGGCATATATCCTGAAGATGTTCCAACCGGTAAGAAGGACACATGCTCCACTATGTTCATAGCAGCCTTATTTATAATAGCCAGAAGCTGGAAAGAACCCAGATGCCCCTCAGCAGAGGAATGGATACAGAAAATGTGGTACATTTACACAATGGAGTACTACTCAGCTATTAAAAGGAATGAATTTATGAAATTCCTAGGCAAATGGATGGATCTGGAGGGCATCATTCTGAGTGAGGTAACATATTCACAAAGGAACTCACACAACATGTACTCACTGATAAGTGGATATTAGCCCAAAAACTTAGGATATAAGATACAATTTGTTAAACGCATGAAACTCAAGAAGAACGAAGACCAAAGTGTGGACACTGTGCCCCTTCTTGGAATTGGGAACAAAACACCCATGGAAAGAGTTACAGAGATAAAGTTTGGAGCTGTGAAGAAAGGATGTACCATCTAAAGACTGCCATATCCAGGGATCCTTCCCATAATCAGCTTCCAAACGCTGACACCATTGCATACACTAGCAAGATTTTGCTGAAAGGACCCAGATATAGCTGTCTCTTGTGAGACAATGCCAGGGCCTAGCAAACACAGAAGTGGATGCTCACAGTTAGCTATTCAATGGATCACAGGGCCCCCAATGGAGGAGCTAGAGAAAGTACCCAAGGAGCTAAAGGGAACTGCAACCCCATAGGTGGATCATTATGAACTAACCAGTACCCCAGAGCTCTTGTCTCTAGCTGCATTTGTATCAAAAGATGGTTGACAAAATTCTTGGTTATGGTCTGTTTCAAATAACAATGCAAAATTAAGAAAAAACATAAAACAAAAAAAGGAATTCAAAACCAAAAAGGCAAAACCAGGGCTCTTATATATTCCAGGCCAGCATTATACTATGTAAAGAGTTATGGAGCTGAGAAAGATCTTGGAATTCTGTTCTTACTGTCTGTAGCTCCTCAGGGTTGAGGTGAAAAATACTTCTTTCCCCCACACATCAAATTCTCAGCACTTAAGGCAAATAAAAACTCAGAAGGAAATAAGAACTAAAATATATAGCATAATCTTTTTTAATACACTTTTTCATGTATATAGTCAGAACACTATTTTTAGCTATTTGTAATAGTAAATGACTATTTCAAAAATGAAAAATAATATCATGCATTTGAGTATATATTAATAATGTAATCACTATATACGTTAGATAGCATTACAGATCAATATTCTAAGACTAGTTTGTGTGAAAACATAAAACTATACCAGTATTAACTCATCATACAATGAATTATTTTCGATTTTTCTACTGTTTAACAAGATCACATGGTAAGTTTTGCATTCATGCAGATTAAATTAATTTTATTTCAATGTGTAATCATTATATGGATTTCAAGAATATTTGTTGGGAAAGACAAAAGAGAAATAATTCTAAATAATCTAAAATTTTCTAGATGTTATTTTTATAAAGCATTAACACCCTTTTCTTTTTCCCTGCTAGTCCCAAATTCCATTGCCCAATTTTTATGACTATAACCTTAAGATGCAAACTGTGAATTAATAATCCCGTAAGAATCCTTTTGATGAAACATATAGCTCTTGTTTTTCATGACATATTTACATCATTAATGTGAATTAATATCATATTCACAATTTTCTTTTCTTTTCTTTCTTTTTTTCTTTCTTTCTTTCTTTCTTTCTTTCTTTCTTTCTTTCTTTCTTTCTTTCTTTCTTTCTTTCTCTCTTTCTTTCTTTCTTTCTTTTTTTTTTGACAGGATTTTTCTGTGTATCCCTGGCTGTCCTGTTGCTCACTCTGTAGACCAGGTTGGCCTCGAACTAAAAAATCTGCCCACCACTGCCTACCAAGTGCTAGGATCAAAGGCATATGCCACCACTGCCTGGCTCAAAATTTAATTTTTAAGTCAATAGAATAAAGGGTGGTCTCTTAATTGCTAATTTCAAATGAGAACACTTATCCAAAAGTCACTTTTAAAAACTTATATATAAGGATTATTCCCCAGGGAAACAAATGAAGTCTACTGGAAGGATAGAAAGATGGAGAAAAGATATGTGTGTATTGGTATATTAATAGGCTACATATGAAGTCTATCTATAGATATATATATCTATACAATGTATTTTATATATAATATCAAAATATTATATATTTTATGCATATTTATAGAACACATGTTGCAATATGTATCCATACACAGAAGAAAAAGTAGATGAATGAATATAATTTTATAAAATAGAAAGTTAGTGTTAGAAAAGACATTATGAAGTGTTCAAAGACAGCACTGATAAACAATGAAAAAATATGAAAATTGTATGTGAAAATAAATATTATATAATTTGAACCAATATAAACCATAATGTCAGTGTGTAATTCAATTATGTTTAATGGGTATATAATTCTGTGTAAAACAAAATTTGTGAAGAGAAAAAAATCTCAATATAGTCTCCATTCTTGGGGTGTATACAATTCTAGTCAAAATAAATACTGATTTGCAAATGGAAAGCATGACACAGCTCTTAGAAATATTAATTTAGATAAAATGTTTTATTTGACTTTTTTTTGGCAATATAAAGCATTATCCACTTCTTTGTGTTTAAAATCAATCACCACTCAAGCTAACAGAAAACTAACTCTTGTGAGTTATTTGGTAAAGAATAGAGAAACATCCCATTTAAGGGCCATCAGAAGAAACTGTCTAACTTAAAAAAGGTTTTGTTATAGAGTGTGCATTGGCTTGAATCTCTTATTGTTCTTTTCCCTACATTCTCATCAGAACTGATGATTAAAGTTCTACCCACTGGTCAGGTCCCCACAATTATCCCATTGTGGGGATGCTCGACTGGTGGCGCCCTGCTATGGCCAGACATCAAGTCATTAGGAAGCTGCAAGGGATGATGAAGGGGGTTATTTTAATTCCCTTTCAGCCCTTCTCAGGAGTGCCTCTTTAGTTCACAGAGCTGTGGGGACTTGCTTTCAAACTAACAAGCAATATTATAAATGGAGGCTGATTATCGTGATTGCAGACAATCTAAAGCACTTGAGGGCCAAGGATTCACACTCCTCAATATGGGCTGTTTTATGTTTATCACCTAAAAATAGAGAGAGTGCAAACAGTAAAGATGATGCAGTGAACATGGAGGGAGGGGAGTCAGATCAAGGATAGCTCAGTGCATGGGAAGAAAGAACAGAAGCGGAAGTGCCGGTTTGGCCATGTTGTGAGGGTACACCATATTCCTACCCATTTTCTTGTTCCGCAGCATAGTGGCCCAGCTCTGTACCAGGAAGGGGCTGGACGGGAGGAGGAGGTAGAGGGACATTAGCCCAAGTGGATCCGTTGTTTTTCTGCGCTTTCGAAGAATTTTTAGTTTTCTTCTTTTTTCCACCTTTCCCACCTAAAATTAACCAACACGTGTATTCAGAGAGGCTGCCTATCCAAAGAAACAGTATATCAAATTATATCAGAATGTACTAATGATTTCAAAACACCAGGATCAGTATGTCAGACATGATAAAAAGCTATAAACAAGGAAATCACGATCTCTGAAAAACGAAACAAAATAAAACATTGTTTCCTTTTTTACGAATTCCACCAATGGCCTTGGGTCTCTCCCAGTGCATTCTCCGCAGACCCGAGTAAGCCACAAAACATGGCCGCTGAATCAAGAGCACATTTATTGATTTATTCACGTCTGCTGCTTCCATGTTTCCATTGTTCGACAAAATAATGGTCCGCAGCAAATTCTTTTAAATGTCAGATTTTACTGCAATTATAATGCTCTTTTACATAATCTCTCTCAGTGGAGAACACAGTGTCTAAGGATGCAGGCTAAATTGTTCCATTAGAATTTATTCAATTTAATTAATCCAGAGGAGTAACATTCTTCTTTCCCAAGTCATGGGTAAAAAAAAAACCAACCAAACAAGCAAAAACATAAATCAAGTGTAGGCTAGAGAGTATCTGTGTATACTTCATCAAGATATATTTCATAGACTTTTTGTCTAGTGAGTAGCACGGCTGATTGTATATATCATGTGAGGAGTTCTCAGCCATATTAAATTTAGCATTTCATAAAATTCCAAAACAAAGGGTATTTCTTGGAAATAGAGTAATTGGGTTTGGTACTATGTACAATACTAATGAATGCATGCATTGACAGGAGCAGAAAATAAGCCAGCAATATATGAATCATATCTGAGGTTACATGGAACTTAGTGAACTGTGGAACCAGGACATCATCTGAGTTGTTATACATCTTATCCTTCTAAAATTAAGTAAATAAAACTTCATCAACAAGGAGAGGGGACAGTGTAGATACAAAGATGACTATTCCTTGAACAAAGAAGCAAAAGATATTTAAGGGTACCTAAGCAGGTTGCATGATTTCTATTTTTTCAATTTTTATTTTATTTCTATTTTTTTTAACGTGAGAAGAGTTGCAAGAGAACAGTGATGACTGGCTTTCCATACTTAATATTTTACATGCAATTGTAATCCTAAAGATAGCTCAAGGAAATAGGAATATCTAATGTCTGTGTGTGGTAATTAAGATGACAACTACTGACGGACCTATGAAGTAATGAATTAGCCCTCAAGTCCAGAAATCAAACTCTTACCCACACAAACTTAGTGTAAAAGGTGACTGCTCTGTTTCCCTGTGGTTACCTTTTCTTCTATCAAGGAATTGGCCCTTTGCATTTCATCTTTATTAAGGGACAAAGTTGTGAGTGTAAGAAATGAGGCTATCTAGTCATGCAGATTTTATGAGGAAACCCATCTATTTCTTTCTTCTATTACTCATCTGAGTTAGCAAAATAAATGATATAGTATAATAATAATAAATTGAAGCCCAGCAACGGATCACTCTATTATACTAGACATTCACACTACTGAAGAGTTCATACCTTCTATGTGCTATGCATGTCTACACTCAAATCCACTAGCACATCACAGTACATGGTATTTCCACTCTCTCCTTGATAGAAACAGAGCAGTCACCTTCTACCCTAAGCTTGTGTGGGTCAGAGCTTAATTTCTGGTCTTGAGGGCTAATTTATTACTTCATAGGTCAGTCAGTCATTGTCATCTTAATTTCCATACACAGACAATAGATACCCTTATTTCCCTGAGCTATCTTTAGGATTACAATTGCATGTAAAATATTAAGTATGGAAAGCCAGTTATCACTGTTCTCTTCCAACTCTTCTGTCATATAAAAATATATACATATATTTCAATTTCTAGCCACCTGAACAGTCCTCTCTCCTCCAACTTTTCAGTGAGTATGCCACAAACAGTCTAAGTTTCTAAATAAAGCAAAACATTGACTGCTGAATAGATCTGTATTTTTCCTTTCTAAAACGATTCTTTGAATGCTTAGACCTCCCACATCATCAACAAAGACCAAGTACTACATCGTTTTTGAAAAAAAAATAACCGAATTGAAATTTAATATTTTGAAAGGAATAGCTTGAGCAATCCATGTTTCCTTGCCACCCCACTAGCGGTGCTTTCTCCTTGCCCTTTGTCTGTGCATTAGGAGCATCTTCATGAATCCCCATAGCCCTTTTGAATGGACACCAAGAGAACTGAGTGATGAAAGTCCGGGAGACTTTTACATGTTCATGATAACAGTGCGATGCTACTGTTCTCCTCTGATGCTCCAGAGTCGACTCTCACATCCACATCATCAGAGAGAAATCTGCATTCACCACACACCAGCCAGCTGTTGTGCAGTGTCTCACACTAAAACTAACGCAACTTTCTCAGTCCTTTTGCAAGACCATGATGAAATTCTTACTAAAATTCAGGAAAGCAATTCTTCACCCAGTATAGGAAACAACAGGCTTGAAAATGTGGTTTGGAAACAGTGGATTCGTAGAGGCAATTTCTGACTTGATCTAGTAGTTAAATCCTGTTTCTGAGATCTGAATGTTTGGTGAAAGGAGCTACCACTTGCTATTGCAATCTGCAATTTAAAGTTCAGCCGTTCTAAACGAGCTGATGTTTACATGTTTCTGATGCTTTGACAAAATATTTGACCCATCTTCAAGTAAAAATGTAAGTATAAAGTTGTTTTATAGATAACAAATGAATTCTATAAAAAACTATAAAAACAATTTATTTTAAAATTAAATGCACGAGGTAGGGGCTGTGAATAGTCAAACAATTGCCGACAGTGCATGAGGTCATGATTTTGATCTCATAACTAACACAAAATATATTGTATATATAATTATAATATATTACATTGAATGTATACCTATTTCAAAAGTTGGTACATTAAAAGAAGATTCAGTTGTTTTCATATATATAATATATATGTGTGATTATTATTTTAGTGATGTTTTAAAAATGTTTTTTATTTTTAATAAATTGACTTTTAACTGAGGTTTTAGAACTTCTAAAAGGAATATACTGCAATATAGTTTAAAGATTGAAATATATTAACTCAAGTCAGAAGTGAAAGTTTTTTTAATCTCTATGAGTTTAAAAACATATTATCAATGTATACAGATAATTTACAAATGCTAAAATATTATACTCAATGCTAGCCATACAGTAGTTTAATCTTACCCCCTTATGAAGCAGAACAGTCATAGTAAACTCCATTGGGGTTTAAACTGAACAGTATATTAAAGAAGGGATAGTCATTTAAATCTCAGCTCCTTAATCTTCTATCTCTAAGTAATTTTGCATTCAAATGTAGATAAAGTATTTATTATAACTCCTAGATCTATACATAAATGTCATCTGGGATATTGCTGGGCTCAAAAAGCAGGAAGCACTGCTGTGATCATGTTCTGCTTAGAACTACTTAAAAAGTAACATTTAAAACCTGGTGGCAATTGATCTATACCATGTGATTGCTGGCTTGCATGTCTCTAGACTCTATGGCTTATGGTATCCAGCCTTCTTTATATATATCCTTTGATAGTTCCGTATATTTTACTGAAGTAAAAGGCAAGCTTCAGGAAAATGACTTTTTAATTATACAGAACAATTGTGGGAATAATTATACACAAATGACAGAACAAATGACATATAAGGTCATTCCCAAAGTTCTCCTATGTTATTCAGCCTCTTTAAATTCATAACAGATGTTTAATTTTTTTTGTATTCTATAATGTATCTAATCCTACCAATAAGCAAAAAGAGCAATGCCTCATTTTGGAGGGAAAAGAGGGCATTAACATTTGAGGCTAAGAGGATTCTATCTCCTGAGGAAATGTAATTTAGTAAATGTAATCCCAGTGGTGTTGAAAGTTAACTCTTTATGGTCTTGAAATCTCTACCAATCACCAACACACTGTAATCTCTTACTACCTATACTTCTTTTAAAGAATCCGTATAAATGGCATATCACTCATCTGAAGAGATAAAACCAGTTGTGTGACATGATGAATTCGAAATGGACAGCTGATACCGGCAGGCACAAGGTGTGAATATACTGGCAAGGGAAAGTTTGTCTACCACAATGTCTTCATGTTTGAGGCAAGATTAGTCATGGTAGAACATTGTCAATGGTGCATATTAGGGTAGATATGCATTCACTCTAACAAATTACATTTACAGCTGTGTGCTCTATTATGCCCGCAGCATAGTTAGTTAAGCTCAATTCTTTCAAGCACATGTTGAAATTTATAATATAAAATTATGCAGTCACATAAAATATTATATGTATGGCTTTTAGATTAATATTAATAAGTATCCATATTTATTGTTGATACTTATCACTGTATCATGTGATTTGAAAGAAAATAAGCCTCTCATGTGATACTTTAAAAAAAAAGTATACAAAACCGTGATGATGCATTGCCCAAACATTAGTATAACAATGCTCTAAAATATTGTCATTTCTATCATGTATTTTCTAAAATCGATCATCTAGAAGTAAATACCTGTATAATCTTTATACTAAAAAAGTTTTCTTGACTTATAAATACAGCTCATGTCAGACAAAATGTGTCTGTTCTTCATTGAGCAGACTTGAGGAAGTTGGGTCTATTTTTTTCATGTGCATCCCTGTACAGTTAACAAAAGAGTGACAGCAATATTCTCCCTCCTCCTCCTCCTCCTCCTCCTCCTCCTCCTCCTCCTCCTCCTCCTCCTCCTCCTCCTCCCCCCAACCTAAGTATAACTTCATTGCCATCAAAGACTGCCATTTGCTTCATAAATGCCTGGTACTGGGTTGTGATTCAGTATTTCTTCAATGCTAGCTAGGAACACAGGTCATATGCTCTTGACAAACAAATATTTCTCCTTACTGTGATCAAACCAACCTGAGAGACTGCCACTCCTTTCTGAGCTGTTGTGAGAGCTGGTGGTGCTGAAATCCTGTGACTGGTTGTGTGGCATTCTATTAGACAATCCCTCAGCCAATCGGTAGTCAGGGATGTAAAGTAAGGCTAAGGGTTAAAGGGCAGAGGTCATAGTGGCATCATGTGATTAGTTCACAGCACAAGCCCATGCAGAACATGCAGTTAGCAACTCAGAAGCAGATGTTGTGGGATAGCAGAAGAATGTTTGGTCTGTCCTTTCCTAATGGAAGTAGAGATGGAGTTCTGGTTATATTGGGTAAAAAATGCTAAAAGAATGAAACCATCGGTGTTGGTGTGTGATGGTGGATTCAGCAGTGGTGGGTTCAGTGGGAGTGATCACTTAAAGGTGCTGGATACATACATGCCATTATTTTACTTTAGGTAGTAAGCCTGTAATGGATCACTAAACTGGACACTAAACGATAAACACAAATTTCTATCTCATGCATAAATGGTGTGAAAAATAATTTCTCAAGACAGGAGGAGTGACTCACCGTTGTTCCCCTTGTTCTGATCAGGTAGGGAATAACCAAATCCCATGAGGTCTGTCTTCTGTTGAACTGAGCTTTTCCACTGTGGATCAGGAAGATCAACTGCCAGTTCGTGGATGCTGTTTGAATGCAGGATTTGCGTAGTGGCATATGGGGTGGCCTGTGTTATTTGGCTGGAACTGTTGTAAGTGGTTTTGGTAGTGAAGTCAATGCTGCTATAAATGGCTCCATCGGAGAGCATGGTCGCTGTTTTATCCCCTTGGCCTGGCACCGGAGGCAGCACATCTGCGTGGAACATAGGGAAATGAAACTATTTAATGATGCACAGGAACCCAAAACTATCAGGACTGAAGATGAAAAATAAATGTGTCACCCTGCCCGTCTGCATTGCAGCAGAGATGGGCTTCATGAGCCAATGAAGGGGAGATGATATACAACCATTGTTAGACGATCAACCCCAGTGACAGGCAGGCTCGACACACGCCCTTCATGTCTCACTGCTTACTACGTCCCTTCCTGATTTTCTTTGAGCACGAACTGGAAATCAGAGATGTTTCACAACTGAAAAACATACTCTGTTATTCGCTTGGTTTTAAAAGCAAAGAAACTGCTAGTATTTTACAGAAGATTGGCTAAAAGCAAATGTACAAATTAGAGATGAAATACTTTCTTTCCACCTAAGTGTAAAAGACACAAAACACAACCGTGGTACAGTTACAATAACAATGGTCCAGAATTACACTTCCCTCACTATGCAATAGCATTTCTCCTGAAGTTTTAACTTGTAATTTATCTTGCTTGATTTCACAGTGTTTAAAATGGAGAATAACTGGTAGAAAATTAACTTCTTTTTTCGTGAACAACAGAGGAAAAATTTCAGGAATAAGTCCTTTTCACAACACAGAGGACATAACTTTAAGGGGAAAAAAAAGTAATCTTGGCGATCAGAGGGTTTAATTTATGCTACCAGCTTTGAGAGTCAGAGAATTGTATTTTCACATTGTACAACAACAAAAGTAAAATTAAACTTTAGAGATTGCAATAAATATCAGTCAGCTCATTTTTCACTTGGGGGCATGGACTGTCTTTATGTGATGGTTTATAATTCAGATCTGCCACCTCTCTCCTGAGTTTGTTTTCTTCTTTCAAAAAATTAGGGAATTGCTGAATTGGCTAACACTGGTTTTAGTTGTTTAGAATTAATATCAGTCTGATTATAGTGTCCCCTGATAACACACACTTTACAAACCTTACACTCTAACTTGATGACCTCACACCAATTGGTTTGTTCTTTCTACAAAAAGTTTCAAGTCTTAAAAGTCAGACTTGATGATTCTCAATGGTTCATGAAATAAAGGTTCATATATAATTATTTTTGCTTTCGTAACTTACTATAGTTACAGAATTTGTCTTTATAACAGAGAAATTACAATCTATTTTGACACACACACAAAACCTTGAGTTTAGAAAGGTTCGAGGTTAGAACTCCAATATGTTTACAATGAATTTACTTTACCAAAGTAAAGATCTTAAATGAAGACAAGTGTGCTCATTAATTATAGTCAACATTATAACATTTCTCTGCATTTTATAAGCAAGTAAAATTTATTTTTCAGATTTTAGAACTATATACTTCCTTATCCTTCAGTTTTTAGCTTTAAGCTAATTAATATTACTATTCTTTTACTCTTAGAAATCTTCAGGTTTGGTAATATAAGTGGAACTATTTGGATCAATGACTTTTCAGACTTATTCTGCTTTCTCAATACTGCCATCCATTTATGAGCCTCAGCTGTAGACTGTCTCACTCACATGAGCCAAGTCTCCGATATCTTAATCCTGAATATCTCTAATGTTTTAGACTTAGATTATGGGACAGTTTATTTGTGGACTCTTGAAACATTGTTTTGTGTCCAAATGATTAAAAAAGGAAAACAGCTAATAAAATAACATAACTGTATGTAACATTATTCTGTAACCACATCGACTTTGGACATAGGACCTCTCTCTCTCTCTCTCTCTGATAGGTTAAATTATAGTTAACCTACAAGTAAAAGTGCATCTATACTGACTTTTTTTGGAGCTGCATCCTCTCTTCAAATATTATTTGATCACAATCATATTTTTAATAATAAGTAAAATAATATCCTAATTTTAAAGTATTGGATTATTACTCATGAATATTTGTATGTGGAAGTGAGTCTGATGCTATCAGATGGTTTGGAACTGTATGCCAGTCTTTCTCCTAACAGGCTGCATCTGAATGGACATCACTATAGTGACTTAGAACTTGCCCTTTTGATACAAATTGGAAAAGATGAAGTCAAAATATCACTTTTTGCAGATGATATGATAGTATATATAAGTGACCCTAAAAATTCCACCAGAGAACTCCTAAACCTGATAAACAGCTTCCGTGAAGTAGATGGATATAAAATTAACTCAAACAAATCAATGGCCTTTCTCTACACAAAGAATAAACAGGCCGAGAAAGAAATTAGGGAAACAACACCCTTCTCAATAGTCACAAATAATATAAAATATCTTGGCGTGACTCTAACTAAGGAAGTGAAAGATCTGTATAATAAAAACTTCAAGTCTCTGAAGAAAGAAATTATAGAAGATCTCAGAAGATGGAAAGATCTCCCATGCTCATGGATTGGCAGGATCAACATTGTAAAAATGGCTATCTTGACAAAAGCAATCTACAGATTCAATGCAATCCCCATCAAAATTCAAACTCAATTCTTCAACGAATTAGAAAGTGCAATCTGCAAATTCATCTGGAATAACAAAAAACCTAGGATAGCAAAAACTCTTCTCAAGGATAAAAGAACCTCTGGTGGAATCACCATGCCAGACCTAAAGCTTTACTACAGAGCAATTGTGATAAAAACTGCATGGTACTGGTATAGTGACAGACAAATAGACCAATGGAATAGAATTGAAGACCCAGAAATGAACCCACACACCTATGGTCACTTGATCTTCAACAAGGGAGCTAAAAACATCCAGTGGAAGAAAGACAGCATTTTCAACAAATGGTGCTGGCACAACTGGTTGTTAACATGTAGAAGAATGCGAATCGATCCATTCCTATCTCCTTGTACTAAGGTCAAGTCTAAGTGGATCAAGGAACTTCACATAAAACCAGAGACACTGAAACTTATAGAGGAGAAAGTGGGGAAAAGCCTTGAAGATATGGGCACAGGGGGAAAATTCTTGAATAGAACAGCAATGGCTTGTGCTGTAAGATCGAGAATTGACAAGTGGAACCTCATGAAACTGCAAAGCTTCTGCAAGGCAAAAGACACCATCAATAAGACAAAAAAACCACCAACAGATTGGGAAAGGATCTTTACCTATCCTATATCAGATAAGGGACTAATATCCAATATATATAAAGAACTCAAGAAGGTGGACTCCAGAAAGTCAAATAACCCCATTAAAAAATGGGGCTCAGAACTGAACAAAGAATTCTCACCTGCGGAATACCGAATGGCAGAGAAGCACCTGAAAAAATGTTCAACATCCTTAATCATCAGGGAAATGCAAATCAAAACAACCCTGAGATTCCACCTCACACCAGTCAGAATGGCTAAGATCAAAAATTCAGGTGACAGCAGATGCTGGCGAGGATGTGGAGAAAGAGGAACACTCCTCCATTGTTGGTGGGATTGCAAGCTTGTACAACCACTCTGGAAATCAGTCTGGCGGTTCCTCAGAAAATTGGACATAGTACTACCGGAGGATCCAGCAATACCTCTCCTGGGCATATATCCAGAAGATGTCCCAACCGGTAAGAAGGACACATGCTCCACTATGTTCATAGCAGCCCTATTTATAATAGCCAGAAGCTGGAAAGAACCCAGATGTCCCTCAACAGAGGAATGGATACAGAAATTATGGTACATTTACACAATGGAGTACTACTCAGCTATTAAAAAGAATGAATTTATGAAATTCCTAGCCAAATGGATGGACCTGGAGGGCATCATCTTGAGTGAGGTAACACAATCACAAAGGAACTCACACAATATGTATTCACTGATAAGTGGATATTAGCCCAAAACTTAGGATACCCAAGATATAAGATACAATTTGCTAAACGCATGAAACTCAAGAAGAATGAAGACCAAAATGTGGACACTGTGCCCCTTCTTAGAATTGGGAACAAAACACCCATGGAAGGAGTTACAGAGACAAAGTTTGGAGCTGTGATGAAAGGATGGACCATCTAGAGACTGTCGTATCCAGGGATTCATCCCATAATCAGCTTCTAAACGCGGACACCATTGCATACACTAGCAAGATTTTGCTGAAAGGACCCAAATATAGCTGTCTCTTGTGAGACTATGCAGGGGCCTAGCAAACACAGGAGTGGATGCTCACAGTCAGCTATTGGATGTATCACAGGGCTCCCAATGGAGAAGCTAGAGAAAGTACCCAAGAAGCTAAAGGGATCTGCAACCCTATAGTTGGAACAACAATATGAACTAACCAGTACCCCGGAGCTCTTGTCTCTAGCTGCATATGTATCTAAAGATGGCCTAGTCGGCCATCAATGGAAAGAGAGGTCCATTGGACTTGCAAACTTTATATGCCCCAATATAGGGGAATGCCAGGGCCAAAAGAATGGGAATGGGTGGGTAGGGAAGTGGGGGGCGCTATGGGGGACTTTTGGGATAGCATTGGAAATGTAATTGAGGAAAATATGTAATAAAAAATATTAAAAATTAAAAAAAAATAACTTGCCCTTTTTTGATTTCTCCCAGTTTCCAAGAACTCCTCCTTAATGCCTGGTACTGCAAGGCTCTTGTTGATAAAGTGTTTTGAAGTCTGTGAAATTAAAGAACTATTGCCCTGCAGTTTGCATTTATAATGCAGCATAGAACACCTTCGTTGTACTTTTATTTATACATTTATATAGATTTTTGCCTCATCATTTGTGTAAACAAACCCCTTCTTCCTTGAGTCTTTAGTTACTTGTAGAAATATTCCCTTGGGTTTTATGACTTTGTATTCATTATTCCCCATCCAGGGGGTAGGAAGTGAGACAACACTTGTTAATGAAATGGTCAAGGAAACTTGCAATTTTGTCTTGATAAAAGACAGAAGTATTTGAATTATACTCTCCTTTATATTTAAATATATATTAGAATCCCAATATTAAGGAGAAATGTTAGTGTCTCTCGTAATTCTTGTATATGCCTATGATTATATAGACCTATATCCCATGTAATAGTCAACTTGGAGAAAAAGGCATAGTGTAGATGTTGCGATGTATCTCCTCTCAAATTAGCCCTGGCAATGAAAACACGACACAATTAATATGAATACATGCTGTGCGCCTAGATTGGGCAGATCTACTGCTACACTACCATCTTCCCCATCTATGAGACCCCTTAGAACTTGAGGTTTCTCCAAGCCATGTGCTTCTGCTCTGCTTTTCTTCTTCCTCCTTCTCCTCTCTGTCCTCTCCCTCTTCCAATTTTCTCTTCTCTCTCCCACCTTCTGCTCCACCTTCACTTTTTATCTGCCCAATCATCAGCTCTCCTTTGTTTTACAAATTAAGGTGGGAAGCAGGTTTACAGGAAATCCCTGAGTGCTGACTCATTCCTTGTTCATAGTCATTCACAGGAGAACAGGATTAATATCAAATATAATTAGCCCCAGGGCTATCCACAACAGGTAGATAAAATATTCAAAGCTTTAAAATTAGATCTTACCTGTTTTTACCATCCACATATAAACTTATTATTTTGAACAGATTTGATTTCTTATCACTTAAACTATAAATATTATAATCTATTTTATAACTTTGTAAAAGACTAATTATTAAGCATGAAAAATATCACATGTTCGTTTTCCTACATAAGTAGTAAATACTTAAAAATACTACCACCCTGAAAAGAAAACAGAAAAACCTACCAATTATTTTTTATTGACCCCATTGTGCACCTCTGAAACATTTAACTTTTCAAAAATGAGATGGTAATAAGAAAAAATGCACAAATTTGCATGTATACAATTTGGTTAAATTGGAAAAAGATATCTAAAAGTTTATGTAGCTTACCTAACAAGCTCAGAATATTCGTTATGTGTGTATTTATTGAACATAGAATGTTGTGGTGCTTGGATACAAACACAAGCAAAAAAGGGAGCTATGCTTGGATGGGTATTAGAAACTGAATAATTTTTACAACAATAATTTTTGTGGAACAGCAGAGAGGACATAGTGGGGAGAAGATTTTTGGATGTGTTTAGGTACAGATATTTCTCATGTAGTTTACACAGAGTTCAAAGCTGACCAGCCAATCATACAGCTTCCTTTCCATTGTCAATTGTAACCTGCTGGTGCCTATTATCATGCTGATCACATTCTATGCTTTATGCCACATCCTTCCTATATTGATTGCACTAAACAGAGATGTAGCAAACGTCTAGACGTCTATACCCATCCATTCAATTCTCCTTGTAGTTATTTTACATCCCTCTATTTGAAGAAGACATATTTTGGGGAAAATAGCAGGTATTTACATTATAACATTTTTACAGTAAAATTAAACCCATAGAGATAATGGTAGTATGCAGACTTATTAGCACCTCCCAATAGCAGGAAGTGTCAGCAGCTACTCAGTGCAATCACCCCTTTCATTTGTAATATCACTCTACCACAGATCTTTAGAAGTCTCATTCTGAGCAAGTCTTATTCACTTAGCTATCTACTCTTCATAGATACTGTATGTGACAGGAATCATATCAAGCATATTCTCCATGAAGAGATACTTGATAAAGCATACTGACTAGGACGAAGTAAGCAAAACATGTAGAAAAACACGGAAATTCCTAGTTTCATGGTTTAGTGATGATGTGCTAATATTTGAAAAGTGAAAGCTCGGACAATATTTTTCTTCTCAGTTATTAATGATTTCCTTAAGACCTTAATCTTACTTAAATTAATATACAACTAAGTAGACAAGTTGTCTACTTAAGTAGTTGGCAAATTATATTACTGTGGCTATATGTCTTTATTGCATTAATCACAAAATAAGATACTCCTTAAAATAAAATTTAATTATATAATTGTGTGTGTGTGTGTGTGCATGTGTAAGCATCTGTGAGTGCAGGTGTGGGCCCAGTAAAGGATGCTGGATCCCCTGGAGTTGGAGTTATAAGTCATTTAAAGCTGATTAATATGAATACTGGTAACCATGCGTTGGTCTTCTGGTGATTATATCCTCTTTGCCACTAAGCCACCCACCCAATTCCACACAGTTGTAATTTCAAATTTCCTTTTGCTCCCTGGGGCCCACACAGTTGGAGAAGAGAACTGAGATCTGCAAACTTCCTTCTAGCATTCCCTTGTATGTATGTGATTGCATATTTGTTTACTTACAAACAAAATGAAAATATAATAGTAATGTTTAGAAGAAAAATAAAATGAATTAAAGATTCCAGAGCACAAAACTAAAAGTAGACATCCAGATGACATACAATATTATTTTGAAGTATACAACTTACCTCCACGCCCAAAATTTCCAATTTCATTTGGGCCACTATTGCTATTGTTCACTGGCAAACTCGTGGCTGGCCAAGAATCAGCAAGCCATGGGTAATTGGGATCGCCAGCATTTAGAAGACCTGGACGGCTGAAACAGAAATGAAATGAAGATTATATTGTGGGGCTCAGTGAGAGATTTTGACATCATCCTTACAGGCTAAAAAGGGTAAGGAGATATAAGATTTTAATTGACTTCAAATTAAATTGCAAGTGCTCTTAAGAACTAAATAACTTCAGTAGTTCATTAAAGCTATACATAGATCTTCTCTGTCAGTGGGACTAAAGAGGCTTTGCCTGAGATTCTGCCCACATAAAAAGTTAATCAATTGTCCATCCTGGAACTGGTGGGGAATAGGAAGTAGAGTAGAATCTTGAGACCACATTTTCTGGTAAGATGACATCTGAGGGACCAGTTCTTCTGAGTAGTACTTCCATACCTGCCATTCCCAGAGAACTGAATCTGTTTTTGCTAGACTGTCTTCCTTACTCAGAACCCTCATACTAGATTGGTGGTTGATAGCTTTAGGAAAATTAATGAACATTTCTTATACTTTTCTACCTATAGCACATTTCCATATTTCCCTCGCTGAAAAATAAAAAGGCTTGTTAAGGATTTTTTTTAAGGCAGTAAAAGATCCAGTTATGAGGCTCAACACGTTAGCATGGTCTATGAAGAAAACTTCTTTCCTATCACATTTAATGAGGAGTTTTATTATTTAAGGTAGAGCTGGGTTTCTGATTCCTTTCCAGAATATTAGCATATTTACAAAGAAACAGATCATCTATAATTGTTGTACTTTTTTTGATAGACCCCTTCTGGTATAATCCCTAAGAGAAACATGTGTTTCTATGGAAACAGCAATAAGAAGATTCAATTGCTTCTTGCTATATCCGCTAGCTCTCATTAGACTTAATCTCTTTTTGCTAAAATATTGATTAAATGGGAGATTGGAAGTTATTACCAGAGCCTAATTACAATCTCCATATTGGCAAAGGGAAAATAGATGAGGATATATGTGTTTGTTATCAGCTTTTATCAATTTCAATTGAGTATCCAAAGTTGTGGAATCCAGTTCTATCAATCTACAGCCTATTCATCATCCATGAATCATTTACTTTGTGATCGATTATGTGTAATTGTTCACTCACAGCAATTTAGTGAGAGCCAATAAGGAGTCTTAAACAACAGCAACTTCATTTGCTAATGTCTAATTAATGCAATAAACATCCTGCTAACAAATGAACACATTCCTTGTGATATTTACTACTAATTTCTTCAGGGGCATCTGGGAGATATGAAACATCTGGACTTGATTCCTCTAAAGTGTACAACAGATAGACCATTAAACCTTGTGGTAAGCCATTTAATTCCTCCTAGAATTCTCAGACTTATAAGTGATCGTTTATTACAATAATAGCTTCTCACTACAGAATTTCCCCAGTACTGATTAAAAATAATAATAAAAAGAAACTCCTTAGCATACCTCCCATTGCTCATTAGTCCTCCATCTCCTCTTTGAAATGTTACTATAATAAAAGAAAGACATACACACATAGTTAGTATTAATCACCATGAATAACAGCCACCTATTGGGTCTCAGTTTAGAGATGAAGACTGGAAATTACAACACAGTATAATTAATGGAATTATATAGGTAACAACAAGCCATGGCTTGGCTCAGGAAAAAGTCATCACTTGCCCCTAATTTAATAGACTTTTTCAAGTTTCTTTAATCAAAATAAACAGTGAGAGTGGCAATTTGTATTTAGATGTGAAAACTGTAAGAAGTGGTGTATATGCAGTCTTACTAGAAGGGTGTTATAGCATTACTGTGGAATTATTAAATGTAATAATTTATTGATAACAAGAAGGTATCTTATTTGAAGGAACAATACAAAAATACACCTTGAAGAGAACTAGCATTGTTCTACTTGGTAATATAGTTCTAATAAAAATATAGAAACTATTGATTACACACATCACCCCATCACAGATAATTTTAGGCATCCCTACAAGCATTATGTATTGAATCGTTCTAATTACAGCAGACATAAAGTGCTATTAATATAGAAGAGTATTCTCATGACAATGTAATTTGTGAACAGTTGATACTGAACGAGTTCCAGTTATGTGTTAATATCTCAAGGTTTTTTTTATCATGCTAAGTAGATTATTAAAGATAAAAGCACCAAGGAGCATCTAGTAGAATCATTGTCAGTCACTATTGTCATGATTCTTTTTCCTTCCAATTAATGGTTACCACTTCACAAGTCAGGAACATGAAATCAGCCCAAAGCACTGACCAAAGGATTCATATATCAGTTCAGCCCCATCATCCCATTTACAAAATCTTTTAGATAAGATGTATTTGAGCTTCACTGTGATTGGTACTTAAGGGATATTATATTCCCTTAAGCAGCTAAAAGCATCTCAGGCTTAGTGTACTCAATGGCATCCACTCTTCCTGTAACAAGAGCGAAATAGGCAAGCACAGTGGAGTTACCTGTACACGGAGTTTCATGTTTATTGTATCAAATTTTGTCACTTAATTACCAAACTAGATTTTTACGTAAAACATATTTGCTATTTGAAAATCTCTAGAGGGAAGAGTTGTTAGGGTCTTGCAATTTGGACCCAAATCTTTACAGAGCAGCTAAAGTGATCACGGAATGATGGGAGAAAAATGAACACAGAGCCTGGTCTTCAGAAAATTCCAGTTACGTGGTCTATGATTTGTTTGGTGACAAATGTGAAAATAATTTATTGTTTAGAGAACTTGCTCATTTTAAATAAGATATGTTTTCACAATGTACAGAGTTTTTAATTTGAAAGTTTTCTATGACTCATCATTTTCTCGAGCTTCAGATAGCAAGTCTGACCACTCCTGAATTTTTGCAATATTATACCGTAATACTTTTCTAGATAGTCATCAAGAAGGTAATATTATCTGTTATAATGCCATCTTTGGGAAATAAAGCGTTAATTCTAAGGGTCTATCATACTTAAAGACTGACATGTGGCTCCAAAAATGTCTTGTAGGGCCCCCACATATACTGCCATTTAAGCTTTTAGGAAGGCTCTCAAATGTGCTATGAGACAATCGACATGGAACCTTTACATCTGTCTATAACTACTTACAGACAGTTCTTCTAAGAAAATGATAGTGATTATCACTCCACTTTGTGGCTTAAGATTTGATATCAGCAGTGAAACTCTACCATATTGTGCCCATTTGATAACTAAATGTTAACATAAACGTATTAAGCAATGATAGTGCATATATTAGATAAACACCTAAATAGCACACACAAACCTTTGTGAACACACATATGCACTGACACAAACCAGAACTCAGTACAGCCGACTACCAGTACCTTGTCTCATGCATCTGAGTGGCTATGTGGTTTACAACAGAATACTAAGGGTTAAAATGGAGTTAAAAAGATGCTGCATCATTGTTAGTATGCCAGGAGGCAGTGTCTGGTAGGCTACACTTCTGAAAATGATAAGTGCTGCTTAAAGGATGCACCAAAAGATACATAGCTTTGCTTAATGAAGAGGCTCTTTCTTCCCATACAAACTTTGTGATAATGAGAGAAATAAATATACAACAAAAAGGGATAAATAGGCTAAGGACACCAAAATTAGCCAATTACAAATTATTCAGTTATTGAATGCTATAATATGCTTTATATTAACTACTTGGGAACTAAATATAAGTATGAAGGATTCTGTTTTTAAAGTGATTCATACGCTATGTTCAAACAAATTCATTTCCTCTTTGTATCTCAATCCTCATTCAAAATCTTATTAAAATGGCTCTAGACATAGCAGGCTGCCAAAGATCCAATGAAGACATTCATCTCTATTTTTGTATAAAAATTACAAAAAAATTTATAGGACAATTTGTAATTATTCAGGTAACTTAAAATGATGTCCACACACAATTTGGTAGACATGAGACTTTTATTTTGTATCTTTCGATCAAACACACACACACACACACACACACACACACACACACACACCTGTTATCACACTAGCATTAACTACTTGGTTTTTATTGTTGTTGTTGTTTGTCTGTTTGTTTGTTTGTTTGTTTTGAGGGAGTGGGTATCCTTATGTAGCCCTGGTTAGCTTCCTTGTTGTATAGAACAATCTGTAGAACAGTCTGGTCCCTGCTCCAACATCAGCCTGGCTCTTCCTCCAGAGTAATGATATTACATATTTATTCTTAGCCGGATTTTTTTAAAAAAAATGAGGGTGGAAAGTGGACAATTTCTTTCTTTCTGACCAGGTGCTCCAATTTGAAAATAGAACACATCTATCTATCAATAGAATAAAAGCAAATGACAAATTATGAACAAATTAGAATTTTTACAGTGGAAATTGTATATGATCTTTCAGTAGCATTTTTTGAGAAGTCATGCAGAGAGAATAAAAGAAAAATAACGTTACAGCCAATAGAGAGCTGCTTCGAGGCAGTTCTCATTTCAAAGAAATATTTGCCATGTTGTGGAAAGAGCCTGGGATCAGCAAGGAGGATGCCTGGCAAACACTGAGCCACTGTTTCTTTAAGCATGGACCAGTCACTTTGTGTTTATCAGAGATAAATTTGAAAGGACCTTGACTGAGAATCAGGAGTTTCTGCTAGCATTTCAACACAGGAACTTCCAGGAAGCAACTGAGAGAGACTGAAGACATGAAGATCTAAAATAGTTTAGAATTGCATTAAATATTCCAACTTATTTTTTTTTAACGTAAAAGTCAGGAGGAAAAGAGATCTCCCAAGTCTGTGTCATATGTAGAGCAATTCTATGCTTCTAATGTCACGAGGCAGAATTAATCCTCCTGCCATGCCTGCTAGAACTGGAGGGATGAGGGAGGGAATGTAACTATGAAGTAAATTGACATTTTGAAGCAAAGAAGCTTCTAGAAAGCCTATCTCTACTGGGTCACATTTTCCTCCTCCAAATTGAAACTTTAGTGCTGTAGCCAAGACTTCTTCCCTTTCATGATAATATTAATATAGTAATCCTTTTTAATAAGCATTAACCAAGCCTCGTAATCAGACTATAAAAACTCCATCAAGTCATTGAGCTGCATTTGCATAGGTCTGTCAAATAATTTCTATTTACCAACAGTTCTAAAATCCACGCATGGAGTATTTACTGTGTTACAATGTCCTCAATCATGTTAAATTGTTTGTGTGTATGAAACTTTCATAAATATTGATCTTATTGATAATATTCACATAATATAACATACCTCTCTAAAAGTTAACAGAGGCTATCTTTCATTAAAATTTGATTACTCTGATAATTATAAATTTAAAGAAAAGTTGGGGCTGGACAGATTGCTCGGTGGTTAAGAGCACAGGCTGCTCTTCCAGAGATAAGCAGAATAATATGTGTACATATAATACATAATGTATTTAAATTTACTTTTCAAAATTTAAGTGTTCACTATTTTGGCTATGAAAACTATTATAATTATGACCATATGTCCACTTTGTATTAAAAGCTCATTTAATACTTTCTTTATAAATCTCTCTTCAAATCTCTTTTACTTTCTAGCATCTGAAGTTGTGAATTCTTCCCTTAACCAGAATCCTCTGACAAAGGAACCAGGGAATTGCTTTCCTCTGTGAAAATGGACATAAATGTGACTACTTGCTCTATAGTCATGAAAACCTACTGCACATATAACATGAGACACAATGACCTATTGAACAATAATGTTCATGTGTAGACTTATATTACATATAAACCCATGAGCAAAATAGTGCTGTGCATTTCTATCTGAGAACTTAAGTATGAGAAGACAATAATTGGAAAGAAAAAAAAGACCAAAAAATGATATTCAGCCTTGCCCTGAAAATCCCCTACTTCTGACTGTGCACAGCAGCAACATGCTTAGACCAGTTTCTCCTAGAAGATGATTTGGATGCATTTGTTTGATTTATTATTGATATTTGCTTATGAGATAAATGTTTAATCCACTAGCCCATTCTAGTAAATAAGATAAATTCACTGGTACCCAAAGAAAGTTATCAACACTAACAGAATTTTGAATTTGTTTGTTTTTTTTTTCTCCTTTCAAATTTCTTTTTTTTATATTCTTTTATTACATATTTTTGTCAATTACATTTCCAATGCTATCCCAAAAGTTCCCCATACCCCCGCCCCCCCACACACTTCCCTACCCACCCATTCCCATTCTTTTGGCCCTGGCATTCCCCTGCATTGGGGCATACAAAGTTTGCAAATCCAATGGGCCTCTCTTTCCAGCGATGGCCAACTAGGCCATCTTTTGATACATACGCAGCTAGAGACAAGAGCTCTGGGGTACTGGTCAGTTCATCATGCTGTTCCAACTATAGGGTTGCAGATCCCCCCAGCTCCTTGGGTACTTTCTCCAGCCTCTCCATTGGGAGCCCTGTGACCCATCCAATCGCTGACAGTGAGCATCCACTTCTGTGTTTGTTAGGCCCCGGCATAGTTTCACAAGGGAGAGCTATATCTGGGTCCTTTCAGCAAAATCTTGCTAGTGTATGCAATGGTGTCAGCGTTTGGAAGCTGATTATGGGATGGATCCCTTCATCAGTGCTACTTTTATAACAATAACAACAGCATCAATAATAAAAATAATAAACCAAGGTTTTTGAGAAGATATAATGAGATACAGTGAGGGTTTTGCCTATATACTGTGCATGGAAGGCATCCTGCCAGACTTTGTGTCTCACACTGAAAGCTATTATTGTGCCTCCAGTAATTATTTCTTACTCTTTCTCTAGAAGCTATGGCTCTAGTAGCATATATAGCAGAGGATGGCCTTGTCGGGCATCAATGGGAGAAGAGGTCCTTGGTCCTGTGAAGGCTCTATGTCCCAGTGTAGGGGAATGTGAAGGCAAGGAGGCAGGAGTGGGTGGGTGAGTGTTTGAATACCCTCATAGAAGTAGAGGGAGAGGGAATAGGATAGGGGGTTTCTAGAAGGTGGGACCTGGGAAAGGGGATAACATTTGAAATGTAAATAAAGAAAATATCCATAAAAAAAGAATAGACTCAGGCAGGACAAAGGTGTAGGGAAAAGTGATGCCTTAAACAGTCTAAGGTCCTGTTTCTTATTCATTTAGCTTCATTCAAAGTCTATGATGCCTAAGAAAGAGATTATATCAAACTATTAACTATATTTTTATTCAAGTAAAAAAACATAATTATGTTATATAATGATCTAAATCTGGCTTGAATTGACTTCATTTGTTGAAACTTATAAATCCCCTCATAAGCAAATTATTAGAGATTTCACAGACCTAAAGCTGAGAGATTTCAGCAGCAGCACCATGTATTGATGATACAGTTGACACTTCAGAAATATCATCCTGATATTGAAATTACGTTGCTCTAGCTTTATCTGACCGTTTATTCATAATGGCAAAATAATGAATTTACAAGAGAAGTTTTGATGAAAAGAAATATAAAAAAGACTAATACCACATATTTATTCTAGAGTTATTATGAGACTTGTTCAAAAAATTAATTTGTCACTATTCTGTGCTTTTAGAATGGATCATCCACTCATCCATGGAAACTATAGCTAGAAACTGTTGAGAGTGTTTGCATAACTCTCCATTCCTATTTAAAATCCCAAATTGTCTAGAGTCTGTAAAGACAAAAAATATAAAAATCCAAAAATGTAGAAGATCTGATACGAGAAAAGAAAATATGGAGACACTATGGAAAATGCTAGTTTCCAGCGATTTGGTAAATTTTCATTTGCTTCCCATCTATGAGAGAGCAGCAATTGTTAGAAGGCAAATGACAAGAATAGAGGACATCTATCCTCAGAGTCAGTCATCTATCAATTAAGTATTAAAGTTTTTGAAAGGCTTCTCTCAGCTTGGCCTTCTTCCAAATATCTGAAGGGCAAAGCACATTCTGAGTTAGCAGTCCTTCTGCAAGCTCCGGACATCAATCACAATGAGTCATGACAGTACAAAATGGACAACTCTTGTCAAGCTCAAAGACCAACAGATATTTTCAAGTTAAGTGCATAGGTTTTGCCAAGGACTGCTGTGAGAGACAGGAAGAGATGTCTGTCTGATGTAATTGTCCTGAAAGTGGAAACTGTGTGCCGTGAGAGCTATTGTACTAATTGGGAGTGAGCAACTGAAGAAGGATGGAGGTTTCAAAGGCACTGTTCCGCAAGTGAATATATTAGGACTTTTCATTACTGTGACTTCCACACTCTATCGGCAACTATTATCACTAAGTCAATTGAAGGAAGAAGCCTCAAACTGTCCTTGAGTGAAAAATCAAGACTACCTTATGTTTTGTGTGATTGATATGAACATATCACAGAAAGACACATAGTTTAGTGTCTGATGAAACAGACGGGGTGATAGACAATATCTGAAGGCATGAAGGCAGAGGGCTGGGCTCTTAAAAAAGGCATTGAAATGCTATTGAAGATTAAGCCTTTGCCCCCACTACTTGTTACTGACTGCGCCTTTCAGGGAAAGATCTCTAATTGGTGCAGTGATTGAACACTTAGGTGACAAAGAGTAAGGAAGCAAGCAGCTTTGACAACTGTGAAGTGATAATGGGAAATTTCTTGTCAATGGATATGATATGCTTCTTCAAGGCCTGATGAGTGACTAATACAGAGCATTTTCATATGCTATAGACATATAAGAGCCATGTTATACTTAAGTCACTACATTTCATGTTGTAACATAACAAGCAAGACAACCCAATGAGTGTTTTTTCCCCCATATTTTCCGGTTAAGACATTGTATTCAATTGCCCATTTCTAGCATAAATGTTTTAATAACTGATTTTGACAGAGAATTTACCAGGTGTTAGGATAGTCAACCAAAGGTCTCAAAAATATTTCAGGTTCACAGGATAAAATTAAAACTTCTTTCGAGGATTTCTACAGATTATGTGTAACTGGGAGTTACTATCCTTTTATTGATGCTTTGGGAAGTAATTCAAACTATGGCCATCTACATTGTAATAGCTCATCCTTTGAACCACTGACAGTATTTTTCGTGTTTCTATCTCCCCCACTTCTCGACTCCCTCTCTCTCTTTCTGTACCATCACCCAACCCATCTATCTTTCTCTCTCATTTGCAGATGTTTCAATGTGCAGCATCCAACATCCCTGAAGCTTTGTGGCATTGTACAAGAAGGAAAGTATTTTTGGAGATGCCTCCGATCATCTAGGGTCTCTCTCCTTTCATTTCTTCTGCAGCCATTTCTGCTTCCTTTCCTGCTTCTTTTGCTTCCTTCTGTTTGAAAATCCTGCTTGCCCACACTGAATTAGACACCAATTTAAGGGAGCAGTGAATCACTTCATTCATGCCTCATCAGTTTTATTAATTCTGGTGAGATTTTTTTTTTCTTTTGCTTGTCTTATTTCCATCTGGGACATTTCCCAGTGTAATCTGCATTGTGACACACTGAAAGCTGATTTTCAAGTGTCCCCTTCTCTGAGAATTTTAATCACTCTCTTGTCTAAATACATGTCTCAGAAGATGTCTTTATAGCATGCAAGATCTCTGTGTGTGGTTTTGAAGAACTAGAAAACAGTTGAGCATTTTATCCATGTCTACTCTAGCTATGCTTCGTTGGAGATACAAGCAGAAAGATTGCCTGTGGCCATAAAACGGTATGGTCAAGAGCAATGCACTGAGGCATGCTGCCTATAATTGCATTTTACAGAGTGGGTTTTTGTTTTTGTTTGGTTTTTAATAGCAAGCCCAAATCATCCATTTGTTATTCCATTCCATTTCTTCCTCTCATCACATTACATTCCAAAAGATAAGAGGGTTTTATAGCTGAAAATAGTCTCTTACCAGCATAATTGCTGAGTCCCTTTCTCTTCTTTCTTCTCCAGTACAACCAGATGCTAAAACCCATCAGAATTACCCAGCAGGCACCACCAATGCCAGCTATAAATGCCGGTTGCTTCACGACATCCGTGATTTGCTCAGTGATGCTGTTATTGTTTTCAGTAATGACAACTTCGTTACGTCCCCCTACGGAAGGAACAATGGTGTCGGTAAACATTAACTCAAATAATAGCAGGAATACAAACACGTTACACCAAAGGCACAGACGTGTCCTTTTAAAGCTTAGCTGCTATCTGTTTTATGTGGAGGTTGTCAGAATTACAGAGAAGAACACTTTTATGTTTCTAAAGAACTACTGAATCACGTGAATGCCATTAGAAGGATACTTTTTTTTCTTTCAATTTGTCAAGGAGAGGTTCTAAACCACTTACGGATTTATAATGGTATATGATAAAAATAATCATGTCAACCCCTACTAGGTAAAGTGGTTTTTTGTTTTTTTTTTTTTGTTGTTGTTTTTTCGAGACAGAGTTTCTCTGTATAGTCCTGGCTGTCCTGGAACTCACTTTGTAGACCAGGCTGGCCTCGAACTCAGAAATCTTCCTACCTCTGCCTCCCGAGTGCTGGGATTAAAGGCGTGTGCCACCACACCCGGCTAGGTAAAGTATTTTTATTTTGTATTTATTCACTTTACTTAATGATGACTGTCCCCCTCCTGGTTACCCCTTCCACAATATGTCCGTCCATCCCCACACGTCTCCTCTGAGAGGGTGGAGATCCTCCTGGTTATTCCAAGACCCTGGCACAACAAGTTCAAGTGACTCTTTATCAAAGTTCCCATAACACAAATACTTATGCACTGCCTTTCTGTTATGCTTTGCCTATTTTCAAGTGGGATAATTCACAAGATAAAATAATTTCATATGACCATCAATAGTCTAACAAAGATGTTCTATAGAAATACACTTTAATTTGGAATAAGGTATGAAATCCCCTGGGTAGAACAATAGAAATTATGAAAACATCAATGCTTGAAGCTCAGTATGTATAATTTAAGAAACGTTAGAACTTCACGCGCTCCCTAAGAGCAGTTAGAAGTTGTCAGAATTTTAACACAGAATCAAGGCATGTTATTTTTCAAAACTTTAGACATCTGAAAATCAATTAAACAAATCACCATCCATACTTTAAAGGTTGCGGAGTTGAAGAAGCACATAGACATTGAAAAACAAAATTTAAGGCATATTTTAAAGGTCAAAAACTTAGAAAATGAGATCCCAGTAAATATAGTGTCAATCAGTATTTAATGAAGGGTATTTGAAAGTTAAGCTGTAATCAAAACGCAAAAGAGTCAGACCAGCAGATAACAGCATGGTGGTGCTTCTCACTGTTTTAGTGATTGCAGTTCGGTTATATGTAAGAAACACTGTGGTCTTTGACCCCCTAAATAGGTATATTTTCTCAGCCACTTAATAGATGAGAAATTCAAAGCTTGTGTCAAGAACTTAATCTGTTTGCCCTGATTCAGATGTTTGGCACTGCTACTTAATCTATACCTATCTATATCTATATCTAATCTATATTTATATCTACATCTGTATTGAATTCAGTGTGGGGCAGTGTTTCTTTCCTTCTCTTTCCTTCTTTCTTTTCTTTCTTTCTTTCTTTCTTTCTTTCTTTCTTTCTTTCTTTCTTTCTTTCTTTCTTTCTTTTTCTTCCTTTCTTTTCTCTCTTTCTCTCTCTCTCTCTTTCTCTCTTTCCCTTTCTTCTTTCTTTCTGTTTGAGAGCATTATCTATTATTACTATAAAATGCATTTGTTTTTAAACCTGTGTTTTAATATCATATTTTAAATATGTTATCTGGTGACTTTTTACTCTATTAGCAGTTACTTACAAAGGCAAAAAAAAAAAAAAAAAAAAAAAAAAAAAAAAAAAAAAGAAAGAAAGAAAAAGAAAAGAAAAGAAAAGAGAAAAAAAAAAAAGAAAAAAATCAAACAAACATCAACAAACCCTAAAACCCTGATAGAGAACACTGCAGAGAGGAAGAGAAGACTTGCATCATTTTAAGGGGAGTCATTAAAATGTTTCATTCAGCTTTGTGCCATATTTTTGTAAGCCACAGTGTATTATGATATCTTATGCTGACGGTTGTTAAAGCAGTGTTCTTAGTCGTCCTAAGTAGAGCTGAGATAAGGCTGGTGGGACCCACCATGCTTTATTGTTCTCGCAGACAAAAAAATGTAATGAAATGTGGTATCTTCCTCCAATTGGAGAGTAATGAAGAACAAAGTAATTTGTTGGAACGAGACTTAATTAGACACATCAGTGACAATCATACCTACTCCAGTAACAGTATGTACTTCTAGTAATCACCAGCTCTCCAGAATGAGGATCAAAGGTGAATATTTTTTTAAAGTTTTATTATTAGTGACAATTATTGGAATTTATATATTTGTTATTTGAACTACTATTTGGTATGGATGAATTTCTTTCACCTTTTGTCTGTTAGTTTAATTACACTCTTTCACATGAAATCTGCTTTCACATAGAAAATAGTTTAAAAAAAGCAAATACAAATAGTAAGAAAAATTTGAATCTGTGTAAGGTTATATATCCTATTTTACAGTATTTAAGTATTGGTTCCTTCACAATACTTAGATGAAATAATTGAAATTTTGCACAGTCTGGCATATCAGCAGTCTAAAATGATGAAGCATAAACGGCATCAAATGCCAGTGCGTGACTTAATTGGTAAAGGGGGAAGAAGGTAAGCTTGGGTCGCTTTACATGCTTCTCCCAGTATGTACTGTACAATGGGGGAAGCGTAAACTGAAACAGAAAAGGAGATTAGCCATCATTAAGTCACTGTTCAGCTGAGAGGTAGCAGTTGTGTAAAGAGCATTATCAGACAAGATGTGAAGCTAGATATGGAAGGATAATTAAAGAAACAATTAGGAAGTGTCTCAGGACAGCAGTAGATATTAAAAAGAAGCGAATCTCTGGAGGACACAGCCTTTTCTGGGTCGAACTGGACTTACACATGTGCATGTCCTCATTTCCAGTACTACACTACTGTGTTCCATGATTGCCTCTTGAGCATAGCTTATTCTAATTACCTGAACAGGATACTGGGAAGTCGTTGGTTTTATTGTTTTATTTCTAGAAAAATGTGAACACTTGTTTTCTATACTAAGGTAGAATAAAGGGTGTTTAATGCAGTTAGAGACTCAGTCTTCTAGAAATAATGCAACTCAATAGGACTTTGCAATTTACTTAACATAATCTAAATTAAATCTATAATTTTGCTAGGATACAATTGTTCTGAGAAGGACCTAGCACTTGTTTTATATAATGTTTTCTTGGTTCCAACAGAAACAGGTCTGCAAAATATTGTGAGTAGACAACCACAAGGAAAAGAGAAAAAATTTTCTATCATGTTGAGAAATATCTTATTTACTAAGCACAATAGACAAATAGGCATAAAACAGGCATAAAACAGAAGTATAGGTATTTTGGCGATCTTACTTATTTCTGAGTAAGAAAAAAAACATATTCAGTAAATACACCTTTTGTTTGTTTTCCTTCTAGGGGGTGTCAAGGAGAATTATTCTTTTCTTCTTGTAAAGCAAAGTATTGTTATCCCTCAGCACTGATGCAACCTAGGATTGGAACCTATAGTGAAAGGAGATATACTCATGTATATTTTTGTTTTGTTTCATCGTGGTTGTAGACAGAGTCTCTGTCTCTAGCTCTACTGGCCTTGGGATCAGTGTATAGCCCATGCTAGTCTCAATCTAATGAATATATTCTTCAGTCTTCATAGTGATGAGATTATAGCCTACAAGTATGTGGCGCCACACCTGGACCTTCATAATCTTCAAAATTCTAAAGACTTTAAATAAAGTATGTACTTGTGCATACACACACGTATAGGATATATGTATATTTAAATCCTTTTGAGTATACCTGTACTTCTTCCTAACTCCAATTTATTTCAGAAAATCTCAGAAGGGCAAGTTTGTAGGTTTCCCTCAGGTTAAGGAATTAATTCCGTCTGAACAACTAATTAAGGATGGAAAGGCAATTTAGAGAAAAGGTGATACTCTAACTTTTCTCTAAATGCCATCCATTTAGCAAACAAAGAAAAAGTTGAGACGTCTAAAACATTTAACATTATGTCTCTATTCAGGAGGCAAAATAATCACTCTGATATTGGTGGTATCCTGCCTGAATATCATTTTGATAAAATCAGAAAATAAATGAATGCTTTATGAACTCTTAATGAATATATACTCTGGTTTTCGTACGTATTGTCTCTATGATGTCAATAAGAGTGAAGGGAATTGAAAGAGTTTAAAGACTAGAGCTGTAGCAGAGAAATCTTCACTGACAAGCTTCTAGTTCCTTTAATGACATCTCCAAGCCCTGCATGGTAAGCAAGCTAGTGGCCACACTGATAAACCCTTACGTCATTTATATGACATGTCAGAATTCACAGCTTCAAAATGCTGAATGATAGAGAACTTAAAGGAAGCTTACATGTAGAAGAGAACCATTTGAGGACAATGCGCACTAATCTTCAAGCAATCCCCTGTTGATATCCTTTGATGAGTACAGAACTCTGCACCAAGGAAGACTACAAAGGTCTGGCGCAAAGCAAAGGACAAAAGATAAGGGAGGCTGTCTAGCTAATATCCAGGTCAGAGTGGTAAATTCTTGATATCTGAATTCTATTCTGTTAGGAGACCACACAGACATACTAATATTTTTTCTTGAAATTCCCAAATGGCCCCACCATAAATTGAACATCAAACTGAGGTTTTGGTCCAAGAAAAAGGACAAAACCTAAAAACTCCTATACAAATACCATGAAATGGAATGACACCTGGCAAATACAAGATAAAAATCTAGTAAGAAGACTGCTTTATAGGTCAAACAGCAACAGTCTTTCCTTAATTACTGACCTTTATAATATATCATCAGCAAAGTCCAACATCTGATAAAACATAACCAGACACACAAAGATAGACAAGCAGATAAAAAAAAAATAGTCAAAACAATATGAGTTAAAGGAAAAAAGAGAAGTAGTCATTCCACATTATAGGTTTTGGAAATGATTTTACTACATTTATATGTTTGTATGTTTTACCTAGAGTGGGATTTAGGCACACTCATGTCATGCACATGTGTGGAAGTTAGAGAATAGACTGCAGGAGTTGGTACTCTCTACTCTGTGAGTTTAAGAAATTAAGCTCAGGTTTTCAGGTTTGGCCAAGCACGTTTATCTGCTGAGCCATCCCACCTTCCTGAAACTTCAGTTTTAATGTAATGGGTTGTAATTCTTATTTAAAAGAATATATAATCTCTACAGAGAACCAGAACTTAACATAAATGCTAAGAAATAATGCAACTATTTGAAGAGATGACCTAATATTAGCATTTCAGACAGAGTCCATTTCAGAGCAAGATGTGTCACAGTGAATTAAAGAGAAATATGTGATGAAGGTCCTGAAATAAGCCCATTAGAATGTAAGTCCTGGCACATAATCACTCTGGAGCAAATAAACCAGAAGATTTAGAATAAGGGCTGGAAAGACGACTCCTTCCAAACCAAAAGCTGGAGAAATAGCTCCAAATTTTCCATATTTGAGAATTGATTACTCAGTTATAGACCTTGGTCACAAGCTAGAAGACTGGGTTCAGATCCTGAGAGCCTATATAAATGTTGGGCAAACATGAAAACTCATTGTAATTCTAGCACCATGGAGGCACAGCTAGGGTATCCCCAGAGATATTCTTTTTATATAGGAAAACTCTGGATATGACTGAGAGATCATGCTTCAAAGAGTAAGACAAAAGAATGAGAATAGCTGACATTAATCTTAGGTTCCCACATATACACACACCTGTACCTACACGTGTAAACATGCATACATATACATGTAAGGCAAAAAGGGATGATAAATTAAAAGTAAGGCATTCTAGACTTAAAAGGATATGTACAAATCCATAATTATGATATATTTCTAGATTCATTGATAAATATTTTTGCTTTACATTTGTAGAAGACAATTTTATATACATATATATGTACATATATATTTCTAATGTGTATAAATCATAATTCACTAATATTATACTAAAATAACCAAAATTCTGCTAGGCATGGCTGCTATCATTGTTACTAAATATTAAGGAAGAGACAACATCAGCCCTATCAAATATCCTGAAGAACATAGGAGAGAGACAGACTTCCCACCTACTCTATAAAGACATTCACTCTCATTCCAAAACTTGATTGAGACCTATAAAGATAAATAAAAACCAAGAATGAAAAGAACCACCAATCAATATCCTTTATGAACACAAATTCACAATTCTTTACCACACAATACTAAACTAGAGCCAGCAGCAGACACAAAGAGTATAATAATGACCAACTACAATTCATTCTCAGGAATACAAAGATGATTTACCTCTTCAAATGATTTAGTGAAATTTAACGTATCAACAACAGAGGTCGAGAAAGAAATTTTAAAATTAACCCAGTGTAAAACACATATCAAACAGTCAGGAAATACATCAGCAAAGTACATAAAAGATCACACACTGAAAACTACGAAGCACTGCTGCCCAGTGGTAAATACGACTTCCATAATGAAAGCATATATTACGTTCCTGGGAAGCACTCACTGCTACTGTTCCTCGGTTTGACAAATAGATTTAGTGCGTTTTCATTGGCAATTCCTTGAAGTCTTGGTAGAAACTGACAATCTAATGAGAAAAGTATGTAGAAAGTGAAAAGGTCTATTCTGGCTACAGAAAAAATTTATAAAAGAGAATGATGGCATTTTTACATTACCCAATTTTTAAGACCATTTACTGTAGCAATGGAAACAGTATGGCTTGCTATATAAGCAAATATAAATGTTATGGACCCTGAAAGGGATTCAAATACACTTAATTTATTAAGAGATTGGTCAAGAGGTTCTATCCATTCTATTTAATAAATGTATAGAATATGTAAGCCTTTCAATATCATGCAATTACCTGAAGATCAATTATCATCCTAGGCATGAAAGCTAAACTTATAAAGCTCCTAGAATAAAATTAAAAGGTCCTGTGGAGTGATATAACACAGTTTTTCTGGCAACATATACAAAGGAAAACCTGCTAAATTGTACTTCATTATAATTTAACACTTATCAAAAGACACTATTAAAATAGAGAACTCATGGACTAGAAAAAAATTCTGTGTGTGTGTGTGTGTGCGCACACGTGCGTGTGTGTATGTTTGAGATGACTAAGAACTTCATTCAATATTCAAAAGAAGAAGAAATTAGCATAGGTAAGGTTGTTACACACCATTAGAATGCAAACAATTTGAAGCTAAATCCATAAAGATGTACACTTTACATTCACTGGAATGCCTCCTGTTATAGAATGACAATATCAAATGTTGGTGATGGTGCAGAAAAACTAAAGTTCCTTTTCTGGCTTCTGAGAATTTCAAAACAATTTGGAAATTGTTTTAGACATGTCAAGTAACATAAAAAATATATAACCCTATTATCTGTAAGTTCTACCTCTAAGGAGTTCCTCAAAGGAATGAATACATGTGTTCTTGCAAAGCCTCACACAGAGTGTACATTTTCTAAATAGAAAATTAGATAAACCAAATAGAACATATTCATAAGATTCAACATCATTCAGTAAACATGCATTAAAACTGTTTGAAAAATACATGAAAGACTCCCCCAAAACATTGTTTGCGTCAAAGGGCATGCACACATTGCCATGGTCTAGATAAATTCATTCATATTCTTATCAAGAACAGATAAACATTGCCAAGAGTGATGGGGGAACCATTTTATTCAAGAATTTGAATAGATGGAGCGTGAAGTTTTCTTCTCATATGTATATTTTAATTACAAATTCCTTTTAGGAAGCTTCTCATTTTGACATACACTGGCACAGAGGAAGCATACAGCTTTGAGTCAAAATATACTCTCGAATGATTCCCTTGTTCTTCTGTCTTTTCATTGAACCACAATTACTTGTAGATCTATTGAATATAAGTAAGTTGTTAGTAAACCTTTAAAAATACAATTCTATGGTGGTAGCTGTAAGATTATAGGGCACATATGCAAACAACTGTGTGAATCATATTATGAACTCATGCCAATTAACCTACACTCTGTGTGAGGCTTTGCAAGAACACATGTATTCATTCCTTTGAGGAACTCCTTAGAGGTAGAACTTACAGATAATAGGATTATATATTTTTTATGTTACTGTATGGTGTACTATAGCTGAGAAACAATTCTCACAAATACTTGGCCATGATCAAGATGAATACTCAAAACCACAATCTGCCTTAATGTCCAAGGAACGAGACTAAGTTCAGCCTCTGTGGACTGATACTCACCAATTATTATCGGCTGTGGTTCACTTTTTACTCCAACCCCTGCACTTGTGCTAGCTGCCACTTCTACCCGGTACTGAATTCCAGGGAACAAGCCACCTATTACTACAGAGCGAATGGCTGCATCCACAGTTTTATTGATATGGAATCGCGTTTCATTTCCCAGACACCAGATCTGTAGAAGTGGGGAAGTAAAAAAGAGGCAGTATGAAATTTCCTTTCTGAGAATTTGGCTACTATCATCAAATACATATTTGCTCAGAGTGATCAATCTACTATATAGTCTTATAAAGGTGTTCTGTCACTGACATTTATAGCCATCCTATGAATATTTAGGTTTGTTTGAGGGATAACAATATGACAAGCTGAAACTGTCACATTCTTATATATCTTACTATTCTCGTGTGAGTTTCCACTGAGCAAATCAGAAGGTGCAGTGACTCCCTTTGACACATCAGGATAGCGATGGATGACTTCAGATTTGACGTTTGTATAGATAAAATCTCTTACTTTGATCTGCTGAATGTATCAACATTTCTTTTATACATAACCCAATATAAATGTGGTGATTGTGTGCTATGATGTTAATGAAAAGTATGTACACTTTGCTATCTCACTGTAACACTTTCAAATTCATTTTGTTATGTTACTATAAGGACATATATCCTTGTTAAGCATGTTTGCTTAAAATGGGATGGAGAAGATGAAGGAACAATATCCAATTAGAACATCTACTTGCTTCAGTAAGGTACTGTAGGTTGACAAAGTTCTATTTTTTTTAAAAAAAAACTTAGCCTTTAGGAATAAAATTCAATATGCACCATTTTGGATAAAATTATTCAACCTATTTTTCCACATCAGCAATGATTTTCTGAGATGAGGTGGGATCTGTGGTTAATGGTATCAGCTCTACCTAGCTTGTTATTTTCCAAATTCTAGAAAAAATATATTATATATATATATATATATATATAATATTGTGTTGAATATTTTCCAAAGTTTCATGTATAACCACATCACAATTTACCAAGATTGTATTATAAAAAGTTTGACACACTTTGCATCTTAAACATCAGTGGTAATAATGAAACAACAGGGATCTTTTCTTTTACATTAACCATTCCATAAGTTCAAAAATGAGACAATAATTTTTTTGCTATTCTATTAAAAACTTGTTTCAGTGGGTCATACTTTTTCCTGAGAGAGAACACAATGCAAATTGGCCCAGAAGTCCTCTTCACTCCCCACCCCATTTTACTTTCCTGACATTCAATTCATTTGTCCTTGATAATACAGGCAAACTTGGGGTTAGTGGGATTTTACTTCTACTTCGAACCAGTCCGTCCGTCGTTCCCAATTCTATCATACTGAAACCTACTCTGCTCTCACTTCTCCAAATGAACTCTGACCTCAATGTTGGGTTCTCATTCTTGCTTGTAATACAACCAAAGGTAACATTCCACTTTTGAGCCCTTAGAGACAGGTTGTGTACCAATGGCCCTAAGATGGGTCTTTTTCATATATACTTTTAATTGGATATTTTCTTTATTTACATTTCAAATGTTATCTTCTCTCCCAGTTTCCCCTCCAGAAAACCCTATCCCATTCCTCCTTGCTTCTTTGAGAGTGCTCACCCACCCACCCACCCACTCCCACATCCCTGCCCTGGCATTCCTTTACACTCGGGCATTGACCCTGGACCAAGGGCCTCTCCTCCCATGGATGCCCAACAAGGCCATCGTCTGCTACATGTGTGGCTGGAGTTGAGAAAGCTCCCAGTGGGCTTCCTTTTGTTAGTACAGCTTTACCTTATATTCCTGAATAATTCCATTCTGGTGGTCAGCTGGTGGAGGATCCCAGGAAACACTAATGCTTGTGCTGTTGTGACTTCCAACTGTCAGCACAGTGACAGACTGGGGAGGGGCACTTGGGGCTGCAAAGGAAATAGATTGATGTAAACACTAATTTATGGTATGTGCAAGCTTACTGGTCATGAAAATAAAGACAAGACTTTTAAGGTTCTGCCTTCCAGTTGTCCAGCATCTGCACATAGTATTTAACAAGTGACAATCTGTTGAAAACAGGCTTTAAGCTCAGTGCATATTTTAAAGTGGAAGCAGCGAGTGGGAGTATTATATACTCAATTACAAACTAAACATATTGCATTCTTAAGATGTTTTCCTGTGTTAGACAGTGTGTTGCTAGTTTTAAATCTTTCTAATGACTCTAGGAACTGGAAAAAAACTCTCCTCTCAGATTTGAATAAGGAGGCCATACTTACTACGATTAAACAAGAAGTCAGAATTTAAGCCCAGGGTGTTGGAATCTAGAAGTTATGAGTTTTTCCACTAATACTTTCTAATGACTGAGTTTCTAGAAGAATATATAAAACCACTTGAATCAAAATATTCTTAAATGATTTATCCAAAAATGCAAACAAGAACTCTTTCTAGAGGCTGGCTTTTTTGTATTGTTTCAGATATTTTCTTTACTAAGTAAAAACAGAAATGAAATTATAAATCTCACCAATAAATAAAACAATGCTTTTCTTTCCATGCTGGGAAAAATAATTGACTATTAAGAACCGGCTTATAATTTAAGATGTAAAACATATTTCATGTGGTAGGGTAAGGGATTTTTGCTAATAAAATGGAGACAGGCTCCTGTTGGGTCAGATGTGAAATGGGGAATTTTGTGATTTCCAACAGCCATTCCTTGTCTTTATAGTTTCTCCTATAACTAATTACAACCATGCTGAGAAGAGTGAGAAGCAGGTTCTGAATGTAGATTGCAGGCTGCCCCTTTCAGGGATTCCCAGAGCTAGGAAACACTAATTGTGCAGAACTCAGCCATCCCCAGTGAACATCTTAATGTAACTCAATAATAGAAAGAGAAACTTTGGAATACTGAGATACCACTAAAACTCCATCTAGAGAGTTAAAGCAAAGAATTGTGGACCACTAAATGCTTTCTTTAAAAAAAAAAAAAAACTGTCAATGCCTTCATAACTTCACTATTCATGCTCTTTATAAATAACTGAAAATACATTTCAAAGACCGGCTAAGGGGCTGTCCCATATTTGGTAAATTAATCACAGAGTATTTCATTGATATGACAGTTGGATTGAGATATAAGACAGAGAGCGACAGCTGCTAACGCAATTTGCTCCTTCCTGTCCCTTCACACGACAGTGCCTCTCCAAAAAGTAGCACTCTGACATAAATCTGACCACTCGTCTACCAGCTTTGCAGTTATTAAGTAGTAGGCTGCAATGAAAGCTAACACTCGGAAGCCAAGCTTCCCTTCTTGTTGGCTAAACGGGAGAACTCCGAGCCTGCTCCCTGACAGGTCAATTATTCCAGTACTCAGTTTCTTTCTCCAGATCTGAAAGAATGCGAATCACTGTTCATTGCTCTCAGACTCAGTCCAGCTGAGTCCATTTGTTACATTTACCAGGCCACAGAAATGTGGACCAAATACTAAAAAAAATTCTGTTCCACAAAAAAAAAAAAAAGTCTACTGCAGTGAAACTGGTTTTGGGAACAAGGCTTAAAATTATCTTAAGTTATAATTATTCGCCCCATTTACTGGTGGAACAAGTTTGCAGTGTAGGGGAAGTTTAATAGAGCATAAACATAATTGGAAATGTTAGTATTATTTTGTTTTTAAATATCTTAAAAGTAGTATATTTTCAAATGTATTCACTTCTGTCTATGTTGATATATCTCATTTCAAATCAACATGAAGTTAATATTTTTATTGTGCATCAACATCAGCCTGTTGGTATTTGTAGCATGTTTACAAAAGGTTGTTTCACTTGACAGAAAATGTTTTCAGGGTAAAACCTCTTTTTTTTTTTTTTAAATTAGATATTTTCTTTGTTTATAAATGAACCCACACACCTATGGTCACTTGATCTTTGACAAGGGAGCTAAAACCATCCAGTGGAAAAAAGACAGCATTTTCAACAAATGGTGCTGGCACAACTGGAGGTTATCATGTAGAAGAATGCGAATTGATCCATTCTTATCTCCTTGTACAAAGCTCAAGTCCAACCATTTTACTTCTTTTTTCTTTCTTTCTGAGAGTATTAGAAGAAAATTACACTCCTGGATTCACTAATATATGATCCTTTTATGGTCTTCCAATTAGTATAAACAGGAAGTATAAAATAATCTGTCTTAAATACAAGGTTCTTTTAACTAGAGACCAGTACTGACCTTCCTCAGTGGTTCGGACTGTTTTCGATTCACTGTCCATTCCTTGGAACTCATTAAAATACGGCCGGACTTTAATTTCGTAAGTCACCCCCTTTTTCAAATTCACAAGGACAGCACTCCTCTCAGTCGGGACTTTGGCGTCTAGATTCTGCCACACAGTTGAGGCTTGGAGTCCCGAAGTCTGACGGTACATCACTCTGTAGCCCTGAATAAACTGGGGTTGTCGGTCCACCTGCAAAATGGCATAGGATCATTCAAAGAAACAAGGAAGACATCACTGAGTCCTTTGCCCCTCTCTGACCTCTTCATGGTCATTTGAGTTAATGACAAGGTCTTCTTATTCACGCCTGCCTCAAATAATATCCTTCAATGGCATGCATATATTATTATTTTAAAATCTTTCAAAAGTGATGAGCACGCCAATTATGTCCACATCTCAAAATGACTCACAATGTCTAAGCTGGAGTTTTGTTTCACATTGGTTTTATATTCCTCTGCACTAAACAGTTCTTAGTTTCCTGATAATATATGTAACATAATATATGTAACATCTGGTAACATCATTTCCTTACTATCTTCTCATTCAGAAGCTTTTGATGTTATTCTTACTGATAGGTGCCAAGAACCTTACTGACTTCTGCGTAGGTAAAAGGGCAATGGAGGAAGGCTCCTTAGTCTTCCATGTGGAAGGGGGACGTTAGCTAATAATTACTCAATCGTCAAGATACAACCACAATCAAGCAACTGCGACTGTAACACATTGGGACATAGAAAGTCTAGAAGGAGCAGGATGTTGAGTTAGAGTACAGACAATCTCCCTGAAGTCACAACTTCTGTGATCTGAATGAAGGAGGAATGTTTACTGGCCTGTGTATGGCTAAGCCAGAGGCGAGAGCACAGCTATGAAGCCCCATTATGTTTTAAAGAGTATAAAAGTTCTTAGCTCTCAGCCATGTTCAATTCAAAGCACATCATTGTAGCAAGCTCTCCCCTCTACTCTTTCCATCCTGCATGTTTTGACAACTTCCACATCTTTCCCTATATTACACAGCGGCGATACTTTAAACAAGAAGTCTGAGCTTTTGGATCTGAGAGATTATTAAGATGTTCTTTTCACTCTTTGAGGCCTGGGTGACAGCTCAGTTGGAAAACTGCTGTCCTTGAACGCTTGAAAAACAGACTTACAGTGTCGAACCTACATTGAAACAACAACAAAAGCGCAGTTGTGAGGATGTTAACCTGTATGGAGGAGGTGAGGCCACAGACTACTGGCCAGCCAGCACATCCTCTTTGACAAATCCCAGCTCATTGACAGATGCTAAATTGTGCTAAGAGTGGTGTGAGGAGAGTACCAACTGCTGCACATGCATGTGACTGCTGCCTTCCCTCCCCACTCTCAAAATAACCCAAAGTTTTCTAAGTTTTGTTTGTTCATTTTGTTTTTTAAAGAGAAGTATTTTTCAGAGTGTTATTAGTTCTTTGAAATTGTCATAATATTAGCTGTTTGGATAATATTAGCTGCTCCTCCAAACCTTCCTGGATTCTCCTTGCTTTGCTTCCCACCCAACACTATGAACATTTTTGTAAAAAAAAGAAAAAAGAAAAGAAAAGAAAAAGAAAAAAAATCCTTCTAAAAGACATGTTTGTACTGTCCAAATATTCTTGCATGTATAGCCTTCTACTGAAGAGTGGTCAACTTATCAGTGGCTATGTACATTCATTTTAATAACCCTTTCTTTTTCAGCTGCTAGGAATTATCAAGAACTCCACAGTTTGGAGTGGGATTGTGTACCCAGTTCTGCCTCTAAGCTGATATTTGTTTCAACCTGGGCATGCACAGGGCTTGAAGAATCTGTGTCTACTGCTGCTCTTTTCAGAGGTTTTAATGTTCCTTCAGTTACAGAAGTAAGTGGCTTTTAGGTTTTAGCAGTCATAACAAAAAGAATGTCAAATCATTTTCCTGGTTTGCCTTGCTTTATCAATGCATGATTTGAACATAACCTCCTATAGCTGCTTCTTCAATCAATCCCCCATACCACGGCTTAGTCACCCTATGCTGAGGAGCTAGAAGCCAGCCATTCCACTGTCAAAGTGTAAAATTTAGTGAAAAATAAATGAAATGACCTCATTTCAAGGCAGTTGTGGAAAAATAAAGAAAGTATATGAGTTTTTACTAGGGCTTAAAGAATTCAATTATCTGCATGCTATAAACAAAAGGCTTTTCTTTTATAAAGTAACCTGTAATCTTATGTGTTCAGTTGTAGTGTTATGTCTTTTTGAGAGAAAGCTACCAATTGAGGAATAATAAGATTGCATTAGTATTTTCATGAAGAAATGAAAAAACCTGCAAAACTTCAATTAAAATGGATAGAACAAAGGAATTTTCTTTCTCTTTAGAATGCCCCTGCTAGAAGCATTGTTGAACATGCATGTGTGTCTTACAAGCAAATCTTAGGGTGATAGATGAGTCTCAAAAAATAGAAATTCCTTTTCCTCTTGACAGATTTTAACCCACAAAGATTCTCAGGCATTAGAGGCATCCATTATGAGGCTGTATCAATAAAAATTAAGGTCTAACAAGGAGGCTCATGCACAGTCATAGAATGCTCATTCATGCTACCAATTTGTGACTGTAACAAACTGGTGTGATTTTTGAAAAGCAGAAGTTGCTCTGACATAAAATGAGGCACCCAAAGAACAAAAACTAAATTCATGAGAATCAAAGAGAATTGCATTTCATCAAAACTGACAGAGTTTAAAAAACAATCCTTGCCACATATGTTAAAGCAACATTAAGCTTACGTTTTATAAACTTGTCTGAGTTCCCTTTAAGTGAATTTATATACCGAAAGAAAGGCATAACTCACAATAATAGCTTGTTAATACTGAAAGAAACAAGCTGTGTTTTTAAGAAGAACATTAAGCAGCTGTTTGGAGATGAAGGGAGTCTGTAAATCAGGGCAAATTGGTTTTATCCATGTTTGGATTTCATTAATTAAGTGTGTTAGGTACTTTTATGAAGCTAATGTTTACTACACAGCGTTGCTCGCTCACTCCAGTGAGCACAGCCATCAACTGGTAGATAGTAATGGTCTACTTAATAACAAGAGTTCAAGTTAATTTTGTGTGGTTGGGAGGCACTGCTTAGGGGGAGGGAAAATGTTATTACAGGTGAAAGCAAAGAGGAATTTGCTGAAATCTGACCTTACAAACTGAAGATCACTGAGCAAATAAAGGCTCTATACCACCCTATGCTAGCTCAGCCTGCCAGCTGACCATTCCCAAGTTATGTCTTCTGCTGGTTACCAACTTTATTAATAAGCAGATTAGAAGATAGGTGTTCTTAAATTTAGTATTTACTCTAATTAATGTCTAGTCACAATTTTGGGGGGTTTAAATCCCTAAGTAAAAGACAATAGAAATTATGATATTAATAATGCCTCTGTCTTAAGGACTAAGTAGAGAGACCTAGAATTCTCATCTCCAGTCCTGGAGCCTGATTTGATTTTTACCATTACCTGTTTAACTTTCTGAACCTGGGGATATTTACTTGCTCCAGATACCAGGAGTCACTGGGCTCAAAACAGTGAACCATGCACTTAAGTGAACGGACCCTGCAGTCTCTGGTGTGGAGATGAGAATTTACAAGGCATTTAAATATGCATTCACAGGGCATCTTTGTTAGAAAAAAAAGACATACTGAAAAAATAAGGGAGAGGGAGCTTTCAAATTAATAAGCTATGTCCACTGTCTACAGCTTCAGTTTTAAAAATAGAAGAGAATAAAAGCCTCTATCTGAATAGAAAATCCCAAAGTTTTCTTGGGTGAGTCAGTTGCTAAATGCCATATCTTTGTACCAGAGCGGTTCTAAAACTGACTTTGAAAAAGCACTCTCTGCAGGCCAAGTGTTCTGGCCCTAAGCACGGGTCTCTAAGTACTTCTGCCCCAGAATCACACCACTACCACCATAAAATCTTTTTTTTTTTTTTTAAAGCAAGTTTTGCTACTGCAGCACAGTTTTTACAGTTAGTTTTCATTACATTAACAGTCGTTTTTAGCAAATAGCCAGTGATAGTTATTTGGCTCTAACTTTAGTCTTAGGTCAGGTTTAGGAGGTGAATGTTTTTGCTTCTGGTTTTGTTTTTGTTTTTGTTTGTTTGTTTTTCAGTGCACAAGTCCTGTGCATGTCCCGATTGACACCTGGAAGCCATTGTGACCCACTTCAGATGGTCTTAACACCAAACAGGGACTGAAATATTCTGTCCCACACATCCTAACTGATAATAAAATAATATGAGTGGAATAATCTAAGTACACAACCTGTCTATACTTGTGTTCTTTTATAAAAAATTGTCATTTGATAAAATAAATAATATTTAAATATGAATTTAATGGCTCCTCTTCTTAGATATGCTACTGCTAACTCCTCAATCTCAGTGTATATTAAACTCATGCTATAAGGGGAGTCTTTTGTTGTTAGCTTAGTGTCTAATATACTTAAATACCTTATTGACTAAATTTTTTTGGTGCGTATAATATGTTATAGCATTTATCAGTGTGTCATATTTCTCAACTGGATTTTTGCCCCTACATACAGTGGCTCTCAAAATCTGCAATAGACTCTGTACTGAAAATTCCCTTTGAACTGTATGTGTGCAAAGTAATTAAAACTGGGAGAGAACCCCGAACAATATTTTTATTGTCATATATACCTCATATACTTTCACCAACTGATTGATAAAAATATATACTCAGCCAGGCCTGGTGGCACACGCCTTTAATCCCAGCACTCGGGAGGCAGAGGCAGGTGGATTTCTGAGTTCGAGGCCAGCCTGGTCTAAAAAGTGAGTTCCAGGACAGCCAAGACTACATACACAGAGAAACCCTGTCTCGAAAAAACCATATATATATATACTCAACCTGTTTAGTTGAGAGTTGATGTAAAGTGTGATAGAATTGTTTCTCTACCATGACCTGAATGATGTCAAGACATAAGAATTGGTGTAGTTTACTTACTTACTTAGCTACTTCCAAAACAATGACCACAGGTACATACAGTAAAATATATCTTAACTACTAATTAAAAAATGAAAGTTGGAATCATACCAAGTGTGCCAGAATGGTTACAACCTTCAATATAGAAAATCTTAAGTGTTGATGAATGGGAGAGAAATAGAAAATATTTGGAAGAAAGAAGTCAGCCCACCACGACTATATTAGTTAGAATAGATGAACATTTAGAAAACATTTAGCAAGCTCAATAAAATATTAATTGTCATGTTAACACACTGATAACAATCCATGGGAATATACCAAAGGTAAATGAAAATGCCCACATTCAAAAATTATCTACAAATTGTTGTGGAAATATTATGCATAGTAGCTAAGAAAATGAAATATTTCAAAGGTTTACCAAGTAAAGATATAAAAAGCATATATGGACTCTGTATAAAACAAATTATTATTTATGACTACTTCACCTAGAAAGGGTAGACGAGTGGATTTTTTATATGTGTACACTGCAAGACATTACATGCCGATGATTACTGTGACATGAATGCAACTCAAACATTTTTTTCTGGATGAATGAAGCAAGATACAAAAGTGATTGCTGTGATTTCCTACACAGCACCACTCCAGCCAAGGAATCTAGAGCAACGTGGCATTTATTGGATGACTTGGGATGAGGATGGGTTCAGGAGGGAATGATTACAAATGGCCACAGGGTTTCATTCTGGGATGACTTTACCACTGCAAATTTTGACTTTGGTGATAATCTCAGAACACTCATCATGCTAAAAGCATTTATTCACTTGATCCCTGTAACTTTCGCATGTTAACTGCAGCTCAGTAAGTCTTCTGGAAGTCAGGACATGAAGGTTAGACTTCTATTTCAACGTACTTTTTACTTATTACTCTTCATACAGGTTTACCTGTTGAATACTTTACTCTGTTTTCATCAAGTACCTTGAACTGAAAAGGTGTTTTTAAATTTTGTTTTAGGTTTGTTTGCCCTTTTTTTCCTACAAAAATTCCAAATAGATTTGTTGCTATACATGAAGCCTAATATGTTCTATAAAAACTTACCGTCCATGTGACTTGAACAGTTGTAGGTGTCAGGACAACTGGATTATGGAGACGAACAACAACATCACCTAACTCCTTCTGCACCTGTCTGTGGTCCACTCCTTGTGCTGGGGGGCTGATATCTGTAGTGAAAGGAGAAGACCACTCCTAATTTCAAAATTCATTAGTAACTTCCTGTGCATTTGATATCATCCTATGTAAAACTAATTGCCAGATGGATATAAATATGTCATGATATAAAACAACTTGGCATATAAATATAAACACATTATGTATATAAAAATAAGCAGATGTGTGTATATGTATTCCATGATGGTATGACACAATTTGTTATATGTATCTTCATTAAAATTTTCTATTCAAGATTCTTTGTAACTCTTCAGCCTCACATAGAAGGAAGAGGATCATTAGATTCTGAGTTAGACTAGAGACTGTACCCTACTTCTTGTCCAGAAAGATTATTTCTATATAGATGATGAGGCACTGAAGTATTTTCCAAGTTGTAAGCTAAGATCTTAAATTGAAAAGTTAAAAGGCTTTTTTTTTTAATAAAAATGCCACACATATGCCAAAAGATCACTTGAACCAACACATTTCCATGTCAAGGTAAAGTTTCACCAAAACTATTTGATTTAAAGAAAGTTGTCCAATTCTAAATGTTTTCAAAATTAATTTCTTCTGCTCTTTCTTCAGTTTGTATTGCAACATTCTTACAGGATTTAGAGGTCTATATCTTAACTGTGATTTCATTGTGCTAATTTTAACTAGGATATAAGTAATGAGGAGCAACATAATGTCATTTTCTTTCATGTCCACTTTTTCCATTCTTGACCTAAGCAGCAAAGTAAAATGTGAATTGTTTTAGAGCAAAATGGTCCTTTATCTGAATACTATCCACCTTTGCTGATGTCTACAGGTCCTAATGTGATATCATCCACCTACAAGTATTTAGGAGGTTTAATGAAGAAAATGATTTTCAAAGTAAGTGGTTATTAAAGGAATTGAAAACTCAGACCTTGAAGGCCAATGTGTTCTTTGAAATGAAGTGCTCTGTAGGATTTCCAAACAGCTGAATGTGTGACACCACAAATAAGTCTGACATTCAGATACAACACATGAGTTCTCCTATGAAATACCTGTTACAAGACTGTAGGTCATCAGATCTGTGAAATTTCTCAGGTGGAACAAGCCAGATTTGTCTCTGTCTTTATCTCTGTCTCCCTCCCTCCCCCTATACTACACACACACACACACACACACACACACACACACAATTCATTAATCCATTCATCTCTGTTGACCTTTTCACTGAGTCGTAGATTCTGAGTCAATATTTCATGCCTGGCACAGTTACTCAGGATCATGAAGGTATGTGAGACTGCATCACAAAGGAACTCCTCTCAACCTTGTTCTTTCTCTACCTCGAACTGCAGCTGTACACACAACAATGACTGCTATCCCCACAGGTATAGCTAACATACAGTCTAAAATTTCTTGACTGTAAAAAAAAATCGTATATCTCTTCCATTTCACACTCAGTCATTTAATTGACTCCTTCAATCCAGACACATTAAAAGTGGTCGCATAGGGAGGAGATAAAATGTAACTACTCTCAGGTCTTCCAAGTCTTTGTTGTGCTTTCTCTCTCTCTGGAGACAGGTTCTTTACCTACATACCCTTCATCATCATGGAAAATTAAACACACTATGGCGGAGAGAACAAAAGCGGAGTACCATCCCCTCCTCCCTCAACTGTCATCGTGTCAGCCACGCTCCCATCACGTGGCAACTTTATTTGACTTCATTCCTTTACCGCACCCTTCTCTGTGATAATGGCATGCTAGTCACTACCCCTGAACTACATTGTAATTATAATAATATTTTATGGCTGCATGGTGCCTTTCATAGCATAAAAATACTACTTGAATTATATATCTTTCAAAAGCTCTTGCAAATAAGAAATAATTAATCCTTTCTCTAGAACCCTGTGGGGAGTAGATTGTAACAAACAAAGAAGGTCCCATTTTCTATTGTAGTATTCGTTCTATTACTAGTAGGGAAGGAAAGGATAATATAGCATTCTGTATCAAACCTGCATAGCAGTGACTTCTGTGTCATGACTTCTAAACGCTCCCCTACTCCTGCCTATAGTAAAGGACAGGTTATAGAAAAGGTGGAGATAAAAATTTCCATTCATTTTATATTCTATTTTATGGTGGCATGTTAGTCAGAAGAATCACCTATGCCAAGAAGAAGGACTTATTTATTCTTTTCTGAAATAAATATCGTTTGAAATAACCAAATGTTTTATATATACATATATACATATGTATATATATATATACACTGTGTATATATAATATAATTATATATATATGTTTTTGTATGTATATATGTATGTATATACACACACACCTACACAGACACACACACACACATACACACACACACACACACACAGTAGTGGTTGTTAAGCATCAGTGCTGTACAATATAGAAGCCATAGTAACTCAATTCAGGGCTCTGACCTCCTCTTGTCTTTAGATTTAAGCCTGAACATGTGTCTCTAACAGATTTATGGTCAGTGGTACTCATATTCAAAATCCACACTGGGAGATCCACTATCCTGGGTGGATTGAGGAATGACACACAAAAACAGAAAAATAATTCTGACAATGATGTCTGGGCATCTATTTTTCAAGGGTTTATTATTTTTTCTATTGTGTAAAAAGAGGGGGAAACTTTTTTTTTTCATTCAGAGATTCTCATTCTCTACACACGTACCTAACTATTTGTTTGCTTTACCTACAAACTAGCTTTAGTACTCTCAAAGCATACCTCATAGCAAGGCAGTCTGAAAACATTTTCTTCCATTGGCAACATTCAGAGTATCATGTACAGTCTGCCTTTACACATTTGTTTTGCTCATGCAATGCTCAAGTTTTAAGTTGATATGCACTACCAAAGCCAGCAATTTATCACAGCTGCCGAAATTACCTTGCGTGCGTACAGGATCCGACATAGGGCTTGGATCACTGAGACCTTGCGGGTTGATCGCTCTGACCATAAACAAGTAGATTGTGTTTGGCCTCAGCCCCCTTACTGTATAGAGAGTTGTCTTAACATGGTTTGCCACTGTCTGCCAGCTATTGCTCACCGATTGGCTGAAATAAGAACAGAAACTGATTTAACCGAAAGGATTTAACAATATCAAATGGTATTGAGTGTCAATGACAAGGGTCAATGGCTGAAATATTAAACAGACGAACACAAATGCACAGCACTTGAAGTGTTCAGCCCAATAATGAAACGTTTGGATGAGTTCAGTTTATTCAACAACAAAGCCGAGCCCACCTAAACGAAGGGCCATGCACCACAAAATTAAACTCAGCCCAGGAGATGGGACCGCACTTGCTAAATGCACAGCAGCCCACTAAATGAATACCTGTAAAAGGAACAGAGCCAAAAATCACAACATCAAGTCTGTACAATAAATATGGTCCTCACAAATGCATATGTATATACCTTGAAAAGAATTAACCTGCAGAAAGAATAAATGGGCTACAGAGTAATTTATGCCAATATATTTTCCTGTAACAAGGTGTGTTTTCGTTTGCATCAATTCCGCATGCAATTTTATAATAGAGCCTTCTAAAACTACATATCTGTAAAAGAAGAGAGGAAGCATGTAATGAATATTTTCCCCTTGGTTACATTTTTAATAGAAATTTACATTACTCAGTATTGTGATCTCTCATCTCTAAATGATGAAGTAACTCAGATTCTGTGTGGGGAACCTTTCACAACTGGCTACAAATGGATGCTATTTTAGAAAGCTGTATCTAAGGTCAAATGCAATTTTCCTAAAACTAATTTTAAAGCAGGGTGTGTGGGGGGGTGCTTTTAGGGCTTTGTATTTTTTAGCATCAAAATGTGCTTAGACATCAAGCATTAAGAGTAATGAAAATTATTATTTTAATATTTGAAAGCATGTAGCTATCATACACTTGAATATGGAGCAGGACAACTTTACATAGTAAGTGAATATTTGTCCTGATGCTGATAAAACAAAGTGGCTGTCTTTCGAACTGTGAAACATCAAAGCAAACCACAATGAAACTGAATGTAAAACTATAGCACACACACTTTCCCATTTGTGATTAATCATGTTTGGATCGAAAGCGTAATAAAATTCAATGATTTATGAAGTACACCTTTGGACTCATGACGATGTTTCCATATAGCACATTGAAATAAATATCTTTTCATTCAACAACTATAATAAGCACATGGAGCTGATTTCTTAACTAGCTTTCAACTCCCTGCTTAAATATCTAATATATTTATTCAAGAATACAGAAACAAAAAAATATTAGAATTATTTTACATGTGCACTCTAATTATTAGGATCAAATATTCCCAAATCTAGTGTGCCAATATACATTGGATATCTTTAATAAATGTATATGTCCAGTTATTGTGGATTCTGTTTGGGTATAATGTCCCAATGTGATAGATATAGACATGGCGTTTAACTCAGCTCTGAAGAAAAATAAGATTATGAATTCATCAGAAAATGGATGATGTGGAAAGTATACTTTTAAGCAAGATTACTCAAACTGAGAAAAAAATAGCCTGTGTGTTCTCCCTCAAGTATGGAGCCTATACACACATATACATATGTATATATGAAAAACATTTTATATATATATATATATATATATATATATATTTATATGTGTGTGTGTTTGTGTGTATGAGATACTTAAAACATTTGAAGGTGTCTGAAAGAGTACAAAAATAAATGGTGAGAAAGCACAGAGTATAGGCAAAAGAAAATGTGTCACAATATGAATATACAGGAAAAAGATGGAGCACTTACGTTATAAAATACCTCTTTATAAAGATAGCAATAGACAATGAATTTTATTTTTAATCTTGTTATTAACTTATGTCTCATTCTGAATAGTGAAAAGTAAGTGGACATTCTTAATGACCCTGAACTTGTCCTGAACATAACACAGCAGGTTGGCTCAGGTGAGATTGGAGGATTCAGTAGCTAAGACAAAAATCTAATGGAGAAATGAAACAGGAATTGCCTCATACCTGAAAGCCTCAATGATATATGCACTTGCAGGAAGAACTCCAGGTGTACCTGGCTGCCAGGATAAGGTGACACTGTTCTTAGAAACATCAGTGACCTGAGGTTTGGATGGTGGCCCCGGGAGGTCATTTATATCATAATTTTTACTGATTGTTGCTCCAGATTCTGTAGACAACAGACAGAGAAAACTTTGTTCCTGATTATGTAAGCAGACAATAAGGCTCGAGAGAAGGAAACATTAAAGAAATTGACTTGACAGTGTGCAATTCATCTTCATAAATCAGACGGTGGTAAGCTATTAGCTGGTTTTCCTATGTGGTAATAAATGTAGACTTTTTATGCATAATCAGCATAATCACTGGCATTTCAGAAGAAATCAAGCAACAAGGTTTTGAGGTGCAATGCATGGAATTCCCCAGACACCATGTTATGTGCCAACTAATGTGTGAATTCAAAATTGACTTAAATGTGACTTAGATTTACATCCAATGCATGCAAAATCTTGATCCACAATTAGATTGTTATTTAAATATAACTCTTACTAAGAACTCACCTGTTACATCCAGCACTGCACTCCAGGAAGTCTCCCCACTGGAACTTGTAGCCACACAAGTATAAGTGCCAGTATCAGATATCTAGCACACATGGAAAGAAAGAATTCATGTGACCAATATTTAACAACTCAGTCTTCAGCAGGAGTTAGAGTCAATCGTGTGTGTGTGTGTGTATGTGTGTGTGTGTGTGTGCACGCGCTCCACGTGTACATGTGTGGTTTAAGCAACCTTTTGTTATAACAGTTATTAAACGGTTTTTAAAATTACATTTCTGCAACTAAAAGTTATTTATCTCATAAGGTTTATTTATTAAGTTTTCCTGTGTCCACTGTAATATTTACCTTTTAAGTTTATTTTCTTGTGGGATTCCATTGTGTCACTGTCAGATATAAATGATCTAACTTAGAATTCATGTAGAATTCTACACATGCATACTATGCTTTGCAAATGCAAGGCTGGCTTTTCTGTCTCAGAGAAAGTATATTTCAATAGATACAAGTACCTAGGACTAAACAGACAATGAGACAGCCATACCTCTGAGACTCCTAACGTATTTTAAAAGAATATTCTTTTATACACACACACACATAATTTAAAATTTAAGGAATACATTCTCTAGTTATAAGTAAAAAACAATCGATAACAAAGTGGTATCTCAATAGCAAAGTGGTGGTTTCATCTCAAGACAAAAATACTAAGTGAGGTTGGTCAGGTGGTTGCCCATCTTCTTGATTAGTTTCACCTCCTTATCCAGGACCAGCGCAGACTGGCGCACCCCAGGGATCTCTGGGCGAGATCTCAAGCATGACTAGGAGGTCTCTGTGCCTTCCAAGGGGCTCCCCCTCTACTCTGCACCAGCCTGCCTTGGGACCTCCACCTGAATGAACCTCTCAAGCCACTAGGCAGCTTTGTCACCGCCCTGGAGCCTCTGTCAAGTCTTGGACCAAGTAAAAATAAAGCTTTTTGAGACAGAAAAAAAAACTAAGTGAAAAATAACAACAAATCAAAACAAAATCAAAACTACAACAAGAAGAAAACAATGCATATGGAGCCTTGTCATTTTGAAATGAACACAATCAAAATGAGCCAAAGTCTAGATCTTTTTTAAAACATCCAAATTCATTGATCATTTAAAATGTCTTTGTTGCTCATCAAGAACAGTCAAGGACTTTGAGAATAGTTGAAGATATGATCAAGAAAGTTGTCTTTAACAGCTGTAAAAGTAAAAAAAAAATCTTGACAAAAAGCCTGAATATTAAAACTTAAAATACAAGGGTCCTCATAATACCCAGGTTTTAGAAGCTTGCAGTACCAACATTTATTGCTAATAACTTGGTGGGGTAGGAAAATTAAATGTGAGCAAAAGCCAAAGAAAAGAGATTAAGGCAAACAAAAGACGAAGAATTTAAGTTCTGTGATGAGCATGAGTCTGTTCACGAGATATGGAAGATTATGAAATATTATATCTTCCATTTCAAAATTTATCCATGACTCAGTCTTATAATTGATTCCTAGATAAATCATTAGTACATGAAGATACTGCCATGCTACCACTTTAATTGATTTTAAATGTCATAATATATTTAGCTAAAGGTTGAAATTGCTCTAGCATGCCAGTCTTTTCCATACTATCTCTGTACAATTGTCTTCTATCTTACAGGGATGATAGGAGTCGCCATTGTGGAATAAGCCATCCTTTGAAATGTGGTCGCAAGTGCATTATAATCATTAGGAATCTCTGCATTTAAGAAGCATCACTCACAAGCTAAATATAATGAGCTGAGGTTGGATTTTAATGGGATGTTCATTTGAATATGGGCTGTGAATGTGTTAAAGAATTTGCATTTTATTATAGCTGTTGAACTAAAATGTAGCACTTGTTATTCTGTGTAAAAAGAAAGTCTGTAGGTAATGCGTCTTAACTACATCCCCCTGTCATTGTGTGGAGATATGGGCCTGACATTAGCTGTGGTAGGTAGGTTTTAATGAGTGCTGGAATATTCAACTTCTCAAAAGATACAGATTCAGATACCAATTAACTGGACTAGGAGAACTTAGCATCCATCATGATATTTTGTTCTTTTGCCTTATGCACTGAAGAAAGAAATCACGAGACACAAAAGATTCTGACCTATAGGAAACCTCTCTACTACACCAGTGAAGTGGTAAAGCCTGTCTTAATCCCCCCCCTTAACAGCAGCCATTGTACAGAAAAAGAACAATGTGTGCAATTTGGAACCGATCAAAGCCAAATAGCTTCTGAGTCTCACTTTTGTGTTGCTATGAGCACCATCATCATGTTCTTTTTCTGTGCGCTTTAACTTTAGATAGGACGTTTTCTGATCAAGAGGGCTTCACTTTCCTCTCCTTATCCTGTCTTTCATCCTTGACCAATTTCTTTAAGAGGAAATGAATAGGTTATCACACTCTGTCACCCCCTTTCTCTTCGGATAGTTTGCTACAAACAATTCTCCTGGGGATGGCATCTTAGAGATGTAACTCAAAGACCTGTGCAAGGAGTCAAAGCTTGTTTGACATCATCAAGCATCTACCTTTAATTACTTCTCTCTAGCACTCCCAGTGATCTCAACTATCCACACACACACAAGTCTTTTAATGCAACAATACAGTGAAAAAGCATTAACCTTCGTGGCCCAAGTCTTTCTTTATCTCAGAAAGAGGTTAAAATATTTATGGAAGGAGAGCTCATATGAATTTTTTAAAATAACTTCCATTTTGTTAAAAGAAAATTAGTTTTAAATTCATGATGAATTTAAAAACATATATCAAGGAGATTCCATATTAATGTATTTTCCTTTGACAGAACTTGGTGAAATTTTTCACCTAGAAGAATTTAATTTATTGTTATTAAAGTTAATATTAAATATAGATCTGTTAAAGTTTATCTATTATTCTCCTTTTTATACAAATATATGCATAGTACACTGATACATTACATATAGATGTGCAATTGTGAATATGTTCCATGTTAAGAAAAGAATCATCTTTCATTGGATAATGTGCAGCAAGATATTTCACCTTTTGCTCTTGCTTTTTAACATAAAAATTCAAGAATCAGTAAATTTGTATCACATTCATTCCTTTATTTATTTATTATTTATTATTTATTTATTTATTTATTTATTTATTTATTTATTTATTTATTAAATGTATACGTGTGTCAAGGTTCTTGTGAGAGGTCTTAGGAAGATTACAAGCATAAGTTCTCACCTCTTGTATATGGGTCTTAGGAACTGAACTCAGGTCATCAGGCTTGGGAGCAGGTATTTTCACCCACCACGACATCTCACTTGCTGGCTTTCCTTGTTATATTGTTTGTTTGTCTGCTTGTTTTTCTTCATCTTGGCTTCCCGTTTTTGCCCAAGTGCCAAACCGTACTAATTGTTCTTCCACTCAATAATTTTTAATGTTTTTATATTGTATCATATTAGCTATCACAATTCTGGCTTTCATCCCCAGCACTTTGATTATTTTAGAATGTTCTTCTCTAGTGTCACACCTGCTAGCTGTGGCAGTGCAGGTGGCTGTACTCTACATGGTTAAGTGACTGGACTATGCTGGCAGGGGACAGGTAACCCTCAGAATGCCAGCTCCCAGGTTCCCACTTTTTATGCAATCCTTCATCTCTCTAACATGGAGATGAAACCTTTAGACTTGTTCTGGCCAATAGCATGTTTGAAGGTGACAGATATCATGTCTGAGATTTAGCATCAAGGACCTGAAATGCTCAATTTCATTGGCAGCTTTCTTGCTGACCTTGATGATTTGGAATACCTAGGTAACAAGAGCTTAGAGGCTACCACCAGCCCAATCTCAGAATAAGGTGGGTCATTAATCTATCTTTCAGTAAAGGCTAGGTAACCAGCTGTCACACCACATTGCTCAGAAGGAAATCAATCCCCCCTCTGATTCTGGCAAACTCCTAGCCCTAATTGACAAACACAGCATTACAACCATTGTAGCAGAAACTGTAGCTAACTCATACCATCAATTCCATTTTTAACAGGAATTATATGAAACTGTGTGTTGCTTTAAACCACTGAATTTTTTAAATATAAGGTTGTTAGATGTTAGTAGAAAATTAGTGAAACATTTAGAATCACAGACTTTTTGGAGTCACCTTTGATGTAGATCCAAATTATCTTCCTTGGAGGAACTGTCGATCTTATTCATGTTCATTCACTTAAAACACGAGTGAATCGTTCTCATCGATAGATGAATATGTAAAATTTGTAGCAACCTAACTAAAAATCTAAGGGCATTGCTAACTATCTGCACATGCCTCCATTAACACAGTTTCATCCTGTTATTCTTGGTTGAGCCAGTTTACCCATAGAACTACACAGTCTTCCTTCGTAGAGTGAAACTAGAAGCATTTCTTGTTCGCCAATGAGTTTAGTTGCCTGCTACGATCCATAACTTTCTATTCAAGATTTCTATTTAAAGAATTGGAGTCAATAAGCATTTCCTTCGCATCCAAGAACACTGGAGTTGGATTCCCAAGACCAAATTACAATAAGGACAATAGTCTTTCCCATGATTTCAGTTACCAATTGTTGAACCAAGAAAAAGCATGATCTTTCATACGATGCTGATGTCAGACTTTTTTTCCAATACACTGTATAAGTTTTCCTTAGGGAAATACTGTTGATAGGATAGACTCAACAACAACCCAAATACTACGTACCCGTAAATTCTTAATCTGCAGTGTTCCTTGGTCTTGGATCGTGGCTCTTGGATCTCTCCCCAGAAAAGTAAAGCCCTCCTTTAGCCAGCTAATTACAGGTAGAGGCTCACCAGTGGCTTTACATTTCAGCAATGCTGTACCGTCTACTGCAAGTGTTTGGTTTATTGGTCCTTGCAAGATTATGGGTGGAGGTCTATCTGTCAAAACTAAAAGGCAAACACATATTCAGAAAATCTAGACTTCCATGACATTCAGTCATCTTGATATATTTACAATGAAAAGTAAGATTAAATACACAAAGTTCTTTACTATCTATCTTTACTATCTTTACTAACTTACTTTGCCTTTTCAATATCTATAGTCTTTTCCAACTATATACATTAAACATACCTATGCTGCACTCAGAACATATCATTGTTTTAATTTATTCTGCATTCATTATAATTAAAATGATTTGGGGATAAATTTTGACATTTTAGAAAGGTTGAGTTGAATTGAAAAGCTTAGTCACATTGAAATTAAAATAAAAATATTGGTAGCTTCTTCAAGCTGCCAGTCATAAATTGTTCATTTTTTTATGCATATACATACATATTTAAAATAACCCTATGGGATATATTGATTGTAAAGCTAAACTTCATCTTTGCTTTTTGTTATAAATACCTATCATAGAAGCTGCTGAATGCTATGTTTACATAAGCTTATGTGTTTTGTGGATGATAAAACATTAGACCTTAAATAATTTAAATACAAAATCATGACACTGGGTCTCCAAACTATAGTCATGACATTTGATCGAGTTTATTGAGTTAACACACACAGCTAAACAGAGTGAATTAGCCAACCAGAATGCTTGGTGTAACCAAATTCAGTTTTCATCTATAATCAGTATAAATATTCAGCATAATTTTACAATGTTCTATCACAGTGTGCTCTTTTGCTTATGGAACACCATCCTGTAGCATAATATATATTGTTTTTAGAAATATTGTAAATGGTTTAAGAAACATATTAATGTCTGACATTATATAAATGGTTGGTAGAAAAAGAGAAATAGTTTAATATTGTGTTTACTTTAGAATTCACCAGATTATCTCCAAGTCAAACTGATAAGCCCAAGTTAAAAAAAAAAAGACATTTAAGAGGAAATGACTATAGTAGGAAAGACAAGAAGGGTTTTCTTTAATTGTTAAATGTTTGTATTCTTTAAATTTATATTGTACATGTAAATATGCATATATATACACACACATGTAATTACTATATGAGCAAACACTAGTATATCTTATTTAAATCATACTGAATGTACTCTGCATGTCAGTATATGATAAAAATTAGTTTAAGCTGATCTAGAATTTAGTCCATAGGTCCTTGCATATGGGGACAACTCTGACTTCTGCTCCAGGAGAATCTCTTAAGTCGGTTCCTACAAAACACAATTATCTGTGCATCAGAATCTACAATGTCAACCTCCTGTTTTAGAAATGTTATTAAACTTAGAAGTAAGTAAAATAACTTAATGGGATAAGGCTGTATAGCATTATAAAAATTACAACATATCTGGAGAAATTAAAGCTTAACAGAAAGTTTTGGGGGTTTTCAAATTAAACTCAATGCACAAAACATTATAAATAATGCTACAATTAAGGAAGAAAGTGGACCTTCATTACATTCTAAACTGTGTGTATCAAGTTTTAAATGCAGCATATCGGTTCCAAGTCAAATAGCTATGCAGAATTCCAGTAATTTCTTATAACCTGCTTTTATTGTCCTATCTCTGACATCATTAGACACAACCAAAGGTCAACTAATTAGAATTTCCCCTTCTTTCCCCCCTACTACCTAAATAAATAGCTCATTGCCTTGAATGACTCTGATCAATAAAGTAATTGAAAATCTCCTGGCTAGCAGAAATTCAGTCTCAGGGAAGTTATGGCTGAAAGGTGACCACAGGTTTGCATGACACTGGAGTCAAAGGTTAAATGAACATTTAGGGTTTTCAGTGATCTGTGAACACCTCTGTGGTCTTCGCTAACTGCATGTTAGAAATCCTTAATAAACCATTCCGATAAGACCACAGTGTGCTGTTTATTTTCAACATAAAGTGTGAAATAGATTCCACTTCTATATGTTTTTTGAGTTTTATTGACTCTATCCATAGAATGGCCATTACATTATTGTTTTAATTTTGACAAAAAGTTGGAGAAACAAAAAAAGGAAATGAACTTTTCTCATTAGTAATATTTTTATACATATTTAAAATAAGAATATATTGAATACTTTGGTCCAAATATCTTATTTTTAAAGCTTACATGTTTAGGCATTTTCCCTGGTATAAGACTCGAGAACTTTACTAATGTTAATCATTATCTTTTATTCTGTGAAAGAATTATGGATGTTAGAGGACCAAAGCTCTTGCCAACTAGGGAAGAAACCTTTTGTCATCCTTAGTAACCCTTGAATGGGCTTCTTCAATTGCATGGCAGGAAATTCTCTGCAGCACCAGCAGGTGCAGTCCAGTCTCTTAACATCTCCGTCGACAGTGTCTGTCTGGCCCTGTACCATTCCTGTGCTAAATTGGGCCTCACCATGCACATATATTAAACATTGCCTTTTAATCCACATGTGAATCCGGATATAGAGGAAAGCAAAGTAAGTCTCACCACTTCAAAAAACGAAAGAAAGAAAGAAAGAGAGAGAGAGAGAGAGAGAGAGAGAGAGAGAGAGAGAGAGAGAAAGAAAATCTGATAGTATAAAGATCAAAGGCCCTGTATCTCAGAAACTTAGTCTTAACACGGGGAAAAAAACTCAAAAAGAAGGAGGAAAGCTCTGAAAAATGAAACAAAATTAAGATTTTTTAAAATTTAAGTCATTAAAAAGTGCAGAAAAATTCCTTTTCACAGCTCATACACTATCTAACCCCTCCCACCCAAGCTGTCAAGTACAATAAATGAACTTCTAGTAAAAAGAAAATCAGCAGACCCTTTTCAACTTCCAGCAGAAACTAAAATTCAAGGTACATATGTGCAAGCAAAAAAAATAATAATAATTTTAGCATCATTACTCCTTTAGAATGCATTTAATTAATTTAACTTAGTGAATGTATAATTAAAGTTGGAAGAATGTCATAACGTGATTAGCTAACTTAAATCTCATTTCTGTCTCACTGATGATATTTAAAGATGCTATTTTCTACTCCTCTAGGCAGATAAAAGTATTAATATCCATCAGAATCAGTCATTCCAAGGAAATACTTAGTGAAAACAGAGATCATATTTGTAAATAGGAGAGATATCATTTGTTTAAAATAATGCACCCCGATAAATTTAATGATCTAAATAGCCATCTTCGATGTTCTTTTTCTTAGGGGCAATGAGTGGTATGAAAAAATCAGAAAGAATTAGAAACTATTAACCATTGTTGATCTATTTATGTAAATGTAATATATTTTCTAGTGAAAATGTATATATAGGCATTGAGGCAATTTTTTTCAGCAAATCAAATATTCTCCCCAAACCTGAAATAAAATAATAAACTAATAATAATAAATAAATTAAATAATATAAAATAATAATGATAAAACTAATGCTTTTCCTGAGGATAACCGAGCAATGACATCTCACCGTCAGTAACTTCCAGCTGTGCTTTAGCTAAAATGCTTCCTGCCACGGTTAGGGCCTGGCAGATGTAGTAACCCGCATCTGAACGCTGGATGTTGGTGATGGTGAGGTCCCCCGTGGGCGACACTGAACATCGGCTGTTAGGCTGCTGAGGTTGATTCGGGAAAAGTAGGTTCTGTGGAAAAGCAACAACAACAGCAAACAGTCTCTTCAGTGTTTGTCCCTCAGCAAGCAAAGTTTCATTAACAACTATAACCATTATGGGAATATGGCTGGAAGAATCAAATGTGTATATTTAAAACCACATGGTTCTGCAATGTCTATATGTTCCACAGAGGGTTTGACTGGGAAATATTTTCCAAGTCATAAATTGTGGGCTACAGAGTAACCGTGTTCTAGCTGGAGGAACCACCATCTGCAGTTCTCAAAATTAGGACTTTCAAATTTAAATTTGGATGTGAACATAATTCGTGGAGTTTTATAGACACACGGATCTGCACGATATTGACTGAATTGGGATCATTAACATAACTTTATATCAACTATCTACTCCTTAGTGTTTGCTAGTTATGTATTTCAGCTTTGAAATTTAGTTTCCGCCTCTTTAAAATAAGCGGGCAGTATACTACTCATGTGACCTAGTTCCCAGGCATTTAAAGCTGTTGACTGTAATGCTAAGAACAGAGGAACCTTATACAGTAACAAATGACGTCACATATCATTGTTGTTGCCCCATTTGAATATGTTAGGACAAGTTCCAAATAGTGTATATACTGTAGACTGACCAAGGAGAAGGAGGCTTCTCCTTCTATTTTTTCCTTAGTCAGATAGCAGCTTCCATTAAGAGATATGAAAAAAATGCTACAATTTAAGCAAAGGTAAGACAATTCTTTAAAATAAATAAAGGCTGCCCCATGGCTCTGAAAGTGTGCAGGTAACCTCTACAACCTTCAAAGTATTACTTTCTTTTAAAAATAGTTTCCTACACACTTCATTAATGCCTGTCACACAACTACTACAGCCCAATCACAAAGCCTTAAAGTTCCTCTATCAGAACTGGATCATTCATCTGGATGACCTGTGCTGTTTTACTGTTGTTCAATTAAGAAAAAACATGTGGATACAATAAATCATACTGAGGTATGTTTCTAGCTGCACTATAAATAAGGACATATCAATTTTTATGTTGTATTTACTTACAAAAAAAAGCAGTAGAACCCCCTGGGATCTGTTTTGCAATATGGTAATTAATTTTCCAAGTTTGTAATTAAACAATTTCAATAAGTTGAAATCAGGAGGTAATAACATTCAATTAAAGGCACAAGACACATTTTCACCTTAAAATATTTTTACCCTTGAAGTAATGCCAGTGGACGAGGATAAAATAGGGTATTAACACTTTTCAATTACGCTAAATGACTTTAATCCGGCAAATGATGTCCTACTTTAATTAGAAGCTCTTCTCTTTATTGCGACATGATGGATGTCCACTTTATGAGATTCAAGTGAGACACTATAAGCCCACTTTACATAAACATTACCATGCTATTAAATGCTGTCTAAAAGGAGCAATGTTTGCTAGCATGACAGGAATATAATTTCAAAATGCTATTGCCCCTCTCAGAAAGTCACATTACTCTATAATGCTAGGCATTTTCATATACTAGAAAGATAATTTGAGAACAAACTGAATCTCCTGTGGAATCCAAATATATTACAGTTATAAAACATCTGAAAGAGAAGGGTCTAAATTTTAAGGGCAATTGAAAATGATACAATAACTCAAAGTGCACACTTTCCTGCAATTAGCCATTAGAATACTAATTTACATTGCACTAATCCATCAGATGGCCTAATTCTCCCCGGGATCTCTTCCTCTACAAGGTAATGTCATTCCACTTTCTAAATGATTCGTTGACATGGAAGGTGGCATTTGATTGACTTTAACCCATCATCTATATTCCCAGGTTGTATGGCACAGGCAAAAGAAATGGATTACAAGTGAAGCCCAAGAACTCTGCAGAGCTCTCAAAGTGTTTGAACACCATGTTAGTCCTAATTGGCATTATCAGCATGTATTGAGGAATGTGGGTCATTAACTTCAGGGTTTGGTCTCTTTCCGCTGATGGACAGAGACAGATTGCCGTACAAGTTGAATACTGAAAGCAGGAAGACTGAACTTTTGTGATAATATCTATATTCATTGGAGGAAAATTGACAGTCTGTTCAGAATTTCACTACTATTCTTAATCTCTCATGCTCTCAACTCCCCTAGAGGAGATAATGGTGAAAGAAATAATATTATATCTAACACTGTAAGCAAACCAACACACATAACATCAAACATTATGTATTATTATGTATTAATATCTTGGGAATATTATTTCACTTTGTCAGGCAATATGGAGTGATGCTTAAAATCTAATAATTACTATTCAATATCATCTATTATTATGTTAGATATCCTCTGTTCACAGAACTAGAGCATCAATGTTCATTTTAATTTGTATACTTTTAGAGCTATCTATACTATGGATATTATTTGTATATGCATGAATTTATCTTAACCAACAGCTATCTTTAACTATTGAAAAGACTTGATTCTTTTATACCATGTGTTATAATTCTATTTGAAATAAACCTTTTCAGTGAAGAGTCAAAAAAGTCCTGAGGAGAAATTCATCTCTTTCAAAGTCTTCAGAAGATGTGTCCATATCAACTCTTCACATTTAGATAACTTCTCTTATCCACACCCTTCAAAAAAAATCACCAGAAGTTGGAGTGGCAAGTAACTATTTGAGAAAGAAGACTGAGTGCTTCTCTTTTGAGAAATGAATGCCTTCTTGAGTTATTTATAGAACCTTCAGAATGAACAGACAGCTCATTTTAAGAGGGATGTTGAGACATGTTCTTAGTCTAGGTTTCTTAACGTCTCATCTGCTTCAAGCTGGAAATTTGTATTGGCTCAACCTAGAAGCTAAGCACTTGAGAAAATTAATGTGTCCAGTTGAGTTTTCCAAAAGACTTTGAGAAATGATTTTGCCCAGAAGGATCACAGCAAAAACAAGATAGTTGTTTCCTGTGTAAAATGTGTTGTTTCCTGTCTAATTTTATTATGAAGAAATCCAGAGGGGGGAAAAAAGGAAGAATGGAATTCCACCATTATTAAATGAATGTGTGCTTAAGTTTGTTCTCTTTTTATACTGCCCAGGCAGAGGGTTGAAATTATATTCTACGGCAACTAATACTGAAGTTTTAAAATGCTGTTTGATCTCTTTTATACTAAGAAATATTCTAGTTATTTTATATGTGAGACTTCATTTAATCATACTATGCCACTAGATGCAAGAAAGCAACATGGCCATTGCTGTCAGAAATTTTCAATATCTTTGTTAATTGGGGTTTGAACTATTTTATTTTTATTTTATGTTAGATACAGAATTTTAAAAAACCCATTAAATAAAGAATCTGTGTTGGAACACTTGACATCCAGTTATTTTACAATCATTTCTTTCTCAGAAATAACACACAGTGAGCATTGATAGAAGCAGAAGACAGGTACTGCGGGTCATTGAGGGAGAAGTTCAGAGATGTCAGAAAAGCAGTCATGACCCCACTCACCTGGCTGCCTTCTTTCTGCCAAAATACAGCTGGCTGTGGGTTTCCTTTAGTTTCACAGGGGAATGTCACTGTCCGGCCTTGAGCAACGATCTGATCTCTTGGCCTAACCACAAACTGTGGAGGAGCTAGAATTTGAAAGGAAAAGGCAGAGTAAACATCAACCTTTGACAACAATGAAAAAGATATCAACGAGAAAATCTGGCCCTCGGTGGCTGGCCCAGCATTGGAGCCAGAGCAAGGCTAGGTCACCTTACTTACTTTAGTGGATTTCTCACAATACAAAGGAAAAGAAAGAACAAATTCTCCAAGATACAGGAAGAAATGAGGTTATTAGCAGACATACTTGAAATACTGCGCATTAGCATCCTGTGTCTTAGCACTTGCTTAGTAAAATAGATGTCTCATAATTCTAAAATTCATCAGACAACATGTCACTGCCAATTTGGCACTATGTTTTGAATAGGTCACCATGAAAGACTCCAGTATCATAAGCAACTATCTTCTTCCTCAAAAGTCAATGTATTTGCATGCACAAAGTTCTTTACAATGTTTTCAGGATATTTATGAGATCCTGAAGTCACAATAAAGTTTAAATTTTATCCTCATTTTTATCAAACATCTGAATATTCAAGGCTTGATGCATCCCAAACACAGGAGAGAGGAAAACTACATACAAAGGTTACTAAGAATATAAACACATGAATTGAAGCAGTTTATTCCTGCTGAATAACTTTATTTCAGTAAGCAGTAAACAGACAATTAGTACATTCTATTGGGCACTATAATGTTGGAAATGTGGAGCTCAGGAGGTTCACAGACTTGTGAAAAAGTAAACTTAAAACATAATAATGGTAACCCTAAAACATAAGAATGACGATATAAACAAAACACACCCAACAATCATGACGAATGTGGTGAGTTCAGAGAGGGCCTTTCAAAACACCACAGAAGACCACTGCAGTTATCCTGCACGTAGCATATGGGATGAGAATTAAGAGGGAAAATCTCCTGTATGCTGGTAGCTTTGAAAATTCTCTGGATGGGAGGAGAGGCCCTTGGTCCTGTGAAGGCTCTATGCCCCAGTGTAGGGGAATGCTAAGGCCAGGAAGTAGGAGTGGGTGGATTGGTGAGCAGTGGGGAAGGGTAGAGGGTAGGGGATTTCAGGGGGGAAACTAGGAAAGGGGATAACATTTAAAATGTAAATAAAAAAATATCTAATTAAAAAAGAAAAGAAAGAAAATGCTTTGGCTAGGAAATGAGTGTTACAAGAATTTTGAGTAAAGAGCATCATTTGGACAGTGGGATGGTAACACTTTCCACATCTGGTGCTCATTGAAGGCTTTATATGAAAGAGCACATCTACTACAATGTTGTGAGGTGGGGAAGAAGAGGGTTAAAATCATTAACAGGGTGGGGATAAAGGATCAGGCCAACTGCCAACCCTACTGTGGTTATCCCTAATCTGAATGACAGCTGCAAAGTAAACTTTCCAGAGGCTTTAACTTTAGGAGGAAGATGGAAGACACAGAGAAAGATTTATTCAGTAAAGAAAGGCATGAGGTTAGGAGACTAGTAGGAAGGTGTGGGTAAAGATGATGGTCCCAAGGAAGAGTGACTCTGTTAGAAATGGAAAGAGATGGAAATAAAATCCTAATGATGCTCACAATGAGAGGGGGCTCTAAAGATTGGAAAGTGAGAAGCCCTAGAAGATATCCAGGCAGTTCCACAAGGACATCTTCACACCACGCACTTCCAAGGAAAATATTCTCCTATCCCGTGACTACTAGAATAGCTCTATCTATTTTAAAGACGTTATTTAGGTAAGAAACTTAAAACCGATAAAACAGTTTCAAACCAGCTCTAATTTGTAGAACTCAGTGCAGAGAGAACATAATCATAAAAAGTGGACACTGAAGAATTTTTAACAAAATGTAATGTCCAGTAAGGGCAGTAACATACAGCCAAGTCCACATCTTAACCCAAATTCTACCATTGTATAAAGAGCATAATTTTCTCAAACATAAGCCTATTTTTTTCTTTTTCTTTTTGGACACCAGTCTGATCGCAAACTCAGAGATCCAACCATTTTTGCTTCCTGGGTGCTAGGATTAATGGTGTGTGTAACACTGCCTGTCTTCAGAAGTCCATTTTTTCAGGAGACATGAAAATGTGATGTTTACCACAAAAAACATTAACATTGTTCTGTATTATTTATGCTTTGTCATTTTTCTATAATTGAGATGTATTTTAATAAATATGTAAGAATCAGTGTAAAAGTATTTTGCCTCTGTCAACTCAAGAAGAAAAAATTAATAGTGTCAACAAGCATATTACCTTCATGAGAAGTGTTGTAATTTAGCGGGCACTTTCTCTTCAAAATGCAAAAACTCACTTAATCAAAGCCATTAATGTAGCATTCAAACTCGGACTGAGCACTTTAGGTTGTGTGAACTTTCTTGATAAGAGAAAGACTATAAGTTGTCCCAAATAAATACTAGTAGAATTTTCAAATGTAAGCGATCTAACCAGTACTGCTTTATTTAATTTTTCATCATAATAACAACACAAAATATGACAAAGTTACCAAATAAGAATGTGTAAAAGCATATTATAATCCATGACTTAATTATTTTGATAAAATTACTGCATGGACTCGAGGTATTTCTTTAGATTTCTCAAAATCTGACTTCCCATTTTAAAAAATATCCCTTTTTAAAGATTTCTTTTATTTTATTTATGTATATATGTGTGTACTCCATAAATACTTGTGTATATACATTCAGATTTCCATAAAAGATACAGGCCAGAATAGGTTATCCAATTCCTACATCGACAGTTAAAGGCAGTTGTGAGGCACCAGAATTGGGTTTGGGGAAACAAATGTGATTTTTGGTGTTTGTTTGTTTGTTTGTTTGTTTTTTATTTCCTAAAATATTTTTATCTCCATATCTAAAATCTTCTTCCCAGATTCAAAATCGTAATTCCCCAAATAAGGATAAGAACATGACCATACCATACATTTATTTTCTTGAGACTAGGTGATTCACATTTTTATTCATTCTAATTATTTGACTAGCTACAAACTATAAGTCTCTCTGCTTAGTACAGAGATCGGAAAGAAAATAACATAATAGACTTGTATAATGCCCTTGACTTTAAATAGACATAAAAGTAAACGCAGCAGGACATGATTCATGAAGTAGTTGTTAGCATTTTGTTTGTTTGTTTGGAGTGAATCAGCACTGAAGGCAGAGAAATGTGGGATTACAACTTTCAGAGAGAAGGCTGTAAGAAGAAACAATGTCTGGAGCAGAGACGGAAAGAAAGGCCATCGGAGACTGCCCCACCCATATACAGTCACCAAACCCAGACACTATTGTAGATGCTGACAGGAGCCTGACACAGCTATCTCCAGTGACTCTCCCCCAGATCCTGACAAATAGAGAGATGGATGCTTGCAGCTGACTGAGCATGGTGTCCCCAATGAAGGAGTTAGAGAAATGACTGAAGAAGATGAAGAGGTTTGCAACCCCATAGGAAGAACAGCAATATTAACAAACCAGACCCCCCCCCCCCCAGAACTCCCAGGAACTAAACCACCAACCAAAGAATACACATCGAGAGTCCCATGGCTCCAGCCGCATATGTAGCACAGGATGGCCTTGTTGGACATCAATGGGAGGAAAGGCCCTTGGTCCTGTGAAGGCTTGAAGCCCCAGTATAAGGAGAGGAAGGTGGGAATGGGTTGGTGGGTGGGGGAACACCTTCATAGAAGCAGGGAGAGGGTGGAATGGAGGGGGTGAAGCGGGAAAGGGGATAAGATTTGAAATGTAAATAAAGAAAATATCCAATAAAAAATAAGATAAAAAAAAGGCTCAGGAGGACTCAGCATACTGCTCTGAATACAGATCGACCAGATAATTCGTGCTAAAGGTTTTTAACATATTGCTCTGGAAAAGATCTATTTACAAGAATATTTTTACAAGGAATGAATGTAATTCATTCATTTTACAAGGAATGAATGTAATTCCTGGAAGTAATGTGGCTGCGAATTGAAGACACTGAATAGAAAATCAGAGAGGCAAAGAGCTAGAGAAACTTAGCAAGTTGGAACAAAAAAAATCTAGTGGGAAATACATTGTATGGAGGTACTTAAAGGATACAGGCTATCGTGTGAAAAACTTAAAGATATCTCCGTACACTGCAGTTATTCCTGGTAGTGGAATAAAAAAATAAAAGAAAATAGTAATTTCCTGAATTCTAACTTTATAAAAGATGACTATCAAATGTTTTATTTACACTTTTTAAAACAAGCCTTGCACTAGATATTTACTCATAATGTATTTTTCTCCTGTCACTATAAATATGCTACAACTCTAATGAGTTTAATCACTTCTTGTTGCCGAATTTCAAGACCCATGGCTCCCAAAAGATCTGCCATTGTCTTAGCATTATCTGATCTTATAAAACACTGATGAGTTTAACAGAGCAAAATTCAAAGACCACTTGTGTCTTTGAAAATGCCTGACCTCATGTCAGCTGAAATCCAGACAACAGGAAAAATTAAAACAATCACTTTTTCCTGGGTAGACTCCCTGCCAAAGATCTATATTGCAATCTCTGTGAGGGAAGATTGGCTACAGAAATTTATTGGGGAGGGGGAGAGGCTAAAATGAAAAACGGCCCCAATAATTCTTCCGGGAACAATCCCATGTATCAGTATTTCTGCAAGGTGGTATTGAAAATGGTTTTAAAGAAGGGCTTGGGCATTGGGACCAATGGGAAGGAGCAGCCAAAGGAGGCATTCCATCAACAGAGCACAGAAGCACCAAGTGTGCTGTACACGAACGAGCTAGACTCCCGAGAGCGCTCGCATTAAATATAGGAAACAAAATTAGGCCCTCAAGATGGCAATTCAAAACCCACATTTAAACCCAAACCAAATTAGAAAGATTGACTTATAAACTCCAGATGAATTTGCTTATGAGAGAAATAGCAATTGTCCTATATCTTCTTAAGAAAACAAACTATAAAGTATGTATTTATAATCTGAAAAAACTAAAAATAAAAAAATATATATATTAGACAAACCTCTCATAACTACGATGTACTAGTCCACGTGCTCAATCTGCCCGATGATTATATCTTATCGCTATGTCTGAATAAAGAGATATGAAGATGTCCGGTGCCACAATTCAGTGTTTAATTAGAGCAGGTTAAAAAAAAATAGTTCTCCAAGAAAAGTACATTGCATGAAATCCAGAGATGTGCATTCTAATATCAAAAGGTCAGTTATGTTTGCAGGTCTCGGAGAGTTCAGCTGAAACTGTGTTTTGAGAATTTAAATAAAATGCACAGTAAATTAGATTTGATTCCTGCTAATTTATGCTTCGGTACTGCATTCAGTCCATGCTGGCTTCAATCAACGTCATGCTACAGCACTCGTATGCTAATGCCTGCTGGTGAGCTAGAGTGGGTGGAATGGAAATCAGAAGGCTGAGCATGAGTAAGAAGCACAGGCCATGCTCGAGGTGGGCTTCCAGACGAGGGGAGAGGGACCTAGAGGTTAATCACATCATGTTCAAGTTGTTGCTACAGGAAACTATGACTTTCTCTGGCAACCATTAACATGGAGAAAGCCAGGCAGCAGTTAGGTGCATTTCTATGGGATATGCAGTGGTTACAGTCACACTTAGCCAGACTCTTTGATTGTAAATTTGTACCTGAATTAATCATCTTTGGATTCTTTAATAAACATTTTGAACTTGCTAACTCAAGTAGAAATACTTTGTGTGTGTGTGTGTGTTATTTAATATATTTTGCTCATTAAATGCTAGTATATTCTGTAAGAATTTTTTAAAAGCAGCTTCTTCCACCATTTGATTTACTTCACCACAACTTCTTTAACACAATGGCAAAAAGACAATATTGGCTTGCTGACCCAGGGTCAAGGGCCATGTTAAACCATCCACAGGTATTAGTTCATTTCAAACATAGAAATTTACATGTCTCAAAAATGATGATTTTTATATAAATACCAGTAAGTTGAGCCTTTTGAAGAATGCTTCAATTATTACATTAAAGAAATGTTATCTTGGGGAATAAATTTGACATTTGGTTTATTTTAAATAAATATTGAGCTCTTAATTTAAAATGATTCACATCAGATAATAACTGATTAAACTCATAATCTCTCATCTCTAGTATGAACCAAAAGACTAGGAATTTAAGGTTATAATTTCTAGTATGGTAGACTATATGAAAGAGTATACAATGTTTCATGAGCAGTGTGTTCTTTGTCACTTGCCTGGTTGTGTTCTTGTTCTTGTGCTCCTCAAACCCTGACTTCTAGTACCCAATCTTGTTGACATGAGTGAACCTGAACAGACTTTGACCATGTACCTGCAATGGCTTCTTTCCAGTATGAGGGACATAGATTTATTCGTTCTGTTTTGTTTCTCTGTTGTTCCTCTATGTGTCTTGTTTCCTGAAATAAGCTGTAATATCTCTACAGGAAAAGACCTTTCTTTGCCTTAGAACATTTTTGAGTTGTGAAAGTTGAAATGGATGCCTAGAAGATATTTCAAACTACAACAAAGGAAATAGTCAACATTTTCCCACATTGTTATACTTAAAGCTTCTAAAACATTCTTCCCCCTGACTATAATAGTTTGGATAGACAGAAAGTCAGACAGGATATGTAGTTTCTTAAAAGGAAAATAACCCAGGCAATTCTGAAATTCCTTCATAGAATACTGTAGAAAATATTCTCTTTGCCAAAGTTCAAAGGACCACAAACAAATATCCATGATCTCAGAGGAACAAAAAGACATGCACAAAGACAGACATTATGTAGCATTCGAACCTGGAATTTCCTGAATTTCATTTAAGTTTGTACAACCAATGTAAACACTGAGAACTGACTTCATTACAGTAGAATAGATGCCAGGAACAAGACATGAATACTCATTTAATGATAAATGGATTCTAATTGATAAATGACTAGTTCTTCACCTCATTTAATTGTAGTTATTTTCAATGTTTGACAAGTAATTTCAAAATAACTTGTTCATATTGAATTTGAATACATAATGTCATAAAATATTTGACTTTAAAGCACATTAAGATACAATTTGTTTAAGAAGATGAAATTTATTTGTAATGGAAATTACACATTAAAGATACAGGATTATAATAATCATTTTTTAAAGCTTGAATAATTAGATATTATTTATTTTTATTATTTCCAGCAAATTAAATATGATCAAATTGGTAAATTGCATAACTTAACAATACTTTGTGTCCATGGCAACCATTATTCCAGAGGAAGAATACGGTTGATTTCTAAGCCAGTAACTCTCAGTAAATATTTTAAAAATCTTATTCCATATAAAATATCTATAACTTTACCTTTTCTTTCAACAAATATCTATTATCTCTATGTGCATTTTCAGTGTCAAATGCTTTTTAATATGGAAAGTACTACATGGGTCACTGCTCTCAGAAATGTGAAGTAATGACACAGTCAAGAGACTAGAATGACTATGGAGAAATGTTTCTGTACATGTTGGCATTTTATATATTACTCTTTACTAGAGTTGTTTGACAGATACACAATTACATCAGTTGTTGTATGACTAAAGGTGTGTTGCTGCCACACAGTACATCTTTAGAGTTTGGAATCACTTTTATAGAATGCACTGATTTTAAGAAAACTAATTTTGGAGGTGTGTGCAATACTTGAGATCTTTCATACTTATTGTCTATAACTTGAAATCTGATGCCTAGAACAAGGCATTGAAGTTGGCCAGTGATTTATTACCTAGTATGATCATAATATAAAAATGGTAACTTTTTAATTGCTACAGAGAACAACAGTGGATACAATTCTGAAAAGAGTGAAGGAAGAAGAGGGTTAATCTGGGGAAAGGAAGGCTGAGATTACTCCTCACACAGGCAATAACACCCACTGTGTATATATCTCATCCATTGGCACACTTGCTTTCTTTGTGGACAATGAATTGAAGAGTAGCATTCTAAGGAAAATTCTTCCTGTGGTCTTGATAAACTGAAGGATTGTGTGAGTGGAGTATGCCAATTTCAATGTTAATGGAATTTACTCTATTTAGAAAATCTCTGCAAATTTTGTAATGTTATTAAATATTTCTACATTACAATGAATATAATAATTAACTCAGAACTAAGACAGACATGCTTATGGAGAACTTTAAACTTTATTAGATTTCAGATTGCTGAAGCAGATTTACTCTCAATTAGGGGTTAGCAGAGGAGGTCATGGAAGTAAAGCAAATTATTCTGGGTTTTAATAGGCAAGTGTTACAGGACTGCTCATTATACAAAAGACAGAAATTGGAAACTCCTATGAAAAATATGTCAATAGTTTTTTAACAAATTACAATTTTAAATCTCATTTCCATGATGTTTTTTTCATTTTCAAATGGTTACATTAGCTTTTAAGAATATGTTGGTTTATTTTATTCATTAGCCTAAAATTTTTCCATGTAATATACATTTATCATATTATCACTCCTCTATTCATTTTCTTGATTAAGATCTTAGTAATAAAATATTGAAATTTTGCCCTTAAAGTCACTGATAATCTACAAGGAAAATAGTTAGATATTTCAAAAAAAAATAACTGTTTAGTAAGGATTGTTAACTGTAGAGACATTAACTGCAAAGACACGATGCCATCATTAAACCAACAAAAGAAGAAGAAATGGTGCTGGAAAGTAAATCCTAAATTGCCCCAAACTCTTAAATTGGGAAGAGTGTGTCTTCCTATGTAGAGAGGAAGGCACTGGAAGATTGGGAATGGGAAGGCAAAGCATAGCTTAAAGGTAATTCTTCAAGCAAATGGTGAGACCAGGCACGCATTTTCACTCACTTAACCTGTCAGCTTGCCAGAACTGTCTCGTCAGCAATCTAGCTACACTACGAGGTCTGCTCATGTCCCATTATCTCATTTTTTTTTTTTTGAGAAAGATTGCACAAGATGCCAATCAGCAAGAAGCAAAAGCAAAAGAAAAAATGCAACCAAGGAACAAATGTCCTTATACTGAGGGGTTGCTTCGTTAACAGAATTTTAATATGCAATTGCAATGTTTCTTAATAACATTAATTACACGCTTAGGAAGGCACCATCCTAAGTCATTAGTGATTTCTTTTTGTTGCATTTTATCTACTACCAGCAGAATGAAAGATATGAGATTGGCCTGTTACTGTTACTGTTGCTTGATCTTTTTATGGCACTATTTAATACTGCATGCATAAACATTTTCCCAGCAAGTATTAACTACGTGTGTATGCATATGTTTGTATTAAGTAAGTATACCAACATTAGGCATGTACTTACAACGTGCTAAAAGCTATACTACTTCTCAAGATAGAAGAAAGATCACAACAGTACTTAGTACTAAGATATTTGTCTAGCAGATGAAAATAACATCAACAATAAATTTCAAAAATAATACTGACCAAGTGACTTTACAATATATTCAGAAATATGTAGCTCAAATTTTAATTGAATTTCTAGTCTGTATATTTAATGCATATAATCATGAAACAATTCCCTGAGTAACATAATATATTTAAATGAGTTACATAATAATTTAAATGTTACCTATAATACTTATGTCTTATGCACATTAAAGAATTGTTAAAGGCAATATCTTCTGACAACACTATGTTAAACTTTTTATATTTAGTGTTCTATAATGTTCCATAAAGGTTTATTCTTCCATTCCCTGATATTGCATAGAAGAAAAGAGGTTAATAATATGAGAATTGTACCATAATCCCAAACCTCATATTTTTTAAATATTATGCTCATCAATCGAGCACAGAAGAGAATCCATGTTGGATACCTTTCTGTCTCATGTCTGTCTTCTTTTGAGTCTTATTTTACAGAAATATCTTTCAATATTACAAAACTTAATTTTTGATTCTTTGAATGTGATCTGGATGCAAGTATGATACCTAGCAAATAAGTTATGACTGTGCAGAACACTAATCAAATGTTAGAAAACTTATTGAAAGAGTGAAATCTACAATTTTAAATGGATTTTAAATGGTCCACAAAATCTTTACTTCCTGGTGTTGTCTCTTTGCATATGTTATGATATACAACGTGTTTACAGAGTATGTTGTTAAAGTTTCTACTTAGTTGACATTAAGACCTTTATACTAATTAGGTGAACTTAAATGATCATATAAGATTTCTAAAGAAGGGCACTGGTTATAGTCTAGTAGCTATAGTAGTAGTTCACTCAGTAGGTGAACTCAGAGAAGTAAGATATAAAATGCATGTGGTAGTTTGAGTAAAAATGTCCCCATATGATAACAGGTATGAATGCTTGGTCCCCTTTTGGTGGAAATCTTGGGAAGGATTGGGAGGTGTGTCTTTGCTGGAGGATGCAATGAGGGTGGGATTTGACTTTTCAAAAGTTTCTCTGCCTTGTGCTTGTAGATCAGGATTTAAGCTCTCAACTACTGCTCCAGAACCTTGCTACTACTATGCTAACCGCCATATTATCCGGTCATATGCTGTAACCATCAGAAACTATGAACCGCAAATTAAATGCTTTCTTTTATAGTTCACCTTGGTCACAGTGTCTTACAATAGAACTAACAAAGTCACTAATACAACACAGAAAGGATTTGAGGTCTAGCCATTAAAGTATAGTGGACAGCTTCTAAAGTCTGCGATAGTGGTGGGCATCCAATAAAGACTATAGGGGTGTACTCCCCAAAGTTCTGAGGATATAAGTGTGGAAGGAGGTAGCCCCAATCCTCACGTGTTTTTGTTTAGAAGTTGTAGCTACAAAATTTCCTCATAAGAAATAGACGTCATTATAAATCATTAGATTTGTGGCATTTGTTTGTGTAGCAAGAGGAACCTCTCAAAGCTGAAGTACAGCTGTTTTATGAAGCAAGGAATATGAATGAAAGTGAATAGGGCTCTCATGAAAATGCACATATCTTGATAGATCTGCTATTTGTTAAGAGCTATGGAGATACTGTGGAGGAAATCAAATGGTTTTGATAGAATGTTTAGAAAAATTTCCAAGTAGAGATACTGAAAGACCCTGAAACAGCTTCCATTTTCAAAACAAGTAAGCCTTCCTCATCTGCATTTAACTAAATAAGCAACCAGCCAAAGATCAAACCAGGATTTAAGTAAATTAGATCCGTATGTCAACTAATTATCCATTTAAATAATGACAAAAGGAAGATCATAATAAACGAAAAATAATAAACTCAGAACCTCTAAATTTTACTCAAAGAAACAAACAAAATAACCATATTTTTGAAAGTTTCCTATTTTCTAAATGAGACAGTGCCCGAAATGATTCTCCCTAAAGATTTATGCCCACCAAAGTTATAAGAAATAAATAAATTGGCCAAGACCAAGAAATAGATGATTAAAGTTGAAGTTTAACAACAAAATGAGGAAAATTGAAAACAAAACAAAGAAGTCAAGCATATTTAAGTAATAAAAAGTACTTTGTAATCAGAATTGAAAAAGGAAGGTTTTCACTTATTAAACACATATCAAAATGTGTTATATAACTGATGCCTCTAATATTGTTGGGGAGAAGATGATAAAGAGGGGATGTTGACAAGGACAAGCCAGCATAACTGGTATATTTGAGGGAGTGAACAAAAATATTAGAGAATTAAATATTTTCATATAAAGTTAATAAACCACAAATTAAGGAATTTTATTATGTCTCAGAAAGATTAGACACCAGATGATCAACACTGAAGGCTGACAAATCAAAATCACAGGAAGAAAGATCAAGAACAATCTTATAGTATAATAAAACAAGTGGGAAAATTATACGATAAGCTTCATAATTCAGTAAACTACCATTCATTATAAAAGCTTAAAAGGACCTCTCGCCCACTTTCTGAGAATTGTGGATGAAGGTGTTATGTAATAATTTCAAAAGCAATTTGTTCTTGTTTGGCAATTTACATAGTGTGACTTACTCAGCTGAAGTCATTTCAGTGTTAGAAATAATACATGATTGCATTGCTTCCTTAAAATTACTCTCTGCAAAGATACGTTTCTCATGATGAAAACACTATTGAAATTTATAAGACACAAACAATACTTTTTACGTAAGCTATCAATATTAAAAAAAAGTGAAAAGAGCGGGCTTCAATAATAGTTAATTAAAAAGAAAAACACTGCCAATAAGAACACATAGCTTTTTAGTGCTATGTACAGAAAACATAGCACTTGCAAGTAAGAGATGACCACCTTAGGTCATCTGAGTAACGGCTCTTCTGAGGGAGACGGGAGGCTGAGAATCAAAGCATAGAGCTTGCAAAACACACTCAAGACATCTTTAGGAGATATTTCAAGTGGAAGTGTAAGACCTATGAGCTTCCTAATTTTAAAAGTAATTGAAATATTATATTATTAATAATGAAATATTATTAATAGCATATTAAGTGATGTGCAAACACTAAATTCCAAGCTTGACTGGAACATGAAAGGATTGGAAATATTTGACATCTTAGTCTCTAAATCATGTATGTGTTGTAATTATCTCCAAATAGATTTTTTTTCATCTTTTGATTGTTTGTTAAATTCAAGAATAAAATTATTTGGTCATACAATAATTAAATTCTACTCTAACATATAAGCAGAACTAGCTAATGTGTGGATAAGTCCATAAGGATTTTTGTTTAAAATGGAGCCTTTTTTTTTCATTCTTCTTTAAAAGTTATGTGTGTGTGTGTGTGTGTGTGTGTTGTTTTCTTGCATGTATGGTACTTCTTCAAGTATGTACAGTGACCATGGATGCCAGGAATGGATGTGGAATCAGCATGAATTGCAATTACAGATGGTTGTGAGTCGCCATGTGTATGCTGCAAGAGCAGCAAGTGCTCTGAACTACTCAGACAATTCTCAAGCACTGTTTCTTTAAAATTAAATCATTTAATATGGGTGTTCTGCGCAATAACATGTAATTCTCAATTACTTATAAATAGTTGCATTAACACATTCTATCAAAATGTTGCAAACTGTGTGTGTGTGTGTGTGTGTGTGTGTGTGACTAAATTGGTAAATGATTAAAGATTTCTGTGAAGTTATATAGGGTGTTGGTTATTCATGATTTCCAAAAGTTTCACCTGATCCACTCAGCTTTTCCTCTCTATAACTGAGGCAATCAGCAGCTAGCATATGGTACATAAGACACAAAACGGAAGAGAGCTCAACTTCACAGGCGAGGCAGCTGGTAGATTTGACAGTTCTTTTCCAAATTGCTCATCGTGTTTTGAATTATTGCTAAGAAAAAAAATGTGTTGCCCATCTCCAAAATAGATGTTCATTTTTATTTTTATGCTGGAGAAAGACTTCTAATGGGAAAATAAACCAGATGGTTATAGGAAAGGAGGTAGGTTTCCTATTGAGATCATTTTCATATTGTCAGAAGACATTTCCAAGTAAACAAATAAATACTTCACTATTCATAGCCAGCTTCGCCCTCAGATGCACTTTTGCTCTCATTATGTGTCTTGCCTTTGGAACAGTGTCAAAAATAAGGCAGAATGGTTTGGTGAATTCATTATCAAAGAAACATTGATCTAGATTTTGTGCTAACCCCAGATATAACAGATAAGAGGACTCATTCTGAGACGCTGGTGACATTCCAAACGACTAAGTGTAATATGGTAAATCTTTTTCTCCAGTGAGAAGGGTGCAATTGATGACATTCAAAATTTCCTACAACCAAAATCTAATCAAACTTATATAGAATCTCAAAATGCAGCAACGCATGCGTACAATCCACTTGTGATTGGCATGGTGAGATAATCTTGTTGTCACTTTAAACTCAATTGGATCTCCTAAGTCATCTTTGGACAGATTCTCACTTTTAAGTTCTCAATGATTCCAAATTGGGCTTCTCTGAAGCACACAAAGACACTTCATGTGGAGTAACAGAGTGACTGTTTTCTGAAGTCTTACATGTGTCTGAATTTGAATTTGATTCATACTTTCCTTTAAAATCCTTTATTAGAAGAATCCAGGCACCTTTCTCTAGACTATGTGTTTATTTGAAAATATATTCCCCTATTTGTATTAGAATCAGAACATAATTTTCTCCTCTCTGTATGATGTTTGTTTTAGAATACTCTTTATGCAATCTCTAAGATCCTCAAAGTTGTAAAATACTTGTGTTGGACTCCATTAACACATTTGAATAATAATGAGTTTTCAATGATGCATGTAATTCATTATTTCAGTTGTTGTGTGCCTTTTAGCATTATTCTAAAAGTTTAAATGTCTATGTTTAATATATTGAAAGCCATTGTAAGAGCTAATGCAGTGTCGTGGCAGTCTAATCTCACCACTGTGAGCCTTTTCTTTACTAATCCAATGAAAGTGTATCTAACTTTCAATTTCCCAAGTTCATAGCAGTTGTCACATTTGAAGTATAGCTCTTCATACTTCTGAGCACTGTCGTAAGTCACTCAAGACAGATTTATGAAATGACAGACTTTCTCAGATAAAGTATAATGTGTCAAAAAGCTATTCTTTATTTCCAGTCCAATGGGAATTTAAGAAATTGTTTCCAACAAGGATAAATTTGGAAATAACTTATGAAACTCACTGTAGGTGACAGCTACAACTTAGAACAAGGAACGTGCTATGATGTTTTAACCAATGCTTGTTTTTTCTTTGTTTAAAAGTGGCAAATGGATTAGAGATTTTAACGTTTTTGTATTCTGAGAACTTGTCAAATCACTTTAGTTGAGGCCATTTGTATGAGCATATTATTTCTAGCTACCAAAATCTGTAAGTGAATCTATTTTCTGTTCACTTGAAAACTGCCTGTTTCAGTTACAATGTCTGAATCATTCTTTCTGTAATTATGTCCACTGACAAATGGTTTTATCTATTTTAACATTGAAAATCAGGACCAAAGATTACTGTACCTTAGATTTTATAATCTTTTGTATGTGTGTGTGTGTGTGGACTTTATGCATACTTATCTTAGCTAATACATTTTACTATGGTAAGTTTCAATAATAACTTTAGTTTTTGATACATTAATAGCTCAGTCTACCTAGTTCAGAGATGCTGAGAAAGGAAATCTAATGAAATGGTCACCTAACAGCATCAGTTCTAGAATGGTCAGAAAGGAACATCAACTCTAGAATGGTGCTAGAGTACAGTATTGGATCTAGACTGCTCAGATAACAGATTATCAGGTCCAGAATGGTGTTTGAGCACAGCCTAGTTCTAGAATGGCCAGGTAATACAGTACTGTCTACAGAATGGTCATGTAGAATAACAGCTCTCTTTTTCTTTTCTATGCCATCTTAGTCTTCCTCATTCTGTTATTATTTTAAAATCATCTTCAATTGTAACATAATTATTATTAAAATGTAGTTATTACTAAAACATTTATAAAGAGTTAGCACTTAGATTTCTGCAAGCACATGCTATTCAGTTTTGCAAAGCCAAAGCAATAATGGGATATTAAGCCACAAACAATAACTGCTCATGCCAAAGAACACAGATCTTCCCAATCTTCCCACACTAATGTTAAGAATCCACTTTACAATGACATACAGCAAAGTCCTATTAAATTTGTCTACGTAGAAATGCAAATGAGCAGGCACAGAGAGAGATAACCTTGAAGGATGAGGAGTCTGATTGGCTTAAAATGAAGTAAGTAAAAAAGAAATAAACAACTCCATTTTCATGTATCGTCTTCTTTTTTTCAGGAATATCAAACATAGGTCATAGGTATTACCTTGTACATATAATAAAAAATTGTAGTGTCATAACTCCCTCCTTAGGAAGAGTTAAGAGTTTTCAACATACGAATAAAATATGTTATTCTGTCTGAAAACTGACACTAACTCATTCCTGTGTTGAGTCAAAAATGGTTTACTAAAGCGACCGAAAAGCCAGGAGCAATGGTTGTAGCAGATAGTCCCTCATGAAGCATTTTAACATGGGCGAATAAATATTCTTAATTATGACAAAAGCTACTATGCATGATTTATGAAGCACTGTGCAAAGCCATGCCAAATGGATAGAAGGATGGCTACTTACCAACAGGGCGAACTGTAGACATTACAATGGTGTGGTGAGAACATAAAAAAGAAATTAAAAAAAAAGAAAGAAAATTATCAGAATGCATGATGTGTAATGTTACATTTAAGTATGGACAATAGAGTGACATCTATTCTCATAATTCAGTTATGAACAAGGTTCCTAAGACTGATAAAACTGAAAGACATAAACCTAATTTTAAGGAAAAGGTTATTATTAGTTTTTAACCACAGGACTAACTATGAGAACTTAAATAAATCTAGTTTAGATTTATCATCATCATCATTTACTTTAGGTACTATTTCAAAGACTTCAAATTAAGGAGTCAAATGCTACCCTGAAGTTAAGAACAGAATAATAAAAGTATTCAAGCCAACATTTAGCAAACATCATTTTGAAATTATAAGGTCTCACTGCCTGAACTAAATAACAATTGGATTTCAAGCATTGCTTCTCAGAACCATTTCAAAAACTATAGACAACTACTTGATACAATTTTTTGTAGGCAATAATTTAGGACCCATTTGCATTCCATCCATAGAATGTACCAAATGTACCAAATAGGTTGAGGAATGCCATTGAATCCCAACTAGCTCCCTGACTGCTGCTGATGCTATTTTTATTTTTTTTATTTTTTTGGCACAGGTAATGAAGCAGTGACTGATATGTTGATTCTTATTGAGCATGGCTTCAAACTGATGCTTCAGCTAATACATCCTTTTTTTTTTTTGTGGTGTGATACTATTACTTTGAATTACTAACATCCATAGTAATAGGCTGCCCTTTCTCTCAATGACTGAAATTAAGAGAGACATACAAAGGTTAATATTTTCTTCTCAATATTTTTAAATCAGTGTGAATAAACAACCATTCCATATAAAAGCAATAAGTACGCATTAGAAATCATATGATCCTTGTATACAAAAGAAAAATATATTTAAAAGATTTAACTATATAAAGTATATAATTAAAATAGAAATGTTTCCACCTAATAGGCCATTGAACCATGTTCCAGCTTATATAACCCTAGGGAAAAATAGTGTATTTCTAGTGTAAATAAATCTTGTTGATGTCAGTTTAATCAACATGTCCATCATAATTCTGTATTTGTGCAATCCCTAAAAAATAGTATATTTAGATATATATGAGATGTAACTCTTATGACTAGCACTATTTACAATTAGGAAATATAATTTGGACACTCTGCAGACACTGGCATGCATATATATATGTTCTATGGTATGTTTGTTGTAGGAAAGCATTGAGAAGGGGCCTAATGAGCCATCAGACTAATAACCAAGTATAGTAACAACATAAAACAGATATCATGATTCCTTTCTTTACCCTCAATAATAATTTCTCTTAGTTATGTCAATATCCTGTAGGAGTAGGAAATCAATTTTGGAATTCATGCTAATTTAACTACAAAATAGAATTGTTTTTCAAATATATTTTCCTAAGAAATATTGTTTTCTAAGATTGTGATATGAAGGAAAAAGAAGAATCTATGGTAAGGAATCACGCTAAAACAAATAATATATTTTACATGAACTTTAGATTAATTTTGAAAATTTTTACTTTACTACCTTGGGAAATTCTTCTTCTTTTTTTTTTAACTTGTTTTTGCATTTTTCTTTTTTTCTGTTTTTTTTCCCTTTTTTTATTAGATATTTTCTTTATTTACATTACAAATGTTATCACCTTTCCTAGTTTCCCCTCTGAAAATCCCTTATCCTCTCCCTCCTCCCCTTGCGGTGGAACTTGTGGCTCTAGCTGTATATGTAGCAGAGGATGGACTAGTTGGTCATCAATAGGAGGAGAGGCCCTTGGGAAATGTCTTCTAGTGATATACTTTTCCCAGCAAGTGAATGAAGAAACTGAAAAATGAGGAAAACTCTTGCATAAATGAAGCTGCTGTTTTAACATCACATCCAAGACCACTTACAAATTACTTAAGTTCTTTGATTTGATTATTACAAATTAAAGTTCTTTTATTGTTTTTTTTTTTAATTTTGTTTGTCAAGGCAGCTAATGGGTCTACTTTAAGCTAAATTTCATCTGATAACCATGTTCGTTACCATAGTTTTTAAATTAATCAGTCAAACAAACAAAAACCTGAAAAGACTTTTGTTTCAAGTGTTGATTATAAAACTACTTGAAGCTTCCCCTATTGGTGAACATTCATATATTGACATAATATCTGTTTAACCATCACAGTAAAACTACATGCCCTTGTTCTATAGCAACAGTTCATTGTGACAATCAGCAGGTGAGTGTTTTCAAAATCAGCAAATTAAACTCAACTGCATTCCAGCATTAAATGGATTAAAATGGACAGGGCCTCTTAGGTCAGTTGACCTCATTCTAATAAAGCAATCCAGTGAGAGGTTGAATATTTCATTTATGTTCATAAAGAAACAGACACAGAAAATAAAAGTCATAATTTTATCTCCATTAACCTTGTAGTGTGAGACATCCCAACTGCCTGTCTTAATGGTAAGACGTGTCTTAAATAACAATTTACTGAACATTTCCTTGTTCTATGGAGATATTATTATTATTTAGCTGTGCTTTTTGAAGTTGCAGTCTTCGATGAATGACATATTCATACCACTAAGAAAATGACATTCTAATTTATTTGCATGCTACAAATTAGAGAAGAAACCGTTTAAGATTTGCTGATCTTTATAAAACAATGTATCACCTTCAAAAACAATGCTTTCTATCAGTTTTATACCCTTGCTTCCTGTGCACAGGGAACACAACGTATTAAAGGAACATCGAATCATATCACTTTCAATGAATTAGGAATTCAATTAGCTGAGGAAGTCTTCGAAGATCATTGCAAGTCTCTTTGGCCCAAGCACTAAGGTGTAAAAGGAAAACAGTTTCTTCTCCAAACAAGCATTTTCCTCACATGTTCTTAGAATTTTTTTAGCAAGCAAACATTTTTGAATGGAATATTTTGGGGGTTGGTTATTTACTTTTTCCTGTTCCTTTAATGCCCCCAACATACCTTAGAGATGATTTGGTTTAAATGAATTATTTTTACAGTAGTCTACCTATTTAATTATACTTGCTCTTTATATATGTTGTGGTTGTTGATTTGTGGTTTGGGGAGGACTCATGACAGGTGAAGTGTGGGTATTTCTGACTCTTTTGCCTCTTCTTGAGACCCTTTTCCTCCTACAGAGTTGCCTTGCCAATTCTTAACTGTAATGTGTTATACTGTGTTCAGTTGATGTGCCTGGGTGACCTCCTTTTTTCTAGAGAGGGTGGAGGAAGGAGTGGATCTGGGGGAGAGAGGATGTGGTGGGTAACAGGCAAGGAAGAAAAAGAATAAATGTATCTAAAATAATCCACAGGGTAGATTGGAGTGTATGGTTTTTTCTTGTTTGCATGAGTTACTATATTTTTATTATATACTATCAATAAATATATTTAGTTCATAAACAACCAAGGTTATTATGACTTAAATAACAAACAGTGACAGTGCTGATAAGCAAGTGATTCGAGTTTTGTCTAAGTTGTTTTGAATTATGTTGACACTAAAATGAATGTAAGAGAATACAAATGGGTGATGTGGAATAGGGACAGAGCCATTGCAAAGAAGAGACAGCATCTATTCTCAGGGATGCAGATGCATGCTTCCTGCTGGTTACCTGGAGACAAATGAGTGTTGTGGAATAAATTCTTTTTTTTTATTTCTCTTTTCATTTTTGAACAGATAAAAGATCAAAGTACAGATCTCTGACTTATTTCGTTCACCTTTACACTCCTCCAAACCTTCTTCCTAATTTATAAAACTTTGAGGAGCAAAGCTTGCAAGGTGGAAGGTGAGCTGCAACTGTGTTGCAGTCAATCTTCTCTCCAGAGAGAGGAGAGAAAGCACAGCCAGCCATAGGAGGAAGGTTAATGATGGCACAGGGGATGTGCTGGTGCATCTGTGCTTAAAGTCCGCTAAGTTTCAACAGTGACATGGCAATGCCTTCTTGGGAAGCTTACCTATCCCTGTCTTTGGGACGCTACTCTGTGCCTTGTGATACATGAATTCTCCCGATAGCCAGGTTGCACCTGGAGCATGGTTAATCTCTCCAGAGAAACTTACGGTTTAGTAATGTTTTCTTTTGCTATAAACAGTTCTACTGAGTCTAGACATGACCAGGAGTCCATTAAGTGGGAGACTAATTAACATGCAGAAAGTTCACTTGATAAACAGTGTCCTTAAGCTCTTGAATTTTTTAAGGCTCATGAATTTCACAAATTGTTCTCTAAAATAGATTATCAGAATGATGGAGGGTTTTTTTTGTTTTTGGGTTTTTTTTTTTTTGTTTTTTGGTTTTCTTTTTGGTTACCACCTTTGAAACATCACTAGCTATTTAATTTCCTTATAGTGGAAAAAATATACAGAACTCCTTAATTTTAAAGGGATATAAGCTTATTCCTGAAAGAGATAAGCTAGCCGAAAGCAAACATTTCCAAAATGATAGCATTCAAAAGCAGTGAGTCTATGAAAGTGACAGAAACAAAAGTTTCGTTTATACTATCCCGTTTTAAGATGAACGATTCAGTCGTATGAACTCTTTAGTTAACATGTTCCTGTGAAGTGTATAAGGAGATCAAGCTGCGGAGATGGCTCAGTGGTTAAGAATACTTCATGAGCTCAATTTCCAGCAAGCCAATGGAGGCTCACAGCTGTCTATAATGGGATATAAAGCCTTCTTATGTGAATGCAAGCATGCAGACAGAACACCCATATACATATGTGTGTTTGTGTGTGTATGTGTGTGTGTAATATATTCACACATATTACCATATTTTGCAAACTTCACCCATTCTTCCTTTACCACTTGAAACTTACATATTAAAGTCATTGAGACACTAAAAAGGCAGTGTTTGTTTGCTTCTTTCGTTGGGGTTTGGTTATTTTCAGACACAGTCTAACTGTGTATCCCATACTGGCCTGTACCTCCCTGTGCAGCTCACACTGTCCTCCAACTCCCGACAGTCCTGCTGCCTCCATATCTCATGAAAAAGAATTGTAAGCATAAATGCCTGTATACCCCTTGGTATGACAATATTAATGTCACTGGAAAGATACAAACTTAACATTTTTAAGTCAGATACAAACTTAACATTTTTAAGTCACTATTTTATGCCATTGAACTTTCCATTGTGTCATGGTTGCCTTCAAAAATTTTATGAACCAGACACTATTATCAGCTCAATTTGTCCAACGTGTATATGTGAAAGAACAACATTGAAGAATTAAGATTTTTAAAACTTCCATAAACTTTCTGAAATGATTTAATTAGCACGTAGTAGAAATGTTCAGGTTATTTAAGAAATATATTTGGCTCTATGTATCACTTGATCAGAATTCAGAATGTATGGGTGAAGAAAAAGATTTAGGATTTGATAGATAATCAAATGCTCCCATTGGGAAAGATTTTAGCTCATTGTGGCTTTGTTTGTCAGTGTATGTACTAATTACATATTGAAAGTACCTTGTAGTAACAAGAGATTCAGTGTGAGAAGTCTCATAAACAGTTAAACTATCCCTACTGCTTCATGCTATCCCACCTCAGCTCTATTTCTACAGGGATCTGTTTGCTTTAAATAAGGACAAATATGGGATATTGTCAGTATGCTACAAGAAAGGAGTCAGAACAGGGGAGAATCAGGGAGACGGGATTGTACCAGGTGAGTCCTCTCCAGTCTGGGCTCATTGACCATCAGCCCAAAATGCACACAGCTTTGTAAAAATAATTTTACCTACATGACAAGACCAGAGCATTGCTCCATGTTTGAAGAGAAGGTTTGTTTGCTCTGACTTCCCACAAATCAGCAGTACCTCCCTAGATCAGTGTTTCTCAATCTGTGGGTCTCCAAAAAATATTTATATTACAATTCATAACAATAGCAAAATTACAGTTCTGTCCTAGCAACAAAAATAAGTTTATTGTGGGGAGTCACCACAACATGTGGTCCTGTTTGAAAGGGTTGCAGCATTAGGATGGTTGAAAACCAATGTTCCCGCCAATTTCCATTATCTTGCTATAATTGCTCTGTCTGTTAAATGAGTAGACACCCCTTGGCAGATGGTTAGATTCTCACAACACAGCCTTAGAGACAAAAGGGAAATCTTTTAATATCATTGGTTGTTCCAAATTCAGAGACAGGGTTCATACATAGCTTGATATATTTAGAGGATAACTGGAGATCTCAAAAAGCTACTACCAAACACTTCAAAAATTGGTCGCTAGGAGCAAAATGAAAGTTATTCTCATGTACAAGGTCTCCTCCATCCTGCTATGTAAGGAAGGCTCATGAAGTCTCCTATGAAGCCATTGGTGTCAATAGCACTGCAAGTCAGTTAATATTATAGAGTGAAACTGAGAAGTAATTGCTTAAAGCCACTCTAGAAATCATAGGGCCAAAGTAAAGACAAGTTGAAAAGACTTAGCTTGAAAATAAGCATGTGCAAATGTCACCTGTGCTCAGAGAATGGATACTTGGTATTCCCAAATTCAATCTGGCATGTGAATAAAAATGTAAGCCTTGTAAGAGCAAATTTGCCCCAATTCTAAGGCACTTACAGGTATTTCTATCTGGATACATAACTATTATCTCTGTGAGAAAGAATGCATATCTTTACCATTCATCAGACATGCTGGAATGTTTAGCTGAGTGAACCGAGTTCTGTCACAATTAGTTTGTTATTGTACTAATTGAGATTAAACTGAACACTTGTTCAGATCTGGTAAGTGGATTTGGGAAATTTTATGGATTATATAAAAAAGAAAGAAAAAAGAATAAAAGAAAGGAAAGATAATTCATTTAAGCAATCTAATGATTTGGAAGACAAAACACCTGAGTATTTACAGTAATAGTAAAACAGTACAATATTTTCCTTTAATTTGAAACAGTCTTGCTCTATAACCCAGGCTGACTTCACATTTGTGATTCCTTTGTGGCTTCTTCTCCTGTGTTAGGCATGCCACCATGCCCAGCAGCTCCTTCTATTTTAAGCAGGCATGAACTTACCAACTGAACCAATAGTAAGCTCCTGGCTCAATTTTCTTGGACACTTTAGGTCTCTTACCTCGGACAGTGAGGGTAGCAGAGGCTTCCACTTTTCCCACCCGATTCTCAGCAATACACACATAGGTACCTTCATCAGTACTCATGGCCTTTTTAATTCTCAGCGTGTAGTCATCTTTGATATCATACCTGTGTGGAATAAGAGCCTGCATTAGCAAAGAGCATCAGTCACATAGATAATGGCATAAAGATAGTAATCGTTATCTCTTTTACTGTATTTTATCCATCGATCCACAAAATTATACTGATTTAGAATAAAATTACTACTGATAAGATAATTTTATAACCCACTACTAGTTGCTTATCAGTTACCCATTCCCCATTCCTGTCACAAGTGTACAGCTTTTCCTTCCTTGAAACATTGAAGGCAGGCTTTCCAGTTTGTCCTGACCTTTGTGACTCTCCACTAATAAGAAGAAATCCTATTCATTTCTCTTTTGGGTAACATGTGTTTTATTATTTTGTAAATTAATCATACTGTGTTTAATCTGATTTACATTTAAGCATTTTAATATAAAATCTTAAAATATATTAAAACAAGAAATAGTTATCTTCTGTATTGGGAAAGTGATAAAATGAAGGTTAAGTAAAAATATTTAAAAAGTTGGTAAGGCTCTAGCCAAGCCTCTCAGGAGACATCCATATCAGGCTCCAAGGACTGAAAAACCTGAAGGGGTTTGCACCCCATAGGAAGAACAACAATATCAACCAGCCAGACCCCCCGGAGCTCCCAGGGAATAAACCACCAACCAAAGATACAGATGGAGGGGCCCATGGTTCCAGTCCCATATGTAGCAGAGGATGACCTTGTCATGTCTCAATGGAAGTAGAGGTCCTTGGTCCTGGGAAGGCTTGATACCCCAGTGTAGGGGAATGCCAGGGAGGTGAGGCAGGAGTGGGTGGGTGGGTGAGGAAGAACCCTCCATGGAGGCAGGGAGAGGGAATGGAATGGGGGTGTTTATGGAGAGGAAACCAGGAAGGGTGACAACATTTGAAATGCAAAATAACACAATAACCAATAAAAATGTTTTGAAAAAGAAAAAAATAAAGAAATAAAGGAAAATTTATTTCCTTCCTGACCATCAATAGGAACACTTGAAATAGAAAATGGAAACACTTGGAAAAAATTGGGAAATATATAAACCAAGCTCATTCAAAAGTTCCATTTTTTTTAAATGTAAAGAATAACAGATTGTTTGTAGAAAGTATACAACTTTAAAAATTCACATGGTTTTCAGGAGTGGTGGTTCCTTGTAATGGAACTATATTCCAAATAATTTGTTTATATAATTTAAAATTATACAAACAAGAAAATAAAGAGATTTCTACGCCTATGACCTCTCAGTTTTTACTAATATCTTTCAAGCATTTTTTGGGTAGCTTATGGTAGTTTACAACACTTTCCTTTTTCTAATACACAAACATATCAGTGTTTCCGAAAATTGTTTTAGTTAATTCTGTATGCTCAATAAATTTTGGGACATTTTATTATTTTAATACTTGGCATACATTTTTAGTCTCTCTCTCTCTCTCTCTCTGTCTCACACACACACACACACACACACACACACACACACACACACACACACACACACCCTCTTTGTCCCTCACTCTCTCTCCTCTCTAAGTCTCCTGCCCTTCTATCGTCCCCCATCTCTATCCCTCATTTTTCCTTTGTTTGATTGATTCATTTTGGACAGGCTCTCAGACTCACTGAGACCTTGAGGACCACTGGACTCCAGATCTTTCTGCTTGAGCCTATGTGTAAACTGATCCCCACACCCTGTCCAGCTGGTCTCAGGGAACACTATCGTTAATTGTGTTCTACTTCTAACATTAATTTTCAAACAACACAACAAAACCAAAATGACAACAAGGAAACTGCTGAGTCTATGCCAAAGTTCTGTTGTATAGACAGTGGCATGACTAATTGTAATGTCTGTGTACCAGTCATGTCAGTGGCATGACTAACTGTGTAATGTCTGTGTACCAGTCATGTCAGTTGCTTGGAAGTTCCAAATCCCTCTATCTTCTAATCTTGAGCGGACTTCTCTGTTTACATATTTACCTTGAATTTCTATTTATCATGGTATAAGCCTTAAGAAACCCTTATTACTATGCATATTAGAAACGTTGCATAGCTACACCACAAAGAAATACGTTACTACCCCCTTGAAACATAGACACACGTTAATGACTCTGTGGTACCTAGAAATCCTTAGTGGTTTAGAGTTTTTATTGTCTTTTTATTTTTCAGGATGTGTGACATCTTTCTGTTTCATTAAATGCTCTATTCATACTACTAATCACGGGACCTCTAAAATTTATTCAAGTGACATAAAACACAGCCTTGGGAACATAGTGGCAAATTTTAACATCAGGACCACTATTGTGTTTCTAGTCGTGGGTAAAGTAGTTAAATTCTTCATATGTGAATTTTTCCATTGACAAAAAATTATTCTAATAACAATGTCTGTTTCAAAATAATGAATGCCAACTACAGCTTTAAAATACATAAAAAGAGCACAGCAGGAGGAAACCATACTTCATGTTAGCTATTTATTACACTTTTGAAGAAGTCAAGGGCTATAAAATTAATGCCTTTTATTCCTGCTAATATGAATGAATGCTATATAAATAGGAGTGGCTTCAAGGCTGGTAGTTTCCTATACTTACCTATTAGAATGGCTTATTTTTACAGTTTAAGATCAATTCTAAGTTAAGAAGCACATAAGAGCCACAGTATAGAGTTGAAGATTTAATATATTATATAAAAATTAGAAATTCATATATATTCTCAGAAGTATCCATCTGCTATATAAGCAGAATCATACATCTGAGATAATTTCACATGCAGAAAAACATTAGTTATATTTGCTTAGTGATGGCAAACACAAAAAAGCTTATTTGGATTCAAAATTCCAGGTTACAGTCCATCGTGGCAGGGCAGTCACAGAGGCAGTAGGTGAGAGAACTTGTCACATTCTACCCAGCACCAGGTGACAGCAATAGATAGATGTGTGCACACCAGTCAGTTTGCTTTTACTCCATGTATGGTAATTTGGTAGGTCTTCCTACCTCAGTTAATGTAAAATCAAACAATGCCTGGCTGAGACTCCTAGCAGCTTAGTGGTGGGGAAGGGTATATATTGAGGCTGATGTAGTCATGCAGGACTTCCAGTGGAGGAGTTTGGGATACCAACCCACCCACAAAACCTTTGACCCAAAAATTGTCCTGCCTACAAGTTGTGCATGGATAAAGATGGAGAATAGACTGAGGGAATGACCAACCAGTGACTGGCTTTTCTTGAGACCCATACCATAGGAGAGAGCCAAGTTCTGACACTATGAATAATACTCTGCTATGCTTGCAGATAGAAGTCTAACATAATTGTCTTTTGACAGGCTTCATCCAGCAGTGAATGGAAACAGATGCAGAGACCCACAGCCAAACATTTGGTGGGTCTCTGGGAGTCTTGTGGAAGAATGGGAGGAAGAATTGAGGGAGCCAAGAGGGGTCAAGGACACTACAACAGACCTAGAGAGTTAACATTTCTTTTTAGTAATAGAATCCATCTTTCTATTTGATGTGTTTATTATTTTTCACATATATATTTTGGGTAAAGGCAAATTAATTGTGTCAGTTACTCCGTCAGGGATTTGAAATCTCTCAAAACTAATAGAGTCCGTATTCTCTAAACAATCATAACTTTAAGAGCTTCATAATAACTGGTCAATCCATATATACTTTATTACATTTCTTTCATCAATCAAAGATACTTAAATTTGTTTTTTAACTGTCTTTAACTAGTCTAGAATAAATTATAAATGAGTAGAGTATGCTTTGGTACAAAGCCACTAATTGGTAGCATGGCAAAACTTTATATGTCTGTAGAATATAGTAGTAAGGCCTGTTTTAATTAAAAGCAGTAAATGCAACAAATGAAAAATACTTCTGATGTGGCAGTTTTACTGCAAGTGTGATGCCTTTCATTGTGAAATCCGCCTGATTTAGACTTCTATGAAGGCAGCCATTGTTGCCAGGTTTGATTAATGATAGTGGTACTATGTTGGGCTGTTGGATGCTACCATAGAGGTACCTTATTTCTTCTGATATGAACTACTGCTGAAAAATACAACCCAATCTTATTTGGCCCCTGGAAAAACATGTGCTATCATCACTGTACCGTGACTTCAGATTGATTGGTGACCAGCTGTGACAATGTAGGCACTGAAGCTTGGTCTCACTGTAATTTTTTTTCCAAGTAGGGAGGGTAGATTAAAAAAAAAAACAAAAAGGAAATTTAATTGTATCAAAACCATTACAAAATCATTACCATCTGTTAAGCTAAATAAAAACAAAACAAAGTGATTTTGCTTTAATATTTAAAGCAATAGTTTGTATAGAAGGTACTGTTCATGTTTTGATATTTGATATATAATACGAAAACTCTCAAAAGAGAAATATTGCTATTTGCTAGTATAGGAAACAAAATAATAATTTCTAAATATCATTTCCCACTGTACATAAGGGAATTTATTATATTTCCTCCTCAATGAGAAAACTGTTATCATACAGGGTAGAAAGAATTTCTGCAAATCAAACTAAAATGAAAGTATCAGGCAATACTTCAATTTTGTATCATAACCAATTTCTCTCTATTCTCATTGTACACTTTTCAAAACATAACAGACCCCTTTGATAAAAAGTCATCCTGGTCTTCCCACTCTTCTGAATATATTAAAATAAGACCTCAAGTTTTCTATGATAGGTATAAAATTGAACAAGACAAATAAAAGAAATGTAAACTCTTTTTTAGAGTAATCTGGAATTTTTCTGTATTGAAAGCCTGTGTCTTGTTTGGATTATCTAAAGATTCCCTAAAACTCTCTGAAAGGTAAATCTCAACTCAAAACCACCAATTTTCTTAGAAGAAAATATATTTACTCAAATTTTAATTTGTTTTGAAATTATTTACAATGTATTCTAATATTACTGGCTGACCTTTCAGGATGAGAATTTTGTGCTAACATTTAAAATTTTAGGGTCATTCTGCTTTACCGAAAGTTACAAAAGTCAGTCATAAAAGTATGCACTGAACCATGAAATAGTCTTCTATATCCAAGTACTAGGGATTGTTCACCCACAAATACTGCTCCTTTTCTTTCTAATCAAACAATTTCTCTCATTTCTGGAAAAAGGTACCCCATTTTAATTTTGAAAGAAAAAGAGATTGTTTAATTTTCCTAAAATAATATTGCTGCTCATAGATTCTTAGACAAAAAATTATTCTTATTTCATGAATAAGACTTAAACCTATTAAAATCATGGAAGTACTTATAATAACCTAAATCATGTGCAATTCTTAATCTGTACTATTTAAGGTATATCTTAAAGACAATTTCATAAATCACATGACTAATATAGGGATTCCATCTGGTAGGCAAATATTGTGCCACTTCATGCAAGGGAGAAGAATGTCATGGTCATTTGATCTGCAATTATTGTGCATACTTTGTTTAGCATTAGGAGGAGTGAATCTTGCTATGCATTCAGTAAACAAGACACAATAAATTTCTAGACAAGTAATTCAACAAAATGTGCTACTCATATTAAAATGAAAATTACCATATAATTCATTGCATGATTTTAATAGGGAAATTGTAAACTACAAGGTGTAGTCATACTTGAACTTTCTGTTTTATTTTGAAATCTCCAGCAGGGTTTCTGTCTACCTTGCACCATGTCTTCCTAAGAATAGCTTTTAAGTTGGCCTAACACAAAACTGCAAACGTAATTAAAATATTATGGGATTCCTTTGTTCCTAACAGAATTTGTGATTCTCAAAAATAAACATGGTAGAATTCAGACAGCTTTGTGTTGCCATGTCCAAAGGTTAGCTATGCATACACAGAAAGGACTATGAGACTCACAACTTCAAATCTCACTTATTCAGCTAATCAAATTATACTTAACTAGTATTGAAAGCTAAGACATTTTTACAAAAGCCACTCATGTCACTTCCAACCTCTAGTTGGAATCATGGGTGGAGAATCCCAATAAACAGAGGCATTCGCATACATGGCTTTGCTTTTCACAGTTTCATTTATGACCAGCCTTGAAAATACTATCTTGAATCAGAACAATATAGAAAGAAGGAGATAGACTGATAGATGATAGAGAGATAGATAGATGGATAGGAAGATAGATGATTGGAGAAAAGACAAGAGAAAAGGTAAAGAAGAGAGAAAAGTCCAATTTATTTTAATAGCATGCGTTATGACCTTACTATTAGTTGTTGTTAAACTCTTAATGTTCCTCAATTCTAAATTGAACTTTACCAAAGGTGCATATGCATATGCAAACACAGTGCCTGAAGGATTCCTTGCCCATGCTTTCAGATACACAAAGAAGGAAGGACTCTAATGCTGTTCTTTTGTTAGCACAGCTGGGAGAAAAAAGCCATTTTCAAACTCCCAAGCTACCTGAAAATAAGCAAGGGACAATGTTTAATCAGCCATAGTGAGAAACTGGTGTTGACTGTGTGACAAAGTGTAGATTGTGGCTCACTGTATAACAAGGTCAAGTAGAGCAGGCATTGCACAACTGTAAAGGGTTCTGACCTCTTTAAGATATGCATACTCTCTGCATTCTCTCTCCCTGCATTCTCTCTCTCTCTCCCTGCATTCATTCTCTCTCTCTCTCTCTCTCTCTCTCTCTCTCTCTCTCTCTCTCTCTCTCTCTCTCTCTCTCTCTCTCTCTCTCTCTCTCTCTCCCTCCCTCCCTCCCCCTGGGATTCTGCAATTAAACTATATCACAGCTGGGATTTTTCCAAAAGGCCAAACTACGTGGTCAATCTAATCAAGGACTCCCTCCCCTAACATTTGCTTCCTTTGCTGAGAATGGGACTCAGAGATGGAAGCAGCTAGGAAAGGACCTCCCAGTGAGTTATTACCCCCCCCCACACACACACACTGAGTAAATTCCAGGACCCCTGCTTGGCAATCTAATCCCTGTGATCTGTAGAATTATTCTGGGTCCTTTCCTCTCAATCTTCTAATCCAATGGCAGACATAGGAGATACTCCCATTTTCAGTGTGGGTTGGTGGTTAAACTCTAAGTTCACAGCCTGAAGTCCACTAGTCACTCCTGTCCATCCCCCCACCCACTTCCCTACCCACCCCCACCCCTGTCATTTTGTTCTTACTTTTCCCCTCCTCTAAAAAATTGCATCACCACCTCTAGAAAAACTGTCCTCTTAAACAATCTCCAACCCTTGCCCATAATCTGCCTCCCACTTCCCCAGACATTTATTTCTAACACCCTAAAGAAAGCCTTGCTCTTTCTTGGAGGCTGGCTCTCTGGTGTAGGGGTGGAGAAGGGAAATGAGGAGTTCCCCCACCCGAGATGTTCCAGACAACCTCAGTGTCTGATGCAATGGACTAAACAAATATATTTTATTGAAATTCTGTCCTTTGCCGTAAATTAATGAACAAAGGAGAACAAAATATAATTTGATTTCACTGAAGCTTATATTACCCAGGTTTCTAAATGACTGTAGATTTTCCTCTCCTTTAAGATAATTAATACAGTAATTAATAGTGCCTATTTCACAGGGCTATTGAAATTTTACAGTAAAAAAATGACAAATATTTCACAATTAGGAAAGCTTGTTGAAACAAAGTTGTGGAAGCAGTTTCAATTATCATTTCATTTAGAAATAATTATCCAATTGGCTTAAGTTCTCTCAAGATAATTTGATTTTACAATAAGACTAGAATTTGTAATATCATATTTGGAACATTTGAGGGTTTCTCAGTCAGATATTTGGCAAGAAATTAACCTCAACTCTAAAACCTTTTAGAACAGGATCTTAGGTATTAATTTCAGAGTTAACCCATCTGTTTTACTAGGCTTGGTCCTGTGCTTGCCTTCTCTGAGATGGGAGAGGCACAGGATAACTTGACATCAGCTTTCCTGCTGAGCACAGCTGAGCTGCAGGAGGGTATGGCACTGTTAGATGGTAGTGCTTAGTCGTAGCAGTACTCTGGAAAACCAGAAAGGCTCTCTCAATCTTTTCTTTTGTCCTACAAATGCCTTCATATAATGCAATTGTGGGATGATTTGGATATTTAAAACATCCTAAAGGGAGGCAGATCTGACCACTCGTTGTATGAAATAACTTGTGACATGACCAATTTGATTGAAAACGTAGGTTTCAACCTATATCTATTTAGGGGTCTCTTGAGTAGTTTCAGCAATGCAGCAGTGATTCAACGAACAAATCAAAGCTTTGCCTTTTATATTCTAGAATATATTCAAAATGCATTTATTTTATAGCATTAATGAAGGAAATTACCTACTGTGAGGTAATACTTTCTAGACATGAAAGGGAGGCTGCACCCAGGAAATATCAACAATATGGTGGTGCAAACAAGACCTGTACCATGAGAGTGTCTGCTGATGAGCCACAAGGAATGCTGGAAATTTCACAAGGTCCCACCCCTAAATGAAGAACTAAAGCAACTAATTGCTATTGAGAGAGGAAAAATTAGTTCTATATCGGGGCAAGAGCCCTAATAATCTATCAATTCTAGGTGGTGAGCCTTAACTACATGTATGTACGAGCAATGCTAAATGAACTCAGTAAGTTTTATGCATATGGTTGTACATATATGTGTGAATGTACCTGTAAACAATAAAAATGAGGTCATGAATCTGAAAGGCTGTGGGAAGGCATGTAGGGAAGAGGTTAGGGAACGAAGAAGGAAAGGTATTGTGTAAGCATAGTAACCATGCCTAGTCTCAAAACATGAAAATATTTCAATTAAGGAAAATAAAATATGCAAAAGTGCATTCGTTCCATAGTTTTTGTGAACCAAAGTATCTTCATATGTCAAATAATAGCATGTTTATGTTAACATGATATTAATTGCCCTTCTCAAGTGATATAATCTCCATACTTAAGGCAAGGAGAAAAAATTATTATGTTTTTAATACGCTCACTTGAATTATAGTCAACTCCTGCTGCCCTAAACTTAAAATAAAAGTCAAAGTCAGCCTAATAGCATGTAATATCATATCAGGAGTCAGAAGGGAGAGAGAAATGAGTTAGGAATTAAAGGTTACCCTCACCTTCACGATAAAATGGAGGGCAACCTACTCTGTTTTTCTAGTCTCTGTCTCAAACATGAAAATAAAACAAATATTTATAAAACATAATTTGATTAACACTGATTTCATATTTCCCATCATCTAAGGTTTCCTTAGCTTAAGCACTAGTAATATTTAAATTTAACCTTTTTTTTTTTCTGTTTTGCTGGGGGAGCTCCGTGTTTCTAGAATGCATTTTCGGAAGCATCCTTGGCCTCTACCCATAAAGTGTCACTTGCATCCAATGGATGTTTACTCTGAATCATTATGAAATACTTACTAGGGAGTGAGAGAAACAAAGTGCCCTCAGGTGAGAAACTACTGTCTTTTAATATATATCTAAATATCATCTATCCTTCATAGGTTACAATACTTGTGATTACAAATGCATACATTAAAGTTAGTAAGGCAGATAGAGAAAAAATAGTAATGAGTCTGGCTTTATTTTCTTTTAGTAATAGATGAAGGCCAAACGTAAGAATCATCAACAGTTGTTGAGTAAAATATGGAATGCACATTATTCCACTTATCGCATGGGAAATGAGTGCAAGCTTTCATCATCAGAGATACCAGGGCCTTTTCAACTTGGCCACATGTTTGTCCTACAACCTTGAGCATATTTTTTTCTATCTTGAAGCTTCGGGATTTTTCTTTTTCAAGGTTGCTGGAAACATCAATTCTAAGCTATACATTGCTCCACACAAAACCCTGGCTCCTCAAAAACATTTAGTTTTAATTAGGAGGGTTTAAAAAAAATTTAAAATGCATGTTCCATAAAAAGTTACTGCATGTGCTATTAAAAGAGCTTGGGAAGTGTTGACTCTGCATTCTCACCACCTTACCTCTCTTTCTATCCATTAAAGTGGAGCCTTCATTTCTCATTTGTAAGCCATGGATGGCAACATTTACTTGTGGTATGAAATCAGTCTGAAAGATAAATGAACTACTCTGTTATGAAATACCTGTAAATATTAACTAATACTCCTATAGTTAGTAAACTGGAAGGTGTATGTTTTTTATATTCCAACTTCTGTGAATCAAGAATCAGCTCACTAAATATGGCAAACCATGATCAATTTGCTACATTTTTTTCCCTCCTTAATTAAGTGCTGGTTACAACTCAAGCAAATTAAGTATAAATTACCAGTAAAAGATTAAAAATGGTGAGACTGAAAATAAAGATGATTAATTAATTAGGATTGTCAAATTGACTGGACTTAGAATGACCAACAAAAGAAAGCTCTTGGTATTTCTGCAAGCAACTTTCTGGATGAAGTGAATTGAAAGTGAGAAAGCTCCTTTTACAGGTTGGGAGCACCAGCCCATGGCTTGCTGTCCAGGACATGAGCTGAGTGTCTGGGTGCATCTTTCAGCTTCCAGACTGTATGTGTATTACGACTAGCTGATGGACTCTACTTTGACCAGGACCTCAAACCATAAGACAAAATAAACATCTCCATCTTGAAATTTCTTTGGTGACCATTTTGTCACATCCCCAAGGAATATAATAAATCCAATGGTCTTTGAGTTTCTCTGCTTATTAGAAACAAAGATTGCACTCAGTTACACAAACATAAATAAGAGTGATTTTTCTAAATGTGGATCAAGATGCTTTATACTATATGTGGCTTTCAGTAAGTGTCATCAAGAACATGTCAAAGAATCCTTTCAATGAATTCAAATGTGTACTGAGTATTACGTTGTATGGTGAAGATGAAAAGATGAAGTGTAACTCCCAATATTCAAGAAAAGTCTCCTGTTTCCCACATACATATCTATTCAGATCTTGTGATTCCTTTAGCAGCTATTCTTTTGACATCTGATGGATTACAGTAATTCATTTTTTTTATTTTTTGGTCTATTTCATGAAACAAATTGGGAAGAACAAGTAATCATATTAGCAACAAATATTAAAAAGGATAAAATTATTCTAAATTGGGCAAATGACCATTTAAAAACATATGGTTATCGTAGATGGATGGTAAATCATTATTGTGGTGTCAAAATTATATCCAATGAATGCTTTATTAAGTAGAGTATATTGTGAGTGTATGAAAAACAGTATACATGAAGAGACTTAAGACTTCCTATTCTTTAAGTTCATATAAAGAGAAGAAGAGGCTTAGCACTTCTAGATTTTGATTAAGTTTGTGGGCTTAGGAACCATATTAATTGTCTAAATATACATAGAAATTGGAAATATTGTATATAAGACATAAATACTAGTAGTCATTGGATTATAGATATACAACTAACTTAATTTTCTTATGCTTATTCATTCATTTTTCTATTTTTTGTTTTTGTATCGAAGAAAACATTACCACCACATTTCTCCAACTGTACTTAGCATTTACCATAGAATTATGTCATTTATAAATTTAAACATATCACAGAAAATATTCCTCTCAACTTGCACATTTGAAGAGATTGTTGCTTTTATTATTTGTGAATTTTTCATAAGGGCAATATGAATTCTTATACATTATCACATCCTAAAAAATTCTACATTTCAGCTTCATGTTATAATTCAAATTATATAAAATTATAACAGAAATAAATGAGAAATATATAATAAAAGAATTAGAGATATTACAAGCCATTCAAGTGATGCTAGCTCTAAGTTGTCTGTGTGTTAAAACATGTAAAGACATGTTACACATAAACAATTTATAGGTAAAGTTCATGTCACACATGAACACATAAACAGTGTTCTTTTAAAATGTTATTTTCAGTTAAGAAAATACTAGAGAAACAGAGAAAGTGTCTTTACCAGGGAAGACCAATTTGCTTGTAGTGTTGAGCATTTTCTGATGAACCTCAGTAACTTTCTAATCTTGGCTGCAGTCCTAGTCTTGTTACTCCCATTTCCCGTGTCAGCCACTCAGAAGGCTCTGATGTGTCCTACCTTGATGGAAGGAGCACACTGACTGTGGCTCTCGTGATGAGTGATGCCCACACGCCAATGACAGGTGGCACTCAGACAGATCCTTTTGCTGTGAGAACTGGCACCTAGTGTTGGCTCAGCCCACACACAGCCCACGGGCTGCCAGTTAATGGGCATCAGAGCTTCACTTGACTTCAATGAACTTTGTATCTTGAGTATGCTCCAGCATGGGAGTTGACAGCTATCCAAAGCAGAGACTGAGTGCCAGTTCAAGCATTGTTCCTATGCTGAGACTCTCAACAGATGGGCCAGCATGGTCATTGGACCAGGCACCATGATCCCCCCTCCCCCCTAGGTGGCAATTAGTTTTATGTTGACAGTAACTATTAGCACCTATTTGGTGAAAACACAGGAAAAAGTTCCATCCTGGCAACAATGAAAGTTTCCAATTAATCTAGTATAAAAACAAAACGTTAGGCTTCAGTTCCCAAGAAGATTATGTGCACTATTCCAAATTTAAATTTCCATATAGACAGATATTTATGTTTATCATAAGAAATTGCTTTGAAAATTACCTTAAGTGTATCACTATATAACGTGTTAATAACAGTTGAGTACCATATCCCTGATGTTATACACAATATAAAATTTTAAATCAGTTGAACATTAAACAATTGTTAATTCAGAAATTAGGAAAATGAGTTCAGAATATCAATTTTATGTTGGGAAGATTCTAAAGTTATTTTCTGTCACTAACATGAAAGTATAATGCTGGAAAACTAATTATGCTAAGTATGCATTTCTGTATCTCTCAAGTGAGAGTCATATTATGCTGTGACACCATCCCTTATATTGAGAGCATTGTTGTTAGAAAGAAGCTTTCAGTAGCACTTAGGGCACCTGACAAGTTCTCTTAAGTCTTCTTAAGGAAGTGCCACCATTTTCCTTACAAGCATAAAACAAAATTAAATTAAAAAAAAAAGCAGTTCAGTAGAATTCCTGGAATACAGTGATCCCAACTTAAAATGTGAAAATCTGATGAACCCTTGGGCTGGGACATAGTACTGGAAGAGGTACAATAACCCAGAGATAGAAGAAACAGGTAGGGATTTTCAGAGTTGGCAGATTGGCTGGCAATATTTACTAGTAAGTCTACATGAATTCATATTAAAGGCTGTATCTGTTAAATAAGGAACTCTCAATATTCCTATAGATATTTTTAGCCAGATGGAAAAGAATGTGAAATTAACCCACACAAATTGAACGTCCCTTATTTTTCATCCTTAGTCTTTTACTGCTGAACCCAGTTAATGCTTCTAATACCACCTTCTATGTTTATCCACTGTATACTTTTTGCAGTGCTTAGACATAATTACATCATTTGATAACCTTTCAGGTAGAACATGCCAAAGCAGAGGGTAGTGATTAACTGCATCATACTTCTGCATCTTCAGGATGTAAGACACAGAGTTTCAATAGCTCCTTCAAGGTCATCTTCATTTCCAGTGCTAAAGAAATTTCTCAAACATCTTTTTTAGAAAGTAGAGATAGATTCAAGGTCATAGGCAATTAGTGTCAGAACAAGACCTCCAAGCCAACAACCTGGACAATAGACTGCATGTGCATCATGCTGGCATTTGTAAAAAAAAGAAACAAAAACAAAACAAAAAACAAAACAACTCATAATAATTTCCATAGCAGTTTGTATGACTTTTTGTTCCAGAAACAAATGAGCAAAATACTTATTTAACACAAAAGACAAGTTTGCCTTCCACCTTTCCTTCTTTATTGGCTTATGGGGACAATTTTTTTTTTTTTTTAGACAATGGTTTATTTACATTGCTGTCACCATGTTCTTAGTATTTCTTTTCTTTTTCTAAAATTGTCTTAATTGAGCAATCTCCACTAGTCAATCTAATCAAAGTGGATATTTATCGGGAGCACAACTCACCGCATGTCCTTGAGGTGCACACTGAACATGAGCAAGGCAGATCTCCCCAGCAGGAGAGCTAGCACCTGTTCAGCATCTCTGCTTCCCAGCTCCACAGGCTCTAAACAATAGAGCTCCCAGACAATTAATACAGGGACATTTTCCAGGGCTAACTGTAAAGAGCCACTTTGTTCAAAATTGCACAAAAAGGAAGTTGTAAGTGGTTCTATTCAGTTTCTCTTCTGAAAGAATCATGTAGTTCTGGGAATCGCATATTCCACGAAACTAAGAATTCTAGAAAAAATTCACTTAAAATAGACTTTAGAAAAGGGACTTGTCAGTGGGCTGAGGGAAATTGATAGAATTTTACACTATATTTCTTAAAATGCTTATTCTGTAGGCCCCTTTCTGTTTTATGAAATATTCATGAATTACCTACACTATATGGAAGCTATCAACTGCATTTAGAAGTGGCAGGCATACATAAGAATGTAAATGGCATATTTTATTTCTTTTCTCTTCCCCCCACAGAAAAGCTATTATGAACATTCCATTCTACTAGAGATCCTTATTGCAGAAGTTGGTCTCACTTTAGAATCAGTTTAGAAAACAAAATAAATAAAAATGGAAAAAAAAAACTGGGACGCTAAATAATGGTGACATAGTAAAAATCATACAAATGATGAAATATACTAAATATTCAGTTTGCAGTATTTTGCTAACGACTTGAAGCACAGTCCGTCCTTCTATGATTAGATATGAGATTATAATTAGTATAATGTCTCTTCTGTTTACCCAAGTTCTAAGAAGCTTAGTTTAAGGTCTCCATCCCACTACTAGATTAAATAGGACATTGTAGTGAATGCGTGTCAATTTTGCTCTTATGTATTTCTTTGTACATAGCAGGTAATATTTACTCCTTTATTTTAGCTTGTAATATTTTGATAGAGTCAGCAGCATATGGATTTTTGATGTACTCTTTTGATGATCTCTTTATTTTACCGTGTAAGATGCCCCTTTCCTTAGAACCTCAAGCAACTTCTATCACATAAAGTACGTGTGTGAAACCATATCATAAATCACTTGATCTTCAAAGATCACTAACAAGCACAGGCGTCTAGGGTCAGCTGACACACAAGGATGCAGAGCTGAGAAGAAAAGCGTTCGACTCAGCTTTTCATCTTTGATGTATTCAGTATGTAAATGGGTGTCCATACTGGCTTCTCTCATTAACCTGCAACTCAAAGAATAAGAACAAAACAAAACAAAAGACTACTGGCACTTTCCTTTAAAGAATTACTTTTGCAAACTGGCGATGAGAACTGAGAGCTTTCAATAAATTGATCCTTCTATTTAAATTCCACAGGTGCAAAGGTGTTACTAGAAATTAAAACCATTTCGGGCCAGAACAACGTCAAGGGCTCTGACAGGTTGTTCTGCTAGATCCTTGGACTTCCATTCACAGCTGCAACTGAACCATTGTTGGGAATTGGGCTGCCAACTGTAAGTCATCAATAAATTCTTTTACTATATAGTGACTATCCATAAATTCTGTGACTCTAGAGAACCCTGACTAATACACCAGTCATTCAGTGTGGTTCACGGAGCTCAGGTCTTCTGGAAGAATAACTAATCCATTGGTCTAGCCCTACACTGTTGTATTCTTTCATCTCATGTTTATTGAGACTCTCTTAAAAATATATATACTGATGATTTTTATAGTCACTAAAAAGCAGTGGAGATTTTTCTTCCTGATAATCAGTTATGAACTTCTATCTTTAGATGTATCTCCAATAAATTACTATACTCTGCTAAAAAAAAAAAAAAAACCACACACACACAACGTAAAATACCTTTAATTTTGACTCTATAGAAAATAATCACGTTCGTAATATTTCTCTGTTTGGGCATAGAATTATTATTAGACTTTCCAAGTTTCCTACCCCAACAAGACACTCCAGTTGTAAAAGCAAAAATTTAAAAAAAAAAAAAACAAAACATTGTATTTCAGCAAAAAGTGTGTTGTCAATATCATTAAAGTTATTTTTAGAATAAAAAACTTAGGATGCTAATGCTTAACAAAATAAATGGGCATATTGTTATTGTTTTTAAAATATTCTCCCTGGGATGAATGAAATGAAGGCAAAACTACCTCCTTAATCCTCATCTCAGCTCTGCTCACCAAAGGGTTGGCACGGATAGCTTCTTCTGTGTTGATGGGTTAAGTAGCTATCACAGCATTTCATCTATTTAAACATGAATTGAAAAGCTTCCTTTGCCTCCAAAGGAAAAATAGTCACATATTACTTACATAGTAATTATCGCCAATGCAGCTGCCCTTCACTGCTTACCATCACTCTTTAAAGCCTTAACAACTACACAAACTGTATTCAGATTTCATTAAACATTAAGCCAAATAAATGCCGTCCTCCACACCAATTACTTATGCAAGAACAGTGGTCACCTCCCTTGTCTCAGAGCTAAAAATGTAACAGAATCAATGTTATTGACTTAGTCTGTAGTTCCGTGAAAAAGTATTACTGCTATCCTTCTGCAAGAAAAGAGGTCTGTCTGCCTTTCATGTTAAAGTAAATGTTATGCTAATACACACAAATCAAGACTGAATAAGGTTCCTTGAAATGTCACTTGAGTCTGAAAAGGAAAGAAAAAGTGCCTGACTTCCATCAAGATAGAAAAAGTCATTAATTTGCATGTTGAGCCTTTCTAACATAATGGTCTAAAGCTAACACTTGTATGTGCCTAATGAATTAAAACATTTAGCTATTCAAACAAATACTGTAGAGTGTAAACCCAGTAATAAGAGAGTAGGGGCCAAAACTATGCAACATTTTGAGAACAACGGGGGTGGGAGTGTTCTCGTATCTCTTGAAAATGATATTTATATGATTTTTATGGTACTGTTTGATTTTTTTTCTTTCACGCATGGCATAAACTTTGAAGCAAATGACTGTTACAAGACATTGAAGTCTTTACAAATGGAGCGGTAAAGTTGTCATACTTATTACTTTATACATAATAAATCAGAGAAGAAAATGAGTCCTAAATTATACTTTTTTGTTATACTCCATTCAAATATAGGTAATTGTACTCCATTCAAAAGTATAGGTACTCTAAAAATGCAGTACAATCTCACAACTTTGTAGCATATATTTTTATCTCAACTTAATCTTATTTAACAATAATGGCACGCATATATGAAAACAAAAGAATATATTAAAACTATAAATTTGCCATAGAAAGTTAAAATGAAATTTTAAAAAGGTCAACAAAGCCAAAGCAGGCATACTGGAATATATCTGTCATTCCCACACTTGTAGACTGGATTTAGGATGTACTTAAAAATGGTCTCAACAAACAGTGGAGCATCAAACAGTATGGTTCCTTGACTCATGAACCTCTGATTCAATGAGATGCAAGTCACCCCCATGGCTTTCTTTCTATAATATCATAGAGCCAGTCTATGCACCCATGTGAAACAACATGAAATCCAGGCTTGGTTTTTCTGTGCCATATCTCACTAGCACTCCTCATCTAATACAAGGTTAGTGATACTCAAAAGCACTATGACTCTGTCAAAGACCAAAGATGATTGGGAAACATTTCAACTAATCCACATAGCTTATGACTCCAAAGTAAGCACATATCTTCGGCTGGTCTCCAGAGCAGAAAAAGACAATAATGAAAACTGATTAAATCCAGATAATGTTTACCCTGTATTTAATCATTGTAACATTTTTCACTAGGTATGACAAATATTTTGTATGTGTATGAATTGAGTGAAAGTGGACTCAAAATATACAGACAATGCTGAAGGCCTGTTGTTTTTATAAAATGAAATGTCCCCAAATTAGAGCTCAATTTTTAAAACTGCAAAGTCTTTACAGTCTCAGCAATTTTGTTGCTCTTTTTTTGTTTGTTTGTTTGTTTGCTTTTATTGGTTGTTGTTGTTGTTTGGTTTGGTTTGGTTTTGGAGGTCTTACTATGTAGCTTTGATATCTTAGGGCTCGCTATGACAGACTTCTGTGAACACATGTTTAACTTGAAACTGTTGAATGAAATCAAGTATCACTAGAAGGAAACACTTGGTAAATTACAGATTGTACACAGACTAGTTATAAATGTGCTGGTTGTTCTGTCAGTGGATTGAAAGAAGGAGAGGGCAGAGGAAATGGAAACAGAACTATTGCTAAACAAGAAGAGAAAAGCTGAAAGATTTATTTGATAACATCTATAAAGGTATGGATTGATTGATTGATTGATTGATTGATTGATTGATTGATTTTTGCCTCTGCCTTATTGCTGGGATGAAGACTCTTCTAGCTGGGATGAAGACTTGGTCTATCACACCCATTTTTGGCAAAGGTTTAACAACAACAAAATTAGAAAACACAAATTATTTTTTATAAGATGATCAGCATTTTTGGATAGTTTGGCAATGTTGTAGTGGAGAGACTATGATTGGTAAAAGAAGAATGTAAGCAATGGAAAGCCTGTCTCTGAAGAAAACAGGGTGAGTGCCAGGAACTCATTGAGGACAAGCCTCCTGGGAGCCCATCCACTTGATGAGCCTCTGCTTGTTAATGTCTGTTTTATATAAGTCCCTTTGGTTATTTATACTCAACCGCCTTTTGTTATAGCTACTCTGGGCATTCAAGAAAGGCATTGCAGATTAAACAAACAAGGCCCACAATAAGGGACATTTGCACATGGGTGGTCATGCATACAGGGAGACATTAGTGAACATACAAGTAGCCCTGGGGACAATAATACCTCAGGGCTGAGTGGAACTTGAATATGATAGAATGTAGAGAGAATGATCAGGAACTAATGTGTATTTCAGCTGAGGGACATCATAAGTGTGAAAGACAGGGAAATGCACACAGTAGGTAAGATGCCAAAACTATAAATCATAAGTATGACGCTATCAAAGATATATGTGGTTTTGGTGGTGGAAACATGAATGTTGGTGATCTGAACATTGTTTCACATGATAGGCTTACCTTCCTCTTGGCAAGTCTGCATCATCTTTTTTCCACCTCACCGTTGGCTGGGGATCCCCTTGGACCTGACAACGGAATTCTACAGCCTCTTCCTCTAGCACCACCTGGTTAATTGGCCTCCTGAGAAATGTGGGTCGTTCTTTGGGAGAAAAATAAAGAAAAAGTATAGTCAAATTAGATGAGATATACATGATTTGTATATAAATAATTGAAAAAGAACAACCGATAGGTAGTTTATTCTTAAGACACACAGACTTAACTCTCCATCTTACCTATATAAGATAAATCTTTACTAGTCAAATACAATTAAACAGAAAGACATTTTTGAACCTAAAAATCAAAATGGTTTCTGTATTAAACTGTATAACCTCCCAGAAAAGAAAAAGTTGATATGCAGTGAATTTCTGCCTCAAAATAGGTGAAACCAATAATTGAATTACAAAACAGTAAATGGTTTACAAACAAGGAGTTTAAAGTCATTGTTCTATTTTTGTTGTTCAAAGCAGAAAATGTAAAAGATAAATCTGATGAAAATTAATAAAGAGTAATAAATATTAAGAATAGGATCCTCAGTAGCATTCCAGGAAAATGCTGTACTTACAAAAAATATTTCCCAATATTTTCCACTTGACATGCTACTTTATAAAGACACAATGCATTCCTCGATATTTTAATTCATGTCTTGAATGGTGTTCAATATTTTTAAAATTCAGTTTTTGTTTTGCTAATTATTTTCTATCCTACTTAAATTTCTTCAGGTTTTTTTCAGTAATATTCTTTAGTATTTTAGTCTTTTAATTCTATATTTTGTACTATATTTTAGCACTTTTCTATACAATGAAAGCTATTCTTAATTATAAGGGTCTTACCATCAGAGATACATGAGACTAAGTCACCGCAACCCCAAAACGGTTACATCCCTTGTCCAGTATCTATCTTTTTAGATAAAGAGCAGCCACTAGAAATGTACCTCTTAAATTTTATGAACACTGCCTTCTGAATCACATATTAACTCCAAGTTTGCAAGTTTCTGAAGGAGAAAGTAATCTAGGTCATGAAAGACAAGTGAGTTCCAGGGGGAGATGACAAAGTGAATCTGGCCATATGGCCATGGTTAGCCTTTGAAGACTTCAGTTTCGACTGTTCCAATTTAGAATTGTGAAAATAATGTCACATAGAAAGAAATGCATTGAGCAGGAAACCTTCCTTGAAACTAAATCACTTAAAATAACACACTAAGAACACGGGTTGTGAATATGCATTTTTATTGACATCAAAATCAATATTCAGTAAACAATTGTGAAATGCCAAGGGAAATTTTTTTTCTCAAGGAATTCAATAATTGTGGGCATTTAAAAGGATGAGAAGGTTAGGTCTCCACAGAGAATTAGACACCAGATGTTGACAAAGAGCTACACATATTCCAAGATTTGTATTCTGCATCTTCAACGTTCAAAGCTATAAAAATAGGCTGATGGAATTTTATCATGAACGGTTTCTCTATTTCTATTTTATTACTATGTTCTATGTTTATGTGTGTTTTGACTGAATATATGTCAGTACATGACATGTGTGCAGTGTCTGTGAAGGCATCAGAATAAAGCATCAGGTATCCTGAGACTACAAGTACACACAGATGGTTGTGAGCTACCCTGTAGGTGATGAAAATCAAACTCAGGTACTCTGGAAGAACAGCCAGCCTCTGGACCATCGAGCCATCTCTCCAGCCTTTTATCCTGGAAAGTTTATAATGTAGAATTTGCAAACAACACAGACTAGAAAATGATATTTTGCTTCTAGGGTAAAATGTTGGCAGAATTAATTATCCATAAAAGATTCTGCCTAAACCACAGAGCAAATGTACAAGTTGGAAGGATTAATTTAATACTTTTTCCACTTTGCTGTGGTGTGTGTGTGTGCCTCTGCACGTGCACACACATGTGCATTGTGTGCATGAACAAGCATATGGTGAGAGAATGTGCAAATGTGCGTGGTTGGAACATGTAGAGACCCGAGGTTGAGACTGGAAATTACTCGCCATAGTTCTTTTACCTTCTTAATTTACTCACAATTCTTTAAACAAACTTGGGGCATCATGTATATTGTCACATCTTACACTAGTCTCTGCCTCACATTGCTAGAAATGAAGAAAAGATCTGACTCTCCATGTACACAGGAATTTATAGAATCTGGGCATATGAATGATAAAGCATTGAACCATCTCCATAGCCCCAACCTTGTCCTGTTTTTCCTTTAAATGGTGGATACAGTGTTCCTCAACTATATACTTTAAGCATGATGATGCTGAGTTACTGTTTCTGCAGTACATAGACAATAGGATTAGTTTATCTTTATAGGTGTTCCAAGTGCTAATAGTACATTAGCATAGGACCTGAGAGGGAGATTTTCTATTCTGTTTGATGCATTCATTCAGAGTCTGAATTCACCCCCTGCTAACAGGGAGGAAACCACTAATAATATCACTTGAGACTGAGAAATGATATTTCAAGAGGAGACCTCTTCTGTTCTCTGATGTTAATAGGAGTATTGTACCATAAACTGGCCTACGGAGAAACAAACTGTAACAGTGTTTTCAGTCATTAGGCAAATGTGAATGTAGGCTCTCCTACCCCAGGCTCCAAACTTAATGGCTTGTAGAGAGCCAGCAGCTTGGTTATATAATGAAAGTGGTGGGAGATGGAACAGGCCATAGAGTGAGGACCACGGCTGTGAAGGACACGTGAGCAAGTCAGGGAAGAGGACACTCTAACTGATGGAGAAGTCCTGAAGGCCCCAGTGTTCTATGGCAGCCCCCTTTCACATGTATATGACAAGGATCTCATTGGTGAATCTGTGAAAGGTCAAGTAAGAGAGAAAAATAAACTATGGCAAAGGGTTACTGAGTAAAATTATTTCCTCTTGTACTGACAGAGATTATGAAGTATGAAGAAAGGCAGTAGACATAAGAGATCTAAAATAAATTTCCTATCAGATGGGCAGGATGAAATACAAAAATATAGAAGGAGTTTTAGCAAATTAAACACATTGGTAAGTATGGTATATATTTGATCCCAGCATGCCTAGGCCATTGTAAGTAAGGTTTATGTTTTTGAAGTGAAATTAACTTTCAATCAATAGTGAATGAAGGCTACATTTGTAACTGTAAGAAGTTAAATTTATTTCAAAATAAAACAAGTATAGTAACATCTACAATTATAGCACTTAAATGTATATATCTCTATATCTATCTATCTATCTATCTATCTATCTATCTATCTATCTATCTATCTATCATTGCATTCTTATGCAAAATAAAAATTCCTGTCAAAAATTAAATGCCAATATGACTTTACAAGGTTCTCTGACAAGAGACAGCGTTTCCTGCCCATATTAAGAATCAGTAAAAATGAAAAGTGAGGAATTGACCTAAAGAAAGAGAAAGCCAAATAGATCTGTCTCAGCCATCTCTTTTCGTACTAAAATTACCTGCAAAAGAATGGAAAGTCGGAGAGTAGGAGTCTTAAGCTGATAATAGAACTATCTAGTGAGAGATAAGAATCACATTCAATATCCACTAATGTCTGCAGAGATGTATGTCCATGAAGCTCTGAACAATTAAAATCAACAACTGTGGAAACCTTGATCTATTGAACAAGCCAACTTAATTTTAAGACATGTCAAAATAAGACCACTGTGTTTTTCCATGGTATCCCCTTATGTCTGACCACATATTGAAAAGACAGGGAGAGAACCCTCTAGAGCCATCTGTGTGCTGCTTATCAATTAGATTAGAGTTCCCTTGTGTCGGCCGATCCCTAATTATATATCTATGCAGTGGTCAGAGGCAACTTCTTTGCCAAAGCAATTAACTTTTTTTCTCTCCCTGAGATTAACTGGATTTGAATGACCTGCATAACTTGCTTGCAAGGTTAATCCCTCTGGAGGTAACAGTGTTGTTTGCCTGTGTGATACTCTGTAGAGGACAGCTCTCAAATAGCCCTGTCAACCTAGTTCCAAATTGACAATGTAGAGAACCCAACATTACACATAGCTCTAATCAAATCTAATGCCTTGTCTCACTGCAGTCATGTCAACGTTGTTCAGGGAGAAAAATATTAAACTTAACATGAAATGCCATGAATCCAATAGGTGTTTGAATAATTTTTCTTTTGTTTTTTTGGCAACAGTGAGGAAATTATCTACCCAGTTAACAATTCTCCAACTGTATGTAGTCATTGAGGGTGGTTCTAAAATTGCTGATGACTGTTCAGTGACAGCTATTTTCAGGATGACCTTACCAATTTAAAGGTAAAATTCACTTGACACTGTAAAAGCTGTGCTGTGGCTATAATTGCATAGGTGGGGTTGTTTAAGTCCTATAAGAAGAAAACTATGTGATAAAGGGGCATTTGAGCTAACTGCTGCTTGTAAACCTGGCCTTGCCTTTATTGGCACCAGAGAGAACTGCCTCAGAGGAGAGAGGCTATAAATTAAGGAAGTCATAAGATGGTAGGTTTCACAGGTCTCCTTTGACTTTCCCTGCTTTGTTAAAGGGGAGAGAAGTTTGATATCCATTCATTGGATGTGACTACTGGGCGGTTCCAAAAGCCTGGAAATAATGGTCAGGCTCCCTGGATGTGATTACATCAATTCTGACTGCATTAATTTTGTTTGTCAGTAGTTTTCACCCCTGGGAGCAAAGATGAGAATCGATAAAATTTGGAAGGGAAAAATCTTCTCTCATCATGTGTTAAGCACATTATTTCACATCATTCCTCATAGTAGAATATAAAGGGCCATGTCCTCTGTTAACAAAAATCATCGCTCTCCTGAAGCATTAAAAGAGGTTTTAGAGGAGCTTGGGAAATACGCAACAAGAAAGTACTACATCACTTCTCCAAATCAGTAGAGTCTGAATTATGAGATGAAATCTGCATCACATAATTGAGGTAGATATTTCAATTCAAAGTTTTATGTGTTATTGTGTGTGTGTGTGTGTGTGTGTGTGTGTGTGTGCATGAGTATTTTGCCTGCATGTGTGCCATTGTACCTTGTGTACCTGGTGCCTAAGGAAACCAGAAGAGGCAATCAAACTCCCTGAGACTCGAGTTACAGAAAATAGGGAACTGCCATGTGGGTACTGGAAATCAATGCTACGTCTCTATAAGAGTGGCCAGAGCTCTTAAGCCCAGAGGCATCCCCTAAGACCAGGCCATAGATAGTTCTTACTGTTTTGAGATAACATTATTCTTAATGTTATCTCGGTGTTTGTCTAGTGACTAGAAATTGTCATGACAGCCCATGTCTCAGTCCCTCGTCATGAATGGACTAGTTACTAGTATGCATAAACTAAGCTGAAACTTTGAGATGATAAAGTTTATAGTACATATTTTTTAAAATGGGTAGAAGCCTAATGTGAAGGAATAGCAATACATTGTATGGTGTTTGAAGAAAGCATTCTTCGTAAAAATGAGAACAATGGATGCAAGAGGTGGCATGTGGAAAGGAATTATGGATAAAAGGAAGTAAATTAATAAGAAACATTTATAATTGTTGGAATTGTGTGAATTCATAGTGGTGAATGCCTGCTCTCGGCAAATCATAAGGCAATAATGTAAAAATTGTGAATCTTAAAAGAGCCTGAGCTACAGGGCAAAACCTTGTCACAAAATAAAAAGAGGCAAATTTTGTGTCAGACAGAAGAGACACACATGGGGCAAGAACAGATTACTATAAACAGAATAAAGAGAAGAAAGTAAAGATCAAGATGTTTAACATGTAATTCATAAATACATGCTCTGCAGAAGCCGAACACAAAGCCCCCTGAATTTAATAGAGTTGTTTTGGTTCAGAGATTTCTGATTCTGATTTACTAGTGTATAAATGAAGGAGGGTGAGGAGGAGTGCCAGATGTGGGTGTACAGTTGCAGTGTTTCAGAAGAGTGAGTTAAGAGTAGCCAAGGAGCTGAAGGGGTCTGCAACCCTATAGGTGGAACAACAATAGGAACTAACCAGTACCCCCAGAGCTCGTGTCTCTAGCTGCATATGTAGCAGAAGATGACCTAGTCAGCCATCATTGGGAAGAGAGGACCCTTGGTATTGTAAACTTTATATGCCCCAGTACAGGGGAATGCCAGGGCCAGGAAGCAGAAGAGGGTGGGTTGGGGAGCAGGGCCAAGGGAGGGTATAGGGGACTTTCGGGATAGTATTTGAAATGTAAATGAAGAAAGTATCTAATAAAAAAAATGTTTTTTGAAAAAAAAAAGAAGGAACACACTGCTAAGAGGTGGAAAAGAAAAATGAGTAAATCAAAAGTCACAGGCCATATGCAAAAGAATCCCAAGCACAGTCAGAGTAGACTTCCCAAGAGGAACTCAAGGATGTGAGTAGCATTGGAGAGTCACACTCAGTAGGCACTGAAAATAAGAGATGTGTGATCCAATATGTTCTTGTAACTTGAATTACACATGTTGGTTTCGAATGTGTCCTGAGCTCCAGTCAAGCAGAAAGCAATAGAGAAACGCCAGAAACAGAAAGCATGGGATGCTGAGAATTAAGAATTCAACATCAAAGCAAAGGAAGACAAGATCCATTGGAGATTCCTGAGTAGAGCTGAGTGGACCCAGAGTCTGCCATTGCCAGGAGAGTGGCAATGGAGGAGCACGTATTGTTGCGTTGCAAAAACGAGAACATGGGCTTTACCATTTTGAAACAGACAGAGTGTCAGAATTGAAAACGAATCACCATACAATGATCTTGAGTACAATTCACAGGTCATAATATTTGCCTGGCTAAAACTAACTCCAAATGTTTCTGTTTATCTATGTATAGCAAGCATATAGCTGTGTACATGTGCATATTTGTATTTGAGGGTACCAGTGTATCATGGCACACATGGGGATGACAGAGGAAGACTTCGAGTGTCAGTTCTCACAACTCATCATGTTTCAGACAAGACATAGCAGGATAGCTGGCCTGAAAGCTTCAGCGGATTTTGGCTCTTCCCCCCATCTTCCTCTAGAGAGGTTAGAGATGTGAGCTACTATGGCTTTGGGGATTGGAAATCTTAGGCTGGGTCACTCAGGCATCTCTTTAGCTATCCTAATTCCAACATCAATAGCATAAACGATTCTAAGGAGAATATATTAGAGAGAGGAAGATTTAAAAAAAAGAGAGAGAACAAAAGTAAAAAATGGTTGGAAAGGAATTTTAGGTTGACCAAATTATTATTTTCTAAAATAGAATAGAGAGCAAAGCCATAATTAACATATAAAGCATATACTAGGAAAAAAAACCCACATGCTTTGAATATTGAAATGAATATCCAAAGCAGGTGAAAACAACAACCAAAAAAAAAAAAAAAAAAAAACCAAAAAACAAGAAAACTTTTAAAAAGTAACCAAAGATGAGGAGTATGTATGCCTGTATGTATGTATGGGTGTGTGTGTGTATGGGTGTGTGTGTGTATCTGTGTTTGTGTGTGTGTGTGTGTACATGCATTCATTCATACTATGCACATGTGAAGGGTTCATAAAGAAGCAATAAAGCAAAATATTTCAGTCTTTTATTTTGGTTTATAATACCTATGATACATATTAAAATTGCAATGTATAAAACTGCAGTGTGTATTATTTTGACACATTTAAAAATCACTTATGAAATGTATGCCTATTTTTGGCTACTTTTTAATAAACAGTTTTCATCTTATAAGTTATGCGCCTCCACCCTAGTTTCTTTGAGAATGTTTAGGATTTTTAGGGCTTGACATATGTGTTAATCATCTGCAGGGTGGGTGTGGGGATGTTCTCGATGAAATGCCTGGAGTTTGTCACAGATTACAGGGCCATTTCGGACCAGAACACTACATTCTGATATTTAAATTTGATAGTGTGTATATTCTAAATTTTACATTTGACAATGTGCCCTTGGGAAGATTATTTCATAGATAAAAAAATATGGGAATGGAACAAATAGATCATTCCTCTATTTTATAAAATCAGTGTACTCTGCTTATACCTTTGTGAATATAGTACACATTAGAACGAAATAACCAAAGTTTATTTCCTAGCATAAATCCTGTTGTTGAAGAATAAAAATACAGGAAGAATAGATTTCTTTCAGTAGTGTAGATGACTACTGTATAAGCAAAGACCCTTTCTTTCTTTTCTTAGTTCTCCTTGCAATTTATACATGAATAAATAAATTTATACATGATATTTCTCAAGTAGTAAACATCACCTATTACTTTTTCTCTAGAACATATGTTATCATAAAACTGATGTTTTGTGACTACAGAAGGACAATGGTAGCCAAAGACCTTAAGATAAACTTGCAGCAACCTGAAATTAGAATTGAACAGATGGAAAGAGTAATGTAAATCAGGTTTATAATCTTGATACCAAGGTGAGAACACTTAATAATGTGGAAATAAAAGGCATTATATTCTTGATGTAAAAGATTCAAAGGTCATAAATGAGGTGACCACCACAGTTTAGCTTATTTCTCTATAAGTTGGAGTTACAGCACAGCAAAACTCTCTCACAGGCAAGAACCAGTTTTGACTAAGATCAACACTTCCCTATTCTAGTTTATATTTCTTGTTCTTAATCGTTTAAAATGATATGATCCATCATATTATTTCCCCTTTGCCAACTTCTCCCAGATATGCCTTGCCTTTATAACTGCATAGTTCTATTCTGTCTCTTTGTCTCTGTTTCCTTCTGTCTTTGTCTTTGCGTGTCTTTCTATTTCTCTCTGTCTCTCCTGTCTCTCTCTGATTTTTTTTTTTTTTTTTTTTTTTTTTGGTTTTGTGTTTCAATTTTTTAGTTTGTTTGATTTGTTTTTTGCTTGATTTGGGTGGTTATTTGTTTTGTTTTGTTTTAACTTTGGGAGCATATTTTTTTCCTTTATACAAAATGGGATTATATTTTTCTGTCAACTTATTGTATATAAAACCCCTCAGGCAAGTTTATACCATCAGATAACTATTTCCCAGCTCCCTAAATCAATTCTTCCACAGGAACTGCCTCTGGATAAATTTAATCTCTTGGGTTGATAGCTATTTTTAAAATAATTTAGAAGTTGTACCACAACTCTTGACAGGTTTAGGGGTCTCCTACAGTTCCCATAATGTCTTTAGGGATAGTAGGGTAAATATTTCATAAAACAGACACATTACTGGTAGATCTAATTGCTTTGGTAATGACATTGAACCCTTTCAATTTCCTTCTGAAGGCAGTCTATATGGCTATAATGCAATGTTTTCTACTCAAGATCTTGTGGTAGCTACAAAAAATAGCAATGAGTGTTTCTTTAAATAGAAGAGCCATACTTGTGGGCTTTCAGTGCTGATATTCAGTGACCACTAATTTCATATCTCACCAGACAAAACTGTATTTTATTCATTACTGGGTAGAGAGAGTTTTGAGACATTTAGAGATGACTGTGTGCAATTTAGAGGCAACCTTATAGTTATCTGTACTAGGTGAACAGGAGTTTACAGGCACACATTGAACAGAGTAATATTTACTCATTGTTTTAATGACTTATGGGAGGTTTCCTGCCCTGTGCACTTGGGACTTCAAATGGGGGCATAAGCACAGAGAGTAATATCAAAGATTACCCAACATGCAGGAAGTTTAAAAAGAAGCCTTTATCCTTTCTTCAAAAAGCACAACCAAAAGGACATTGCTAGATCTCTTTTCATCATGATTTCTCCCACCCCAAGACTGGATGGTGCCTTTCAAGGGCAGAAGAAGCCTCAGTAGAGACCTATGCCAGACTTCAACAGCATGTTTGGAAATGTTGTAGAGCAATGACCATAAGTAGAAATCTTGCAATGACATGCATGGAATTAGGAGAGGTATTTTCATTTTGAAAGCATTATCCTATCAGAATGAGTAAAGAAAATTCTGTTAATGTGTATTTAAATACACATGCAAGCACACACATGTTTGTAATTTATGTACATGTACATATGTGTCAGATACATGTTAAATATATCAAAACAGGGTGAAAGATGAACATAGGACAGGTAAACTATTTCAAATTGTCATGGAAATAGTGACTTTTTAAAAATAGTTTGTTAACAGACAGTATACATAAATAAATGAGATATATTGATATTTCTTAAATTTGACATGAAAAATTTCATCACAAAGCTCCCTAAAATTCCAATTCTAATCAATATTGATTATTCAAATTAATGAGTAATTGCTTATATATGTTCAAAGTTTTTAGTATTAAAAATTACAACTCTTTATAACTAGTGATAATCAACACTATCAGTTTGATAGGATAAAAAATTAAGGAAAGGGCCAATTTTATCTTATCCATGAGGGAACTTCAATTTTAGGTTAACTGTGGTAGGAAACCTAGCCAAAATCTGTAAAGTACCATCTTGTGGGCTGTGGTCCTGGGCTGAATTTAAAGGACAAAGATAACTAAGTGGCAATGTTCTTCTCCCTTCACTGCTGGACTACAGATGTGATGTGAGCACCTTGGTGTGCCTTGCTACTGCTACCAGGCCGTCCTTTGTCCACCAGGCCGTCCTTTGTCAAGCATTTGGTCACAGAAATGAGAAAAGTAGCTAAGCCAGGATGGAGAAGAGAGGTTTACCGAAGACAGTGAGCTCTGCAGGGTCGCTGTCCCTTTCTCCCACCATATTGGTTCCCACACAGGTGTACATGCCAGCATCGCTTTTCCTTGTATTAGAGATCATCAGCTTCCCACCACGGATCTACACAAAACAAACCAGGGGGACAGAAAAGAAGGAGGTTCTCGTTAATCATTTTGATTATTTAAGAACAATCAAGGCTATTTCTGCTGCATAAATAAAATGATTTTTTAAAAAACAAAGACATATTATAAATAAAATAGTTTAGATTAAACCATTGAATTTTGAGATGGTTTGATATACAGCAAAAGTCAAAGTGTATATTTTCCAAAGAATGCTACTCAATGCAAATCCACTCAAGACCAAATTCTCATCAAGTTCATAATGCAATCTCTGCCAAGCCTTTAGATTTTATGTAACGTTGTTATTTCAATGTTCACGTGGCATAAATTCTCATTTATAACAAATGTAGCAGATATACATGATTTTTTAAAGTAAAATTTTTCTACTCAAATGAAATAATTTTTAATAAAATATATCAAATATCAGTCATGGAATTTGATTTAAATGCAAAACTAATACATGATATCAAATTCAAATTTTATTTCAGTGAACCTGTCCTTATTATTTTTATATAATACTGAGTCTAGAATAAAATGAGAGATAGTTAATATGCTAATGGCTACAATTTATATTTTAATATCGATGTATAAATATGAATGACCAGTAGAAACCTTTAGAGAGCTAAGATATCAATATCACAGTAGAAAATAACAGTTACATATTTAAACTGGTATAACTATTATCATGATTGTCTTATTAAATCCCATATAATATTTTATTTTCACATTTAAATCATTTCTATATATTTTATATGATAAATTAGCATTTAAATGCGTTCTTAATACGTTAACAAAATTTGTTCTTTCAATGTGAAAGTCAGTCTCTCTGGCCCTCTCTTATAATTGAACTCACACTTATTCTCTCTTCCTTGTCATCAATTCGGACTTTGTCCTTTTTCCAGTAGATGGTTGGTTCTGGGTGTCCCCGTGGTGGCTGGCACTCCAAGATTGCAGGCTCTCCAGCTGCGACTACCACATCTGTGGGGTTTTGCCGGAAGTCATCTCGCAATACTGAAGAAAAATTAAAATAGTTTAAAATCAGCCTTAAGGACAATCTTCCATTTTCTCTTGCCAAAATTAACATCAAGTCTTAGCCAAAGACTTCTATTACCAAATGCTGGCTATTTCTGGTGCACAGGCCATGCCCCTTAGAAAGCAAGCTAAACTCAATCCAAGTGCTCACTGGTAGGGACAGTGATGGAGAGTGTCATTTGCACACATTGGTGCTAAAAATCCAGTTTTAAAAATGAGATGTTGAGCAGCTATGAAGTTGGACATTTAGGATATAGTTCTGAGCTCTTGTAACCAAGTAAGGTATAGAACATTTCATATAATGTGGATCTACTCTCTAGAAAGAAAACCATAGATGTTTAATGTGTCCATAGATACATTACAATGAATACAATGAATACACTAGACCTGGGACAGGCTCTGCACACATGGCTTATGGGCATGTGTGTACATGATTCTAGGAAGGAACTGGACCAAGAAAGTCTCAGAAGCTCTCCTGCTTACAACATGAATGTGGCTGCACTCCACACTTCAGTAAGCAGACTCATTGTTTTCTTTTGAAACACACCAGCACCCACACACAGGGGCTTCATTTTCACTCTGCACCTGCCAAGTGACATCTGGGCAGCGTGATTTGAAGAACTCAGACACCCTTTACAGCATGGTTGCAGCCTGAATTCTCTCTCTCTCTCTCTCTCTCTCTTTCAGAAGAAGAACAGCAGGTTGGACCTCTGATTTAACCTCCAAAAATCTGGCATGTGTCAGATATCCAAATGTCACCTATCTATCAGGATGATCTTTTCTTTTTTCTGTTTTTCTGCTGGCTAGATCAGAAGTCTGCATGCACTATCAGACTAAAGGGGACGGAGGGTATTGGGCAAACAGTGTCCATAACTATTTTAGGATAAAACATTCAAATCAGGAGTTGAGACTAGTTAGCATGTTTAACTCTGCTGCCTTCCTGTCCTTGTCCTTTTCTTTGACATTCCAACACTCACAAAGGTTATTTTGTCTCATGTGTTTGCTTTTGTTTAGTTTTGTGTTCTTTTTAGACAGCCTCACTATGTCACCCAGGCAGTCCTCGAACCAATGATCCTATGATTCTCCTGTTTATCAAGGACTGTAATTACAGGCATGTATTAAATTCTGTTAAATAAGGTTTATTTTAAACTATGTAAAGGTAAAATATATCTATCTATCCACCCCCACTCACCTATCTATGTATCATCTATGTATCTATGTATCTATGTATGTATATGTGTATCTATCTATCTATCTATCTATCTATCTATCTATCTATCTACCTCTTTATCTGTCTCCTTGCATATACTGTTCCACTGTATACCAAATAAGTACAAATATTGGAAGTATATCTATCTGTACATGCATATTCATATAATAGATAAGTGTGTAAACATACATATGTATATATAGTATACATTGTCTAAACGATCACTAGATAGCCTCATATAATCTGCTGGGAAAAACAACCATTGAAAGTGTTTATTATGTTAAGCCAGCTGCCTTCCCTGTCCTATTATGAGACCCAGCTCAGTTCTCTGCATCATTCTTTGTTATGTGGTGTCTTCAGGTTAATATCCATTTTCCAATACTTAAGAGTCTCTACCCATTAGCAGCCTCAGAGAAGCAACTAGCAAAATTTCACTTTTTCCTTTCTTTTTTCTCATAACATCCATTAACACATCTTTCCATCTTCATAAAGTCATAGCCACACAAGAGAACAGTTTGCTTCCTATTGAAGGAGCAGTAGGAAAGCATTCTGGACAAACTGTTCATTCTTAGATTCAGATTCATTTCATTCCTTTCTCCTTAGGATAGGTGAGTTACCCACCAGCACTGAGAAGGGCATGGATTCTTATTTTGTTTTGTTTTCTTTTGTCCACCTGTCTCACTGGCAAGGGACATGTGATGTCTAAGCATAAGGGCTGGCTTCTGAATGAAGAGAGGGAGGTGTGCATTTAAGTGTGACATTCATGCAAGTAGAAAAGGGTTAACACCATGGTTTCCTCCTGTAGGTATATCCTCCAGGGAAAACAAGCTGGTGAGTAATTTATATTCTGAGTAGAGAACAGCTGCCTATTTATGCAATGCTAAGAAGTGCAAAAATATGGTAGCAGGGCGAGGAACCCCCTATGATATCCGGCCCTGGCAACAAATGGTGTTTTGGCAGAACCTCAATCTGTTGCAAATGGCACATCTGGCCAGTTGAAGACCCTTCACCAGATCTTGTCCCCTAAAAGTGATATGCCAAAGAGTCTTAGCTCAAATTGTACTTAAGAGCATTGCAGATCATTCTGGGAATCAGTTTTACATGGATTTGCCACAATCTAAATTTTGATTTTTTTTTAAAAAAAGCCCTTTGATATGGTGAATAAAATGAAAAATATATATTTAACAAACTATAAGGACTTCTCCTTTGAAACAATATAACATGTGTTTATGCATTCAAAAAAAAAAAAAAAAAACGGAAAATTACTCCAATTTGCACATGAAGCCAAGAAATCTAACAGCATCTGTAATTTTAGGCTTTCAGACTGTTCACTCGGGGAGTAGGGTGAGATAATGATATAATTGGTACTGTACCCTCTTCAACTTGTAATATGCTCTTTGGGGTTTGCCTGTAATGCGTCTGACTCGTGTCTTCCCAGTCACATCGGTTCAGTTGCCCTTAGGTGTGGGGTAAAACTTGTCTACTCTGTCTCACTCAAGGAAAACTTAAAGTGACTGCACCTTACTTCTGACAGGAGAGTCTAACCGACTAATTTTATTTTATTTTTTTATTTTTTCCCTCTTTGTCTGTCTATGTAGGTATGTGTTACATAGCCTGGAGATTTCTCCATATGTCTTTGTAAATAAATAAAACTCACAAGGTTTATGAGGTAAGTAATTATACTTAAAAAACAAAAGAATTATGTATGTGATTATAATATAATTACAGCATTTCTCCCATCCCTTTACACCTTTCAAACTCTCCCATATACATTTCTTCAATCTTTTTAGAAACACACAGCCTCTTTTTGTTTTTTATTAAATTGATGTTTTACGCATACACACAGACACACAGACAGACACACACACATACTTATCAGTTTCTCACTCTGTGTTAAGTTTGTTGTATGTGTGTTTTTAGTACTGACCATTTGGTATTGAAAAACCAATTGGAAGTGTAAAAAACAACAGCAGCAGCAACAACAATGACAACAATCCACCAAAAAACAGGAGGCCTCGAAATCTTAGAAAAATAATTAAGGTACCTAAGGAATATTGAAAGCAGGAAAAATACTCTAACTCACAAATTTTTTTATTAGGTATTTTCTTCATTTACATTTCCAATGCTATCCCAAAAGTCCCTTATACCCTCCCCCACACACTCCCCTACCCACCCACTCCCACTTCTTGACTCTGGCGTTCCCCTGTACTGAGGCATATAAAGTTTGCATGACCAATGGGCCTCTCTTTCCACTGATGGCCACTAGGCCATCTTCTGATACATATGCAGCTAGAGTACTTTGGGGGTACTGGTTAGTTCATATCGTTATTCCACCTATAGGGTTGCAGATCCCTTTAGCTCCTTGGGCACTTTCTCTAGCTCCTCCATTGGGGGCCCTGTGATCCATCCAATAGCTGACTGTGAGCATCCACTTCTGTGTTTGCTAGGCCTCGGCATAGCCTCACAAGAGACAGCTATATCTGGGTCCTTTCAGCAAAATCTTGCTAGTGTATGCAATGGTGTCAGTGTTTGGAGGCTGATTATGGGATACTTAAAAATTGTAAGACTCACAAGGCTCGTTCCTGCCCAATTTTATAAAAGCTGGGGACAGAAGGTGCTCCAAGATGCTGGTGTGCCTCATGCAAGGAGATCTGGGGGATGTGGCTTTCTGGAACCTTTACTCTCTGCTGGGGTGAGCCTATTAGAACTGTACCTTTCTTAATCACCCATACCCCTTTAGATATACCCAATACGCTCACTTGTTCACTAAGCTGGACTTGGGCCTAATTTTTTTCTTTGGTCTACTGTTATTGGCTATCTGGAGTGAAGAGAAGTTAACTTATATCTCCCCAGGAAAATTCTCTCAATAGTTGGTTTGTCTTTGCTTTTCTCCTTCTTACACCCTACATTATCTGATAGGCAGGGTTGCTGAAAGCAGACTGAGTGGAGCTTCCATCCAAGCATCAGCAAGAAAAGAGACTCAATCTCACAATACTTGAAGACCCAAATTGCTAGCAAACGTGGTTGTAATTTGTATAAAACAGCAGTTACTATTATAGTACCCCATACTAACTTCATGGTGGTTAATAGTTTCAGATCTTGCATTTCTGTCTCCTCTGTCTCCCACCTCCACTCTTTCACTAGGTCCCCTCTTCTCGCTCTTGTCTTTAATAATCAGTTCTCTGGTCTTTATTTTTTATAACCTCAGTTGGAGCAAATCACCATTCAGATATTTCCATCTTAGGCCATTAAAATAAATTAGCAATAACAATAAGGTGAGCCTGCACAATAAATGGACTTTTAAAGATACATCTTGAAACAGTGCCCTCAGCATCCCCAGCGAGGTCATTAGCCATGGAAAGCCTGAAAAACATTATTGATAGAAGTACTCATGCACACCAGTGAATAAAGAAAACCATCCTAAGCAAACCAAATTGCTCGTGAGAAGGGTAATCTAAAAAGGAATTGTAATGATAAGCTTGAGTAAAGGTGATCTCAAGACAAAGTCAAGTAAGACCGTACTGAACCTGGGCTCTGTGCAGGAAAATCTTATGCACTGGGCATGAGCAGTGTAGAGCTGTCCCACAATAGCCTGCCTATCTTTCTGTAGAGAACTAAACTCAAGTTCCAAGCACACAGTTTAGCATCCCAATATGTAATCTCAGTGAACAGCAACACTTAGAAAGATAGGGCTTTCAGTGGTATAAATGACAAAACAGGACATTATGGGTTGTTTTGTCACTTTAATATTGGGAATGGTACTCAGTACCTCATACATACTGAGGATCACTCAGCTACAAATCCAGCATCTGGCAGATTCTTTACAGAGAAACATTATATTGTATCAGCATCCGTTCATTGTATATAATAATGGGTTTCATTTTGATATTCTTATATCTGCACTTAATGTATTCACTCTGCCATTACCCTGCTGTTTCATTTCCCACTCCTGCTAATTCACTTCCATTTCTCAACTAGCTCTTATATTTTCGTGTGTGTATGTGTGTGTGTGTGTGTGTGCATGTGTGAGAATGTATGTGTGCATTTATGTGTGTGTGCATGTCTGTGCAGTCTTGTGCAATTCATGCAACCCAGTGAGCTTCATTCTTGTTATTCACTGGAGCAATATGCTTCACTCATGGAAATACATGTACCTTACCAGTCGCTACAACACTACAAAAATATCTCCATCTCATCAACCATTGACTACCTATCTTCCGGGAATCATGAGACCCTCTGAGTCATGACACTTTATGTTAGTGGACACAATCTCCTTCAGATTTTTTTGTAGGTAATCACACTTGGATGAGTGTCCAACGACCATGAATTGCCCGGAATTAAGTGTGTTGTACTGCTATTTCATGGATTAGGGCAAAAGGCCATATGAAGATAATTTTTATCTCTATTCTGAAAAGTAATTCACCACCACCAATAACAGTAACAGCTATACCTTGCTGAACACACACTCTAACTGCCAACCATGTCATTATGTTTCCCTATAGGTCATTTGAACATGGGTTAAATATGTGCAAAGTTCACGCACAGTATGCCTGGCACTAGAACCTTGACAAGCATTGTGGTAGCTAACTTTCCCTACCATCTGTTTGCTTATGTTATCACCACTGCCTTCATTCAGTGAATGTTATATGTCACTAAAATTAGAATATCCCATGCCTTTCAACACTGCAATGTAGCTACGATAGGTTTCCAAAAAAGAAGAAAAGCCGTATCAATTGTTTGCTCACTCCCCAGAGGTGTGACTGCATTACTGCTTCACCTCTGTGAAGAGATAACATGACCGAAACAAGTCTTATAAACGAAAGCACTCAGCTACATGTTTAGAGTTTCAGAAGTTTAGTTCATTATGACCATGGCAGGGAGAATGGCGGTACACATGGTACACAGATAGGTGCAGGAGAAGTATCTGAGACCATTACATCCTGATCTAAAGGCAGAGAAGGAGAAAAGGTCAGCATTGGAACTTTGGGAAGGTCTTGAAACATTTGCCCCCCAAGAGGGAGAGGTTAATTAATAGTTCTCAGACCACAGGGCAGGAATAGACCTGTGGGTGGGGACACATTCCACAGGACTGACCATTGCTCACCTTCAGACAAGGGAAGTCCTTGTCACCTCATTCCCTAAAGACCAATCAGTTTAAATGGTGCACTGTTATGTCAATCATATTGTGCCTAGTTGCTGATGCTCTGTACTGCCCCTGGAAACCATATAAGAACTCGCTGAAATGATGCTGGAGGTCACCGCCTCTCCTTTGGGTCTGGGAAGACCCTAGTACACTGGAACAATAAGTTCCTCTTGCTTTTCGCAAGGATCCTGGCTCCACGTGGTTCACTCAGGGGGTCCCTGGTAAGCTAAGGCTCCCCAGAGTCTTACAGTGTGAGCAGTTTTAAAGCCCACTCCCATGGATACACTTCCTCTAATGAGGTCATAGCTTCTGAACCTTCTAATCGTTTCAAACAGCTTTCTCCTTGGTGACTAAGCGTTCAAATGTATGAGTCTATGGGGTTAATTTTTATTCAAACTACCACAAGGTTGAACTAAAATTCTCTCCTTAATACAATGCTGGTATTGCTTAGAACTATGTTTGTAATTATATCTCAAGCCTTTCAATAAATGTGTCCATAACTGTTCTACCCTAGTTACACAGAAACAACTAATTACTAATTTACACTAATGCTTTAAACTTCTTTTGTCTCTAAGCTGCCACTTTGTTCTCTGACTTTGGCTTATTCAGTTCTCATGCATGTAACTGCTCTGTGGTTGCCAGTTTCCTACTCATTCATAAGAAAATTCTTCTTTTATATACTTAATCTAGAGAAGGTATTTTTCCAAAGCTTCCTTCTTGAGGGGCCACACATACACAAAAATTAATCAGATATTATCCATTGGTTGATTGAACCATAAATCTCAAGTCTTATATTGCAATCTTTTTATTATTTGGTGTAAGCCACAATGTTTTCAATTTAGTTTTAAAATGGCAATTTGAAGAAAAACTTGAGTTGCTTGGATTTAAGGGGCAGCATCTGTTTTCATTCTTCACCTTGTCTAACAGGAATACCAGGCACTTTGAGGTGTCAAGCAGGCTGTATACTTTCATGCAAGAACCAAAAGAATAGCAACTTTGATAGGTGTACAGAATTGTGAATCTCAGACTCGTATACAAATACAGAGGCTATGGCCATCTGTAAAATCAGGCACAGGCCCTCCCTTACCCTACCACCACCATCTCCTACCAAGCATCAACACTAGAATTGGTCGGGATTACTTCCAACATTAACTATGTGCTACATTTCCATTACATCTATAATGAAAGCATCCTTTTTCTACATGGTCAATCCTGGCAGCCCTGCTAGGATCTCAGGGAAGCTCCAGGTTTTGATGAAGCTGGTGCAAGAGCTGGGAAGATACTTCTGCTCTGTGGTGTGCTTGGGCAGATCAACCCTAGACAGACACAGAACCAACACCCGGTTTTCAAGTTAAATTTCCTTTCATATTAAAGCCAGTTTGATTTTGCAACCAAAAGCTACCCACTGATAACACATTGAACACATTCTTTCTTTTTCTTATCCTTTACTGTATTAAAAACAAATCTTCAAAGTAATTGTCCTTAAAAATATTTTATTATATTCACTACAGATGCATAATGTATGATTAGAAAGAACAGATCACATAATGTATGATTAGAAAGGACAGATCAGCTACCAGCTATATACAGAACACAATCTTATATCTGGGGGACAAATTATAAGTGGTTTCTCATGCACAGAAGGGAAATGGGAAAGAAATTGCTCAGTGGGGAAACATCCTGGTGCTGCTGTGCAAGCTGACACCCTGGCACCCCTGCAGCAAGCTGACAATTCCAGCCCCCCACCCCACCCCTCCCGAAACACGCTTTGTATAAGCAAATTCCCTCAGCAAATGATGCAGATAAGCAGCAGTATGAACTGGAGCGTGTTGAATAAACAAGGATGCCCTGTGACTTGCTCATTTTCAAGTCATAGCACTTTGTGAAGCCCGGAATTCTGTTGGGAATAAAATACACAAAACACACAATTCACGCAAGAGGGATGGCCAGCGCCAAGCTCCTTAGCCAAGTCTTTATTCTTCCATCCTTTTTTTAGCTCTGCTCTGTCCTCACCCACAGTATAATTTGAAGTCTTGCTCAGAGTGCCAAGTCTTCTTTAATGTTTTCCATTAATGTTTAAAATCTGCTGAAGGATTCTTAGAAATTGCATGGAAACATTGCGCTCTCTGTAATTTGTATCTGTAACCTCTGTAATGCATATGTTCTCCTTGGGGACCAAGTGTTGAGATCATTCATAAACTCTTGGATCACATGTGGCACTGCAAACTGGTGACATCTGACCATGGCAGACTCCAGGCCTGTCTCTGGCAATCATTTCCTTTGCTTTGCTGTGAAGGAGCCAGCACTTGGCACACCATCAACACTTGGAAGCCTTCGTTTTGGAAAGCCTTGCATCTGATATTTGAAAAGGATCTGCATACCCTACCCTTTAGCTTAGGAGGAAGTTGTGGCTTGATGCTAATTAAGGTTTAATCAGTTCTTCTTTTCTCCCTTAAAGAACTTGAGTCCCCAAAATTGTTCATGGGATATTAAGGTCCCCAGATTCACAGAAAACTCTTAAAAAAGTGAAAACTTGAAAGTTAAGCAAACTACATTATGTCAAGAGAAAGATAGCATTTAGGAAGCATCTGTATTAAGGAGAATGTGTTTGGAGTTCACATTACTTCAGAACAAGATTTACACCCCATTAATATATCTGTTCTCCCTGAGTGAGTGTGTCTGAGTACTTCTAGTCAAAGGACTGAGTCCACCAAAGATACCCATTGCTCTGAGCTAGAAGATAAGAGTGCATTTAATTGAAAAATCTATGACTACGCAGATGATAAGATCATCACATAAGGCTGCTCAATATGGTCCCCAGAGGACAGACCATTTTTTTTCTTTTTTTTTTTTTTGGCACTTCTGATGGGGCCTTTTACTTTTCTAAGATGTGGATTTGGGAATAAATAAATAAATAAATAAACAGAGAAGTAAACACACTAGGTTTTTTTTTTTAATGGAATTTACATTGATGGAGTAATTACAAGTGGCCATCTGTCTGATATGAGTTTTCAGCCTAGCTTCTATTTCATGAGCCTCAACTCTTCTGCCAAAGCATAGAACATGTAGATGCCAGAAAGGCTGCTTGCAGGTGGTTGTTGGCTATTGTGTGTGCCCATCACTTTTACAGTTTTCTCTACCGCTCTACAGTACCTTTCATATACCTTGTGACTACAGCAAGCAAACATTTTGAGGGAATCAACTATCAATTATGTATATTTATAAAAATATAATTCAATTGTTTATTTCTTGTATATTATATATACATATATATATATATATATATATATATATAGCCAGTTTATTGGAAAGTTGCTCTCTGATAAGTTCACTGCACCAAGGAGTTAGGCCAGGGGAGTTGCCATGGGGAGAGGGGGAGAAAGAGAAGAAAAGGAAAAGGAGAAAAGAGAGATAATAGAGTTATTTAAATATGACTTTAAGTTTCAAATGTACATAAGCAACATGTTTAAGCTCAATGTTCAGGATTCTTTTCTCCCCTCTTGCTGCATCTGTCCATTTGAATAAAGTGAACAACAGAGTCCTGTCAAGTAAATATTATGGAACTGTTTTATTCATGATCCAAAGAGGTCCTATCTCTCCTCCCACCTTGTTAGTCCGAACTGAAGGCATTAGAGTTTACAGCATTCCAACACAGCTCAGTTCACAGAGGTCCATGGTCTCAAGTGTGTCTTCCTGTCATTTTACCCTGTCCCCAGCATGGAGGCATCATTGCTCTGATATTTTTCTCCCATAATGCATTCTGATGTGCATGATCTCCATGAATTACAATGCCAACTGACTGCCAGATGCCATGAGTTATAAACTCAATAGTCTAAGCATTATTACATATTAGGGCACCCTACGGTGCAAGGGTGTCCTGGAATTTAAGTGTTATTTATTACCTATTGGCAGGGTCTCCAAGTAATTTCACCCCTGCTGATGAAATGAGGGTTGAAGAGAGGAGGTGAAGGTTAAGCTTCCTTGGCAAGAGACCTAGTTTCTCTAAACTCCTGTTACTTATCTTTGCACCTGAGCCTGTGACGTAACAGATGCCAAACAAGAGAGCCATACAGTATAATGTCTCTCTAGACTTTCAGGTTGATTCTGTTTGATTGAAAATCTCTATTGCTTCATGAGTACTTTAATATCATTGTCTCAAAGTGTGCTAATGAGAAGATCCGAGGGGCACCATTATCCTTAAACCTGCAAACTTGGGAGTAGACTGGTGACTTTTGTCTTTTATAAAATACAACAACGCAAACAAAACAACAAACAAACAAACAACAACAACAACAACAAAACAACAACAAAAAAGGGACTACATCAACCCACAATGGATTAGGTTTGAATTTGTGATATTTAAATAATCAAGCGCCACCACGTGTCAGCAGAGCCTTGAATGTGAGCATTTGAAGACTGAGATTTGCATATGTCCACATTGAAAAATAACATGACTCTCCGCTCTCACGAGTGTTTCTGAGACAGATGCAATCCAGCTTCTCGGATTCTTCAGGAAGTGTACAATTTGATGGCTACATGACAAGGACCTGGATGTGTCCCCTAACTCAAAATGTACCGTGTTTACCTTCAAATCAGCAGATGAGACAAAAAGCGGAAGCACAGCTCAACTCTAAACCGAAGACTTACGGCCACCCTCGCCCCCCTCAAACCAACTGATTTCTGAATGCCACTGCTAACCGTGCAGCAGTCTCTCGGTCCTCATCTACAGGAAATCCTCCAAACATCACCGTGTTTTGACAGCTAACCAGGAGAAGAGAAAGCACAGAGCACAGCTCAGCACTTTCTATGAATGCCGACGTCTACAAGACCATGCTTTAATTATTTCAGAAAACTGATATTTCGTCGCCGGAGTGACTGAAACACAATGTGCTTGACAACTTTTGTTTACCTAGGAAAAGCAGAATTTCTCACTTTATTGATGGTAAGTACACCCTCCCCAAGAGCCTCCCCCTTTATTCTGTGAAAAGCAAACTGATTTAGAAGACGCAAATATTGTCTTCTAAAAGCATAAGGCATAGTCAATGCCCCAGTGAAAGTGCCATGTGTTTTTATAAAAGTAATTAAGTATTTAAAAAGAAATAAATAAAGGTGTTTAATTAAAAAGCTGTTTCTGGTTTTGTTTTGTTTTTTCCTGAATGTGAGATTTATTACTAAATGTAATTTGGTGAGGTATAGTGCAACCCAATGATAGCCCTCAAGAGGTTAAGCCCAACTTGCTCAGGGGCCCACAAATGGCTGTCTACTCGCATCCCCAGCCATCACAGATTCACTGTTTCTCAGATACCACACTTTCAAATTCACCTTCATTCAATGTGGTGTAGGCCCACTTCTTTAAAACGTGAATTATCTGGCAGCTCTAAGCAGTGCTTAATCACATGCTCCCTATTTATCAGATCAGTGTGGATAGACAGGATGCCCTGGGCCACTTTGCCCTTGAAGTTCCCCAAAAGTCCCATGTATCCCTGTCTGGCACTTAGACTGATGACAGCATTAAGATGACAGACGTGAATAACTTACAGATCATTGTGAATATGTTATCTTGGGCAACCTGTCTAGGTAAACAGGCTGCATGCACTCTTAAGGAGGCCACTATTTGAGGCCTTTGCTCTCTAAGCCTTTGTGAGGAAAGGAACTTGGACAGCTTAAGTGACTGCAAAACCTCCCACTCATGTGTATTTTGAATCTGAAAATAAGGGGGGGGGTGGGCTCTCTGGAAGGCAGGGATTGAGATATGGCTCATGAGTAAAGTGACTTGACTTATCCAAAGGTAGAAGAAAAGAACCAACTCCACAAAGTTGCCTGTCTAACCCACATGTGCACATGCTTGCATGTACGCCTATGTACAACCCATATGCACAACACAACAAGGGCGATGATGATGATGATGATGCATAAGTAAATACTCATTTAGAAAGCTCTTTCTTCTTTGGAGATGCATGAGAGGATGGGTGACTAATCACCTCAGCAATAAGGAAGTGAGCATGTTTCCTGACTTTGCTTATTTGCCAATAACTTACCCTTAATTCCCCTGGTAAATGCAGCCCTAGAACTTACTACACTTCCACTTACAAAAATGAGACAGAAAAGAAAGAGAGCTGTTTACTTCTTCCTTAGGAGTAGCTTTCTCTGACGGGATATCTACCTTGACTTACAAAATATGTATGGTTTGTTCAGCTAGGACATTGTTTCTCAACATGTGGGACTCTTTTGGAGTTCTAATGACCATTTCTTAGGGGTTGATCAAGACCGTGGGAAAACTCTAATGTTTAAGTTACAATTCATAACTGTAGCAGAATTACAATTATGAAGTAGCTAGCAATGGAAATAATTTTTATGGTTGAGGATCCTACAAATTGAGTAACAATTTTAAAGGGTCACAACATAAGGAAAGTTGAGAACCACTGATCTAGACCATTATTAAACCTGTAGAAGATTTACCAAGACTTCTACTAAACATCCATTATTTTCATTTTACGTAACTAATAATACCATGTGCATTATTACAATTGACCTGTGAGTATAATTTGCAGTGTTGGATATTTTCCTGCACCGAACATTAACCGTTCTCCTGCTTTCCCTTGATAGCTCTCTAAAAATTCTAATCTCAGGTAGCTGAAGGGAAGAGTATTCATTTCTTCTGAAAGAAAACATCTTCATCGTGACCTATGAGTTGAATAATGATATCATTGACCCTTGCAAGATCATTTCTAATGACAAAAACAGATCCTTAGTGATTATACTTTGAGCTTTAGGACTGAGAGATCAAAGATGAAGTGGTAAACATGTCTAAAGGACAGAGTTGCTGAGGTCTGTCAGTGAATGTACTTCCGGTTTGATTTTTCTCCAAAAACCATGCAATTACTCATAGAAGATGATAATTACTACAAATCATTATCATGAGAACTTGCATTCATGCATATAATTCTAAGTCAAGGACAGTCAGATGACTATTTATATTATAAGACACTAAAGGAACAGAATTTCAGTAGTTCCTTTTACCAAACGTATATCTTTTCCCTAAGAGGTTACAAGCAGTGTGCTTCAGTACTTAGAAAGAGAACAAAGTAACTCAAAGGAGCAAATATGGAGAGAAAGTGTAGATCAGAGACTGAAGAGAAGGTCATCCAGAGACTGACCCACCTGGGGATTCATCTCATATACAGTTATCAAACCCAGACACCATTGTGGATGCCAAGAAGTGTATGCTGAAAGGAGCCTGATATGGCTGTCTCCTGAGAGGGTCTTCCAGAGCCTTACAAATACTGAGGTGGATGTTAGCAGCCAACCATTGGACTGAGCGCGGGGTCCCCAGTAGAGGAGTTAGAGAAAGACTGAAGGAGGAGAAGGGGATTGCAACCCCACAGGAAGAACAACAATATCAAACAACCAGTCCCCCAAGAGTTCCCAGGAACTAAGCCATCAACAAAGGAGTACACATGGCTCCAGCTGCATAAGATGCAGAGGATGGCCTTGTCAGGAATCAAGGGGAGTAGAGGTCCTTGGTCCTATGAAGGCTTAGTAGGGGAATGAAGGTCTGGGAGGTGGGAGTGTGTGGGTGGGTGGAAGAACACCCTCATAGAAGCAGGGGGAGGGAGGATGTGATAGGGGGCTTCCGGGGGGGTGGGGAGGGAAAGGGGATAACATTTGAAATATAAATAAAGAAAATAATATATATATATATACATATATATATGATCAAGCAGTATTTAACTTAACCTTGGTTAATTGAGTCCCAATAGATTTTATATTTATATTTATTATTTTACTTTTAAACCGTCTGGTTGTAGCTATTAATGTCAGGTAAAAGAAATACTTCATCATTCAATTATTCACTTCTGTTTTTGATAGCTATTAAATGCACATCAATTGAGAGCAATTTGTAGAATACTTTGTGAGTTTGAAATATTTTACAGTGAGATTATCTTTTTAATATGTTTAAGATGTTTAGAATTTTTTTAAATCTATAACTCAGAAAGCACAACCCAAAAATGTTTGGATTATCTGAGGGAAAAAAAACAAAAAACAAACAAAAAAAAACAAAGAAGAGACATGCTGTCAGACATGACTCTTAGAAGAGTGAGTCTCAATATGGGATGTGAATCTGTGTTAATAATGGGCAAGAAGAAAATAAACAAGATGGAATGTGCTTACATGTACATAAAACAAGAAGAAACTGACGAAAGTAGTAATAGCACATTCCATCGGAGAAATAAAAATATTGGGAAACAAGGAATGAGAGCAAATGATGAAACACATCTGCTTTGCCTTCTTTTTTTAACTGGTAAATCTTGTAAATGCATTTATTAAGTATAAATATATGTGTTTGATGTTGTAGAAATACAACACTTGAATGGAAAAAATGTACTGACTAAGAATGTTTTAAAATCATTTCTCCCAGTTGGCTTTAAGCCACGGAGCTGTGACAAACTTCTTCCAAATGTCCCTTGGTGGGACAAAATGTAATTTTACAGAACAGTTGAACCATTCATCATAGAAGTCAATAAAACTGCTTTAGGATAGTGGAAAACCTATCCAGAAGCCTGATCAGGATGCATTTTATATATTCTGATCATTTTTAAGGTGGAATATAAAGTCATATGAGTTCTTGTTAAGTTCATTTCACTTAACATCTGCAGAAGGTCTCTATTAGTAGACAACAGAAAAATGCAAGGCACTGAAAGCCGGATTACAATGTAGAGACTTGTTTCTTAATGTTGCAAAGGAGGATTTAGTAAACAACTCACAGTGAAAAGGTTCAGCCTGGTAAACTTGAGAAAGACTTGAAACATTACAGATGTATACTATCAACAGACACTTTCTTAAATAGAATGGTGTTTTGTTTTGGTTTGGTTTGGTTTTTGGTTTTTTGAGACAGGATATCTCTGTGTAACTCTGGCTGTCCTGGAACTCACTCTGTAGACCAGGCTGGCCTCAAACTCAGAAATCCCTCTGTCTCTGTCTCTCAAGTGCTGAGATTAAAGGCATGTGACACCAGTGCCCGGCTTAAATAGAATGTTTATTTATAAAAAATGGTTTTTCTCTCCCCTGTTTATATACTAGTATCTGTGAATGCACTTAAAGTATGTAAATGAGAATATAAGTGACTCTTCAAAGCGTGAAGCTTATCGCCATAGTAAAGTTTAAGGGGGTTTTCTCCAGAATACACATAGCTTTTACTTAAAGGGAGTTCGTAAGTTCTCCTGTTGGTGCTGCATTACCACAATCCCAGCACACTGGAGGTGGAGCTAGGATGGTGAGGAATGGGAAACCAGCCTTGGCTATCTAGGAAGTTCTAGGCAACCTAGTGCACATGAGATTGCCTCTCAAAACCAAACATGTAAAAAGAGGTAAAATGATGCCGATGTATACAGATTAAGTTTGGTATCATTATGTGTCTTAATATAGTTATCTTATAAGATGATGATAGTTGATGTCAGATCCATAAAATACGTCATCGTTTATCTTAAACAGTAAAATGAACACTGGGTGAGCCTTCCTCTTGACCAATACATTGAATTTTGTTGTCAAGTCCTTGAGTTTGTGATAAAGTTATCTCATGAAAGAGTTTGTTAAAATTCCATTACATACACAAAAAGACAATGCTTCATTATCACATAAGGAATATATAGTGACCTATTATAATTTGTGTCCTGACTGAATGCATTGGCACAATTTAAAGTTCCACAGTATATGTTCAATATTCCTCAATATTAAGCAGCCTTACTTCCTTTTAATTTTCTAACAATTTATTATTTGTGATTGCATGGTTTCACGTTTCATTTTTTAGCTAGTAAAAAGAGATTTATATAATTTTTTTACACGTTGATACACACACCTATATCAGATGGCACATTAGTAAGAACCTCTCTCTGATGGTGTCATGCATTCAGATTCCACTCTTTGCCTCTGTTCCTTTTATCTTGTGTGAGACACCACCATATCTGCTGTATGGCAGTGTACTTAAATCTCTTCTTTTGAGTCTGGGTCTTCCTATATTCTGTTCTTTGCACAGCAGACATTATTGAGCATGTCTAGTTATCCCGTCTTTGTAAACATTCGCAAAGCATTCCTCAGAATATTGGAATGAAAACTGGAATCTGTGCTACCCTAGAGTTCGTTTGGAGATGTGTCCTCACATTTTATAGGAACTATCTCTCCTGCTTCTTTCTCCCTCCATTCTCCTTCCTGTATATGAAACTTTCTCTTCTAGCAAGACAACTGATTTTTTGGATCCTCTTTCTATCCTCTTCAGTCAGCCTAGAACAAAATTTATCCCTTCAGTCTTTCCTCTCCACTTCCTGTCAGTGAAACCTTTACTTGCTTTTGCCTCTGATGACCTTTTCAAATCTCCTGAATCTAAAGGAGCAAGAACAGTGTGTCACGTCCGTGGTTTACCCCTCTGCTGCATATAACTCATTAGTCTATACAGTAATTTTTGTTTGGTACTTTTTCTCACCACCTAGCTTCCTTGAGTAAAATAGAAGGTACCTCCAGATATGCAGAAAGAAATTGCAATTTTTTACTGTTAAATTCCCAAACTTGAGATAGCCGTTCTTAGCATGTTACACACACACACACACACACACACACACACACACAATGTTTTTACTGAAAAAAAAGGATGAATACAAATTTCAGTTTGTGATATTAAGTGATAGAGTCTCTGCTCCACACTTTGTCTCTGTATTTCCTCTCATGAGTATTTTGTTCCCCCTTCTGAGAAGGATCAAAGTATCCACACTTTGGTCTTCCTTCTTCTTAAGCTAGCAGCCAAGCATTGGACTGACCAAGGGGTTTCCAATGGAGAAGTTAGAGAAAGGACTGAAGGAGCTAAAAGGATTTGCAACCCCATAGGAAGAACAACAATATCAACCAGCCAGACCCCCCAGAGATCCCAGAGACTAAACCAGCAACCAAAGAGTACACAGGGAGGGACCCATGGCTCCAGCCACATATGTAGCAGAGGATGACATTGTTGGACATCAATAGGAGGAGAGGCCCTTAGTCCATTAAAGGCTCTATTCCCCAGTGTAGGGGAATGTCAGGGTGGGGAGGTGGGAGTGGATGCGTTGGAGGGGGAGCACCCTCATAGAAGCAGGGGGAGAGGCACGGGATAGGGGTGTTCCAGGGAAAAAACCAGGAAAGGGGATAACATTTGCAATGTAAATAAAGAAAATATCCAATAAAATGTGATAGAGTTACTTATTATATACATCCATAAAAGAAATGTGCCCTGTGGTTACAAGTTTTACTCAACATATGAAAAATGTCTTTGATTAACTTATTGTTCACATTGTCTTGGTAATTTAAATATTTCTCTCCTTATCATATTAGGAAAAAACAAACCCTTTGAAAGGCCATGACTGAACCTGCTTTAAATGTACCTCAATTTCCCAGTGAATGAAATAGGCGCGTGCCCATCACATGACCACATTTTCCTACCTTAAATGTTAAGGAAATACAATGATAGTCCTGTAAGCTAGAAAACTTCATGAATGAAAACACATACATGTCAAGAATCCTATTTTTGTTTTGTTAATATGAATTATTAGAAGTCAAGGCTTAAAATAGATAGTTTTTATTCTGGAAAACATTTTAAAAATATTGTGATGGACAATTAGGTGAAATGAATATATGTTATGAATCTGTAACTGAAAAAAATCAATATATATTAAAAAATAATCTAAGTTGGCAACTACAGTCTTCATCTTAATCAGTTATTTAATCAGTTATCTCCCTAGTGTGAGATTGTGTTTTGAACATCAGGCCAAATCTATTTTTAATTCAAAATGCATGATGAAATACTTTCATATTTGAATAAATTTCTAATATGAGTTTGATTCTGTATAGTGCATATTTTCATAAGAAAGAAAGAACAGAAGCCAAAGTATATGTTAATGACTAGCATGACCCTGTTTCCTTTTGTTGTTATGAGCACTGCTATGGTTTAAAGCATGATCCTTTAGCCCACACAATTGTGGTTCACACTACACTCCATACTTAAAACAACCTCTTCTTTTGGCTACTGTAAACCTCCAAATCATTTTTAATTTTTTTCTTTCTTAATGCAACATCTCAGTGTTCCTAATCTTACAACATGCTTTTCTCCTCCTTGTAGTTTAAATGACTAAAGAAATATTTGCATAGCTTGAAATGTTTACCTATATTCGTGTTCGTAATGTTATATAACACTGGTCATGAAAGTATGAAAAAAATGTTTAAAATCTTAGAAAACCATAGAAAGAACAACCATAACAACAACAAAAGCTGGGAAGAAAAAATAAAAATAAATATGGGTCCCTGGAGAACCGTAAATAACCTGTTCCTCACTGTTTTGTTATTTCTTCTCCAAATATGTGTTATATATATATATATATATATATATATATATATATATATATATATATATATATATATATATATATATTTGGTTGTTAAAGACAGTTCAACCCAGTCAGTGTCATCTTTAATTGACTTCCTGGAGAGTGTTATCAAGGGCTACTCAAGCAGGGCTAATAGTGCTTGCAGATGGCAAGCAGATACAGCAAGTCGGTGTGTGCTGGACTATACTCAAGGTAGAGGGAGATGTAATCTCTATGCAGTGTGGGAGCAAGTACCAAGAGTTATCTGCAAAGCAACAAACATCTGTTAAAACTCGTGACACCAAGCAATGTGTAATGTGGAAGGGTGGAGTTTGATGCTCAAATACAGAGTTTCCCAGCATGCCTTCTGTCACCACATTCCAATAGTAACTGAGACTTGCATTTGGTGATGGCAGAAGAAAAGACACCCACCTGCAGAGTCTTATTTGAACAATTCATGTTTATTCTTCAGGGAGCACACTCCTCCCTGGCGAACTCTCTTATGATGAAATAGGAAGAAGGTCTGGCAGGATTAAAACCAGCCCAGTCATCCCTGCTAAGTTCCTTCCATCACACTTAGGAAGAGCTCCACATCTGGTATGTAAGATCTTCCACTTGGGCTGCTGCCTTGGATCATTGAGGTGAGGTTTGCTTGCTTTCTCCCCTTTTTTGCATTTGGCACTGAATTTCTCACTCTGGCCCATTAAAACACAACATTGAATCAGAACAAAATGAGAATTCTTACACAGCTTTCAGCCAAATGCCTCTTTACTTGCTTTTGTGGAAACATCCTAGACACATTTTCATGTAAATGGCTTCTAGTTGGTCAGTCCCAAGACTCTCCACACACCCACCCAAGAAACACAAATAGTCATGAACAGGTCTCTAGGCTGCATGGCTTGTTCAGTTTTAATTTTGGATCTCCATGTTCTCATTTTATTTGCCTTCTGTCCCAAATTATGAAAAAGTTCACAAGAAAAACACTGATAGTGCTTCTAACAGGATTACAACCTAATAGTGGACACCAAGTGCTATTTAATAGTACCTATAGTATTATATACAGTATGCTTTAATGTTATGATATAATTTTACTCCTGGATACTGAAATCAGGTGCTCAGAATTCAGGGTGAGAATGAAAATCTTGTCTGAATTATCTCTTTAGTTCTCCACCACAATAAGACAGCTTCGTTGCCCATGCTTGCTTTTACTTGAATACAATGAAAGGAAATACAAGTTAGCTTTCATATTGAAAGCTCATTCATGAAGAGTTCATTAAAGAAGCTCTGCTATTTTATGACTCTTAAGGAAACTTATAAAGAGAAGCAAGAAAAGTGGCAAATAAAATCATATGTGTGGGCGTATATGGGCATAAATGCTTTTATTGATGGCATTTTGTACTTATTTTCTATTTTTTAAATCAAAGTTTTCTTTTCCCTCCTCCTCCTCCTCCTCCTCCTCCTCCACCTCCTCCTCCTCCTCCTCCCCCTCCTCCTCTTCCTCCTCCCCCTCCTCCTTCTTCTTCTCACTGTGAACCTCAAGTAGGCTTCAAAACCATGACCTCTTCTGGGATTACAGTGTGCATTATTCTTCTTGATTTACAATAATATATATTAAATGAATAACTCAACATTATCACCCACCATTTCTACTGATTCTTTTTTATAAACATCTATTTTAATTGCAGGCACAATCATTTGTTGGTAACAATGTCAGCTATGACCAGAACATTTTAGTGATATTATTATTTTTTTTTTATTTTTGTTTTTTAATTGTTCCTACACATCTTTCCCCTGTTTCATATTTCTGGTGTAACTACAAAAAGAAATATTCTATAGCAATTATAACTGTCCCCAACAATTTTTATAGCTGCTTTAATAATCTGGTGTCTGCTTTTCCATGAACTGAGAAAAGGCCCTGTCATTAATCAAGTGTATAAGCTTTGCTAATTACAGTAGCGACCTCCACTCACTGTAACAGCAGGTAAATTGGCTGCTTCTTCTATACCCAGTGCATTCTCGTTCTTCCTCGTGGTCTCCTCTGATCACTTTATCTTTCAAATATCTTCCTTATATCAGCAACAGTGAACCGCTCATCCATTTTCTCTTGCTACCTCCTAGTTTTAAGTCACCTTTACTCAATCCGGTGATGGCAGGATTTAGGAGCCAGGGTTTAGGAATGCACATCTTATCAAGAGAAGGCAACTGGCCCAAACTATGATTAAGTATATCCCTCTCCATTGATCATATTGTGAGTAGATCAACAGACATTGCAAAAGTTTGAAGAAAAAAAGGTAATATTTAAAAAGTAATATAAATAATTACAAATGGGAAATATAAAACTCAAATTAAATATAATTAGCTGCAATGAAAATCCCCATGGGTTTTTTTTTTTTTTGAGATGTGACTTTTTTATTAGCTATTTTCTTTATTTACATTTCAACCCTTTCCTGGTTTCCCCTCCAAACCCATCCCCATCCCCTTCCTTCTTCCTATGTTTTTAAGTAATTCATATTGAATAAACTTCGGTGTAAAGAAACATCGAAAGGAAATTCCAATTATATTTTGAAACGTTACATGTCAGATATACTATGGATGAAAGTACCTCTCTATAGAGACAAAGCAATAGCATGTTTGGAACAATATCATAGCATAAATAGGAAATAACATATTTACAGTTTCCTGCCTCAATATATATTGGAATAGGTAAACAAGAAGGTCCTTGTCTCCTGGCTTGAACTCAAGAGGCTTAATTGTAAGGAAGTTTGTGGTTTAACCTAGGATCATGACCCATGTGCTGGCAATGGACAAATATGGAAAGTGATGCTGCTGGCCAGAGACAGCTACATTTAGCAAGGCCAAAGCCAGGAAAATACAAAGGCAAAACCCCAAATTAAATGCTTACCTTCTTTCTCAAAGACAATTATGTTTATATTGGTAAGCAACAGAGGACAAGTGGACACGCACATCATTGGGATGGACAAGGTTAAAAACACAAAAGGAATGTACCCATGGATATTTATATCATAAAGGGACAATATTCTGCAATTACATTATTTGAAAGACCCAATTAAGATTTCTTACATTCCTCTTCCTCCTTCACCACCACCACTACCTCCTTCTGCTCCTCTTCCTCTTCTTCCTCCTCCTCCTCCCCCCCTCCTCCTCTTCTTTTTGTTTTATTTTTGTGAGAGAAGTGAATCGAGTTCTAAAACACTGAAGGGAAGGGAGGATACAGATCAAATGAGCTGCTAGGATGAACAGTGTAAAAACACGGAATAAAATTGTGAGATCCACCTCCTAGTGACTACAATTTTCTTCATTAAAGCTCATGTTATATAAAAGCCAGTTTTGTTTTATCTTTGATTTGAGTAAATAATTGCTCAAAAATACTTAAAGGGATCATTAAAGAATGATTCTATGCCATGCACTCCAAAGGACCCTAAGAAGTAATGGCAAAGACCACCTTGGCTTTGCTTTCTACGATCTAGATATCTAGTGGGACATACTGACTAAATGACTAAAATGAAAATACTTATGAGTTTGCAGAAGTAATGGAAAGTACTAGTAAGTTTCAGAATTAATCTGGAATAGCAAGTAAAGTTTACACACTTCACTATAATGATTTCTTGGTAGTAGGATGTGTATAATTACTTTTAAAAATTCTATTCATATTTATAAATAGTGTAAGAATAAGTTGCCTGCAATTCTTTCTAATATATCCTTTAACAGAGATAGAACAACCAGGAAAAACAGTTGATGAATGCTGAATAAAAGTGCAATTAATGTGTGGGTGTGGTTAACAATTTAGATTATAATCAACTAAAAGTGTGTTAGACCATACATCTGTGATTACTATGTCATCCCATTATATGGGACACTTGGCTATATTCAATTATCTACTACTAAAGTAAAACACATTGGTGAGGAAGGCACTTAATAAATATTCACTATGTGATAGATGACAGGAAATAGTTTTTGGCTAGGGTATGCATAATATTTTTAGTTCAGAATATTTCCTTCCAAACTTTGAGCAGTTTCAACAGGTAAAGAGGTAAATCATCTTAGACAAATGAGAAGATAAAGTAATTTTCCATAAGTCTTCTTGGTAATAAAATTGTCTAAGTGGTAATATTAAGTATGATATGTATGCACGTACGTATGCTTACATTATTTATCTTCAACGTCTAAGCTACAGATGTGATTTTAGAAATGTTCATAACAATTAATAATGGGAGACACAAGATTAGATTATGTTCTCTAAGGAGATGGCAGGGGTTCTGAACCAAACCACCAATTCTGAGGCCAAGCCCAAAAGAAAACTGCTGTGAACATGAGTGTGTCCTGTGTCTGTTGCCACCCAATTTTATTTCTGGAAATAATATTGAATGTTCAAGTGAGATATTTGATTTTATTATGTTTGAAAATGGCTTTTGATGGGTTGGGGAGAAAGCACCAGGAAACTGCTTGCCTTGTAGGCAGGACATGAGTCATTTCCAGAAATGGATGGGGAGTCCCATCCACAGAGCTCATATAAAGGAGGAAGAAGGAGAGACTGCTTCCACCAAGTTGTCTTCCTACCTACAAACACATGCCACGGCACACACATATCCAGCCACATACATACACCCACCTCACTTCTCACCCCCACAACGACCTTTAAAGGTACATGTTATTTTGCTATTTTTCACATGAGAACAGTGAAAAGAAATGTCTATATGGTATGTGATGTATTCTTCATCTATTGCTAAAAAGTACATCCTAACAAGTGGCATGACTATCTGTTTTCCCCAGAGACATGTTATCTATTGCCAGGATACACAGCTGAAACATTAACTATGATTAACTCATCAAAATGTAATGATATCTCTAAGAGAGGGGGCTCTATTTTCACAAAGTAATGATTTTGAAAGAATAATGAAATAGTATTTAAAACTTGTTATCCAGAGCATCCTCAGTTCTCACATAGAGCAAAGTGGTTTACTATTCTAATTGCAATAAAGGAGAGTGATATTTTGTTAATGATTCAAATTATAGGATTGTTTAGTATAGGTTTGCCTAATTAATATTCTTTCTTTTTTTCTTTTCTTTTCATTTTATTTTTATTAGATATTTTATTTATTTACATTTCAAAAGTTATCCCCTTTCCTGGTTTCCCCTCCGAAAATCCCCTATTCCTTTCCCCCTCCCCCTATTCACCAACCTACCCACTCCAGCTTCCTGGCCTTGTCATTCTCCTACACTGGGGCATAGAGCCTTCCCAGGACCAAGGGCCTCTCCTCCCATTGATGACTAATTAGTCCATCCTCTGCTACATATGCAGCTGAAGCCATGAGTCCCACCATGTGTACTCTTTGGTTGGTGGTTTAGTCCCTAGAGATCAAGCTTGGTATACTTTCAAACATGAGTTCAATAAATATCTAAATAAGCATTTTGATTATAGCTTCATTTTAGTTCTCTTGTACATGGGATGATTATATTAATAACTGTATATATGTATATATGTGTATATATACAGTTTATATACTGAAGAAATGCGACTTGCCATTCCCTGCCTGTGTGTTATCTTGTTTTAGCTTATTAATATCACAGGTACATTTCCAGTATTTCTGAAGAGCCTAGACTTTAGAATTATTCTACACGATCTGTTGTCCTTATATTCACAAACCAAAAGTCATAGGCACAAAAAACTGGAAGGAGTATTTTTAAAAAATATATGCTAATTGTATCTCAGGAGGAAAAGTAAATATTGCTTACCTGTCCGTTCTAGTGATGATTATCCCACTTGAGGACACTGTCACTCACTGGGTATAACAGTGACGTTACACTCTCTGAACTTCTCACCTTTTCAGGAAATTATTATGCATTTCAAAGATGCATAATTTTGAGTTTCAGAAAGTGAATTTCTGAAGGCCATACATCTTAGCCCTGAAAAATCTAGGCCATTGGCTCCTAAACCACACCCCTTTACATGTGCCCTACTAGGAAGTGACCCCTGGTAGTGTAAGTGATATTCTTCATGTTTTGTCAGGGTAGGGATGAACTGCCACATCTTATTCACAGAAAATCGAACAAAAATTTAAACATTTTAATCAGTGGATTAAGTCTAGATTAGAAATTGCAAACTTTATAACATATGCATTGAAAAAAATCTCCCAGAGGATAGCGCTTAAAGACTATCTCAATATTCACAGTCAATTTTGTGTTACATGGACAAAGCAAACATCTAGGAACACAAAGGACTCTCAGATTTTTTTTTCCTGTTTATAGAGGTTTGGTAACTTTCTTTACACCAGAGCTGAAATAGTAGCGGAAACAGAAAAGAGCCTTACAAAGTGGTGAGGTTCAGTAGTTTTATTTTGGGATCAGTTACACGCAATGCTTCCCAGAAAGACTTCTGCCATGCTGTGAATACAGCCCCGTTCTCCTGGTAATAAAACGCTAGGCGATCCCCCACACCCTACCAAGGACCGACCGTTCACTGGGAGACACACCACTTTTTTCACTTGAATAATTTTGTATAAATAAACTCCGATTTTGCAAGCTAAGCACGTGGAAGTCATACGAAGCACACCTAATCACACAGTTGAAGCATTGAAAATGTCCCATATTGCAAAAGCCGCAGTGCTGTTTCTGTCAAAACCTGTCACCTGATGCATAAAATGGTTGGTTTTATGAGTCGTTTCTCAGTGAACTCTAACGGAAACATGGCTAGATGGAGATTTGAATAAAAGACACAGATTTCTTTTTTCCCTTTGTTGAATAAAGTTCAACCAAAAGCGAACCTTTTCAGGATTAAAATTAACACATGTTTGGCTAAATAGGGAGCACGTCTGGAATGTATCTCAAACTTACAGAATGACAGAAAATGCCTCACCAGTGCCTGAAAAAATACTTGCCAACTGCTTATCTGTCTACCTGCTCTACTTTCATTTATGTTGCTGCAGTGAAATTCCTGACCTAAAGCCATTTGATGTGGGAGTGGGGGACTTATTCAGCGAGCCATTCTAAGATGCAGGCAAGAATTGTGGGTTTAACTTTCATTTGATAACTGGAAGTTTGTAAAACTTAGCATTATATTTTGGCATTATATTCTCTCTTTGTCTCTCTGTCTCTCTCTGTCTCTGTCTCTCCCTTCCCCTCTCTCTTTCTCTTTGTGTGTGTGTGTGTGTATGTTATGCACGATTGCCATTGTGTGCAAGTGGAGACTTCAGGACTATATGGGAGAATCAATTCTCTTCTTCCACTATGTAGGTCCTAGGAATCTAATCCAGGACATCAGGTTTCGTGTCACCCACATCAGCTACTTTGTCCCTGAACTCACACATATTGTAACGTGGAACATCATAGAGAGGGAATAATTAAAAGCTCATTAGCAGGGCTATAGATGTAGTTCAGCAGTACAGAATAGGATTAACATGCTCATATCTCTCATGCATACACAGACTTATATATAGACCTATACACACAGAGCTATGCACATACATACATACATACATACATACATACATACATACATACATTCATACATATGTAAAGAAGCCCAGGGTAATAAGTTTAAAACAATTTTTAGCCAGATATGCTGGTTCATACATATAATCTCAGCACATGGGCGTCTGAGGGAGGATGCCTTACATTTGAACTGGAGGCCAACCTGGGTTACTGCATGACACTCTCTCAATACATGAACCTTTCAGTCTTTAAAGTTTCCCTAATGTCTGTGGAATAGGCATCCACTACTCAATAGTGACACAAAAGAAGAACCTCTTAGCTGTTAGTGGACAGGAAAAAAAATGAACCTAAGAAATGGATATTCTCTCGCATGGTATAATGTTTGTCTGTGTGTGTGTGTGTGTGTGTGTGTGTGTGTGTGTGTGTGTGTGTGTGGCTTCAACAGTTGAACTTGAGTTCATCTGGAGTAGAGTTGGAACTGTTCTTGAAGATGTTATTGGTGCCAGATACTCAGAGCCTTGGCATCAGCATCAGTTTGGCTCTGTTAAAGGCCCTAGGTAGACGACAACATAATTGTAAGTGCCTGTGCAAGAAGAGCATTGCCAAGGAGGAAGCCAAAGAATCTGGGAAAGTCCAATTGTTCACTTTTATAACAATGCTCTTAAAAGGACAGTTAACTGAGGGTATCCAATAGAAACAAATTCAATCTTTTCTAAGCTCACACTTCCAAACGCAAAATTTGCAATAAACCCCACCTTTTAACAACCCTCATGGTGTCAAGGATGAAACAGAAGTTCCATTAGGGAGGTGTGTGTGTGTGTGTGTGTGTGTGTGTGTGTGTGTGTGTGTGTGTAAAAACAAAACAAAACAAAAACAAAAGCACAAACAAACAAGCACTTTGAAAACCATAACACATAGAAATGAAATACCAGAAAAGGAATGTGCTGTGTTTGGCCCTATTAATTCTGCCTTGTTGCTATGCATAGGAAACACTTATTCATGAACTACCTAGCAGTTTACAAAGCACCTTACTACTACTGGCTGTTGCTATGCGATGTTGTAGGATACAGTATCAACTGACTCAGTATACTTGAAAGAATATCCTCTAAATAGTGGTGGTTTATACGTAGGATTTCCTTTATCAGACTCTGATGTCATTCTTCCTTAAACAACTTGACTCTACAGGAAATTAAATAGCAGCCAATTGGCTTGTTTTCCCTTCTTAATGTCCCCCAAACAATTTTGCTTCATTGACTGCATTCTGTCATAGCGAAAGTGATTTGGGGATTCAAAATGGATTCATTCTGCTCAAACAGATGTCAAGGATGGGGTACATTGGTTTAACAACTATTTAGGGGCCATGAGAGGAGTGAGTTTTCCCATGTAAAATCCTATTGTATGCATGTGAAAGATTCTTGGTTTTTGTGTTGATTTTTTTTTGTTTTGTTTTTGTTTTTTCTGTAGCTTTATGTCAATAAATTCAGTAAAACCCATTGAGTAACAATTTTGGGTATCAGTGCAGAGAACTGACAGGAATCTTTAATTTAAAATTCTCTGCTAGTGTGTTATAGAATTTATGATACCTTGGAAACATTCACTGTACTAGACATAACATGTAAGCTTTGAATATCTACATGCATAACATTGAGTTTGAAGATGGATAGGTGGCCATTTTTGCTGGGCATGTGTGTGATATCATACCTGGAGGGTCATGCTCAGTATATAAATAGGGCCCAAATGGTATTACAATATTATTAATATCCTTTCAAATCATTATTCAAATACATGATATACATTGTAGGGCATTACCATATGAAGTGAGGAAGCATGAAGGGAAATGTTAAGAACTACCTGTGCAACCATATTATCTGTGCTGGCATCTGTATTTGAGACTTTGATGTCCCAGTTTCATCTAAGCAAGTAGATCTGTGACAATTAGATGGTGCTGGAAAGTATTCAGTGACCTGAAGTGCCATTAACATTAGGTAGAGAGAGACAAAAAAAATCAATACAAATTTTGCTCACAATTAGCAAATAATTCAGTGATTTCGTGCAGGCTTTTTACAGGGAAGAGGAGTGTAATCCTTGCATTCAAAGTGAGGTATGCTGGATTTATTTCTACAGAAAAGCTCATCTCACAATCCTGATGAGTAAAGGCATAAGTCCAAATGAGTCAATGCCTCAGGGTAATTGGAGTTACAGACCCAATTACTGCATGTCATCCCTGTTAATTATTTCATCTATGCAGTAGATCAGACAGTTTCAAATGGAATTCATATTTTGCTTACTTAAAATAAAAGCTCTCCTTGATATTAAAATTTTCAAACCCACTGGTCATTGTTAAGAAATACTATTCCTTTTCAGGACAGTGTAATTAGACAATTTTATAAAGAGCATATCTTCATTTTTTAAGAGAATGGCCCAGGAATTTCTGTATTTCTTGACATTTTTAATTATAAAATATATAATTATTTGTAGTTTCAACAATTATTTAACTCGGTTCAAATCAATAAAAGATGAGCCAATGTGTTTAAACAGAACTATCACTGGAGAGTTTCAAAGTGTGTATATATGATTAAATATTAAAGCTGTTCTAAGTTGTTATAAAACATAGATTCTTTATTATTCTACTACAACATTCTACTTATTTTCACATTTGAGAATTTGTAAATTAAAAAATTAGTTTGATACCTCAGGGTGATTGTTAAATGTATATTTAAGGACTTAAGTTTAAAGAAGTACAATATTGGGTAAAGTATCTTTTGCAAGAATACAATGTTTTAACTTATATCCCATTGAATTCTATATAGGTGAAAATTATTAAGTATATCATTTTAAACTCACTGTAAGCAATTTATAGTCTTAATGTTCATTCCATAAGTTTCCTTTCAATTAACTAAAAGGTAATTATTTATAGTGTATCTTTTGTACTATTAGCAGAGAGGCTAATGTTGTTGGAGATCAGAACCCATATGTCTGCTAAGGTATTGCTCATCTACCAATGAACCTTAGAAGCGCTGCATGAGAAAAAGCAGTAGACTATATCAGCAATATGCAAGAGATGTCTCGCACTGATACGACACACCATCACTTTCTAATTTTAATTTTCCTGAACAAGGAAATACACCATGTAAATAATGAAGAAAAGAAGTAAAGCAATTCAGATTTGTGGACTGGAAAAGTGTGGATATAACCGCCATCTTGGTACAGCTTAGTAAATGACAAAGGCATCTCCTGACACTACAAACATACATGACAGCAGTGCATATCTGCTGAGGTGGGGAGAGTTGGCTTGCTCTTGTGCAGGTCTTATGTAGGGACTGTTCTTGTCATGTCCACAAGATATTGCATCCATCCCTGACGTCTGTCTCTTATAATAATCTTCCCATCTCCTTTTCCATGAGTTCCTAAGGCCCCTGAGCCATAGTGTGTGTGTGTGTGTGTGTGTGTGTGTGTGTGTGTGTGTGTGTGTGGTGTAAGGGGTTAGATGTCGTTTATGACCAATACATTTATTAACACTTATCCTCCTCACTTTGATCAGCTGTGAGCTTATGTATTTATTGCCCTTTGATATCCTTATGTAGGAAGATAAAGAGACTGAGAGAGTGAAGAAAGCAAGCAGGAAAATAAAGGCTCGGAGCTACGACAGGGGAGAACAGGCAGAAAGAGAAGAAGATCACCCCGTATTTGGCCATAACATTTATGTCTAAAACTGAGCATACAAAGGAGTGAGATATTCTGAGTGAGCTCAAATATCAGACAGAAAAGCTTATTAATAAAGTCAAAGTAGATACTGGTGTATTTCAAAGTACATATGCATAATAAATTTAAAGCTAAAGATATTTTAATTTGCTATGAAGCATAGATCCTTATCACTCAACTAAAATATTGTACTTAGGATACTAGTTTTGCATATTGTAGTAAGCGGACTGAGGACCAATTCAAGACTGGCCTGAAAGTATTTAATTATTCAGAATAAAAATGACCTGGTCAGAGGGCAGTGTAAGTTCATTTGCATAAACCTGTCATCATTTGGTATAAGCAGTATTTGAAGTTATTGTTTTCTTTCTTTTTTTTCCCCTTGATTTTTTCAGGAAGAAATTTGAGGAAGATGTTACTTACGACATCACAATTGTATTGCAACATCAATATTCATTTGTAAAGTTTATTCCTACATTTTAGTGAGTGATATAATAAATGACATTTCTAGTTTCATTTCACTTAGTAAACTTAAATTATCTTCCATCTCTATAAAAATGCTTTATCAATAAGCACAAACAAGGAACAAGCAAAAAATTAGATTTAAAAAAAGTTTAAAATCTGTTAACTTGTAGAGAGTATAATTAGTATTATACATTTTATCACTAACTCTATTTAAATAACTTATACCATCAAATACTATTGAAGATTATAAATATACAATCCAAGGGACATAGAAATGACAATCCCTGATTCTAGGTTTTATTATAAAACAAAACTATTTCGAACTCATTCAAGTGTTGCAAATTCTTTACATAACATATTTTGAATTAAAGTTTGAAATTTTTGAAAAATTAATACACTATTAAATGTTAATTTCACCGCTGACTGAGTGAATGATGAGTTGAGTTTATGGTATTACATAGACAGTGCTACTTCAGTGGTTTAGAAAGAAGCCATTCATGAAAGAATTATAAATGACAAGGTTTGGATTTTGCTAAGCATTCAGAAGTACATTGTGTTCTGATACATACACTTGCCCTCCAATGATCCTTCAGGGGGCCTGAGTTAGGTAAGATACACACAACATACAAGAGAAAACCATGTGTGTGCAATGGCCTGCTTCTCTATTTTCAAGGGTTCACTTCTATTATCAATGAACTCAGTTGTATAAACAAAGCCTCAATGTGCAAACATTTTCCTCATAGCTACTGTGCTTTTTGGCTGTCAAATATAGCCTCTGGACATCAGTCACTGTAGATTCTTTGTTATTCCTTTAATTATATATTCAAACAAAAACGCCAAGTGTTTTTGAATCAAAACCAACATCCAAATAAGGAAAATTCCCCCCTCTGTGTACATGTGTGTGTGTGTGTGTGTAGAAAATAATGTTTTTATTTTTGACCTATGATTTTTAAATATAACTTTTAATAGTGTATTTCTATATACAAATTAGTTTCTATTCCTTTCATCTCACTACAGAAGGTAACATCTGACCATATTAAAATACTCAAAATCCCCCAAAGACATGCTAATTTGAATAATTCATAAAACAGTATTTTTACAGTAACAATGTTGATGTAGGCTGGCACTGAGTTTTCCTCCTAAAACATAACAAGTCCCAGAAAATGAAACATGGATATAAAGGAAAAAAGAGAGAAAGAAAATTCCACACTTTAATGGCACAATTAGTCCCCTCTGGTATCCTAATGCCATAGATATGGCTATACAAAAGGATTTCTTCACATGCATATATTTTACTACAGCTTGTTACTTTTTCTTCTATGGGGTGGAAAATCTGACAACCTGATGAATTGCTATTTTGTGATTATGCCAGAAAATATTTCCCCAGTCTCACAACCTCTCATCAGCTCAGCATGATACAACTGAGTCTTAAATCTAAAGTGTAAGAAAACTTGCAAATGGTACAAGACAGAGATTATAGAACCATAACTGGAATTTAAAGCACACACCTTAGCTCCTATACATAAGGCAAGGCTGCAGGGAACTATTAGCCTGAGAATTAAACCCAAACTTAGGAGTCTATTCAGTATGCTCAAGTTAATGAAAGAAAACAAAATCTAAGATTTAAAAGTGAAATTTTGTAAGAAACGAATCTAATTATGGATTAACTAATCAACTCTGTCTGGAAAGGGATCAACCCAATGGAAGAAAAAGCCATGATATCATGACAGCTAATCGGGATAATATGTCTTTATATGGTTTCTGCTAAATATCATGTTTAATTTGAGAGAGCATATCATTATTTGAGTCCAAATCGGAAAACAATCTAAACACAAACATAAACGTTGTTCCTAAAGGATTACGAGGGTAAACCATTGGATTTCAAACAATGCCAAGAGTCAGGTTTCAGAGAAATGTGGACCTTGGGACCTTTGAGATTGGTTAAGTATTTAAAACAGGGAAAGAAGATGGAAATAAACCAACACAGAAGACTTCCTATGAGAATTGAGAGAAGGACTGAGTGCACACTATGTCTTCATTTTCTAAATTCCCTACGAAGTCCTTCTTATGGAGATGAGTGTTAATTTCCTCAGCGTCTCCCAGAAACCCGAAGGTAGTTTTCCCCACATTAAATATTTAAGTGATGGTGTTTTTGCACATTTGATTATAGAATTTCTCGATGAATGCCTATCAGGAAAGCTCTAAGCTAGGTTCCTTTCATGGTCCCCCTTAATCTTGGCTACCAGAGTCTGCCCTGATTCTTCCCAGCTCCAAGTTGCACGTGCACACTGCTGTGTAGACAGCGCACTGTCAGAGAGAATCGATATATTATCCCTTTGGTGTTGAGACTGGTTCTTGCTTAGTTTACTTTCTTTCTTTCTTTCTTTCTTTCTTTCTTTCTTTCTTTCTTTCTTTCTTTCTTTCTTTCTTTCTTTCTTTCTTTTTCTTTTTTTAAAGCAGATCAATAGTGCTAAACGGATGCACTACCAACTCTGAATATAATTAGTATCTGCTGTTTGGCTAGTTAGCATGGAATAGAGCTTGATACATGGAACTTGTGTGGGAAACTCACTGGAAATGGTCTTTATTCAGAATCGTCTCTAGAACATGGATGCCTTAAAATGTAAATTTCTCCAGAACAACAGTTTCTTTACATTTCTTAGTGCTACATATAAAAAGGAATTTTTTATATTAGTTTCTTAATATGAAATAACAAAGCTTGAATTATTATATCATATAATTTCTGATATAAGAAGAAAAATTAATTTAATATACATAGATATATTAATTTATAACTGATTTTGTTGAGCACATAGATTTACTCAGTTATAAATAGAGCTCTTGACTCTAACTGCATATGTATCAAAAGATGGCCTAGTCGGCCATCACTGGAAAGAGAGTCCCATTGGACTTGCAAACTTTATATGCCCCAGTACAGGGGAACGCCAGGGCCAAAAAGTAGGAATGGGTGGGTAGGGGAGTGGGGGGGAAGGTTTGGGGGACTTTTGGGATAGCATTGGAAATGTAATTGAGGAAAATACGTAATAAAAAAATAAAAAAAAGAAATAATGGCCATATCCATTCTAAAATCATTAAATAATGAGTGAAGATTTTATATATATATATGGTTGCCTGGAAACTGTCTCTTGCCTAATTGTCACACCTCATAGTGACAAAAGGTCATTCACAGTAATGATTACTTGAGTAAATATTACCTCTATTAAATAATAGCCCTTGTCTTTCTAGTAAGACAAACAGATTTTCCACATACTTGTTTTTTGTTTGTGTGTTTCTTTTGTTTGGCTACAACCATGATAGGAGAAGTTTGGGCTTCTTGCCTTGCCAGGTCTCACCTGAAAGATCTGATATACAGAATCTTAGTTGAATTCTGCAGATAAGGAATTCAAGAATTATCCAAAGATAAAGAAACCACAGACTGCTGAGTGGGAGGAACATGTTCAAACACAGGAAGAACATCATTCAAAAGGAAGAAGAAGGGGCAATAAGGAGCAGCCCTGTGGCCATTCAGAGCCTTGCATATTACAAAGGAGGTCACAGAATAACTCCAGTTAGTACAGCATAAGGAAGGCTGAAGATGGTCCTGAACAGACTATGAAATAAGACACTTGATGCTCCAAGGAAGAGATCTAGTGGTGTTGATTGTGATGGGGACACATAATCAGAAAAGCGAAAATGGATCTGCAATGGAGTTTAGGAGAGGACACCCTGGACTCAGTGATTACATAGGGATGATAAGAGAAAAAGAAGAAAATGAGGTTGTCACAGGAGTCATTGGACTGGGGATTTCATGAAAGGCAGATATATTTGCAAAGATAGTTCCTGATGTGGCAGTAGGATAAGAAGACCCCGCATGAGCAGAGTAGAGATGTTGTCAAGGCGCCAGATTGATAGACAGATCTGAAGCTCTGAAAAAGGGTTCAAGAGAAAATTATACATTTGAAGCAATGTGGTAGCTGTGATTTTTCAAGGGAGATAATATAGCCAAGTGATTAAGAGGTAGCCCCAGATAGGTGTAGAGAAACTCAATTATTCACAGATTAGAAGAAAGAGGGTTACATATGAGTGATGGGAGAATCGTCACCAGAGAAAGAGGGAAATCTTCAGTGCATGGCACAAAGGGTGTTGACCATCTTGCATGCTCCACAATAAGCTCCATATAGTGGCATTTAGCAGAGAGCACAGTGGAGCACAATACAGCTTAGTCTTAATACATAATGTGCATTCATAATATTTGTGTTATAACAAATATTAAAATACTTCAAAAATCCAAGTCAGGTCAGCAATGCTATTTTCCTCCTGTTGATATTTTTCTCTTCTCTTCTTGTCCCATTGACTCTTGTCTGCAATTAAAGACTTTAACTTTGTAAAAATATATTTTATTACGAAGATTTATTATAATTACATCAGTTTTTTCCTTCCCTTTAAATCCTTTAGCTTTTAACCCATATCTAGGACTTGAACTTAGGCCAAGGTTTAGAGAGCACAATCGTATGATCCAGTGGAGTAGAGAGAAAGAAATGGAAGAGAGATGACTCTGGGATCGACTCCTTCAACAGAGAGCTCACAAGGAACTAATGTCTCCAAGTGAAAAGCTGGAGGTCTTCCTGTCTCCAACATATTTGCCAAAACAGAGGCAACCATCCATCATATCTCTAGCCTGTTCTGAAGGGTTCAAGTTGCTGCAGTGACCACTCTGAAGCTTTGGGTTGATATGAGACATAGAGTTAGGATAAACAGTTGAGAGGCTAAGATTCATCTTCCAATGAGAGCCCCACCAAAACTCTTCATCCATGCCCCTGCAAGTCATTCCTTTTTGTGACCCATAGAACTACTGAAGAATAGGTATTTTTTTCTATAAAAAGTTTAGTTTTGTAGAGCAGAAGGTCTGTGTGGTAAAATAGTTGGTTTTTTGTTGTTTGTTTACATTTCCATGGTGATTTGAAATCACTCTTGCGAACACACTAACACATAAGCAAATTCTTGTGTCAAGAACACTTTTTCTTACAAAATCAGCAGTTGGGAAGGTTTGCAAATCTCTAAGCTGACATTTTATTAGCCCATAGACTTCTGGTTGTTGAGCTAAATAACTTTGTGGACTGTTGAGAGGATAACTAAGGACCATTTTCAACACTGATTCCATGGAAAACCTGTTTCCTGGTTCATACAATTGCATACAAGTGAATTTTGGGATCATAGTCAATTCGTAAATTATATTCTGCGTTAGTCGGGCAATTTTTTTTATGAATACAGGAGTATTTAAAAGTCTGCATATAAACTGTCATTTCCTAAAAGCCATTGCACTAGTAAACACACAGAAGTGTTTGTGTTTCTACTAACCTCCTTTGGCTTTATTCTTACTTGCTTCATTAAGGAAGCATGAATCTAAATAAATCATGCAAATTCTATTCCAAACATACAGGGTACATGCATTGTGTAATATACAAGAGATTGTCTTGCTACATTTTACTACATATTTTTTTTATAGCTACATCATGTCTTAGATAGTTCTTTTGACCCTTATCCACAGTTCTAGGATTTGAATCTCATCATGTCCCTGTATACAGGACTGCTGGAATTTTCACCTTGGAGATGGTAAAATACCCATGTCACAAATGTTCTTTTGTTGTTGAATTTCCCTCCTAGACTTCCTCATAACTGAGAGTCTGGCCTGGGATTTCAAAAGCCTAAAATAGCTTCCTTAAATTTATTGCTGGTCAACACTTTCTCTGGTCCTGGCAAGGCCTGAAGTCAACAAGCCTTCCCCTTTTCATCACTGACTAGCCTTCTCTTTTATGGCACCAACCACAGATCGATGACTCTTTAACTCAACCCACATTTATTGAACAATATGAGCCAAACATTAAGCTAGATTCTGGGAATGCCAGGTAGAAATATAAAACATTCTATTTGGGAGGGCCCAGCATCCTAGGAGACAAGCACTTCAGGAAGAGTGTTTAGTGGCGTCATTACTAAAAGCTAAAGAGAGATGTTTCATTTAGCAGAAATCAATAATTATTTACATCTATTTTCATCTATGGGGCACTTATACAGTTAAATAGAGAGCTAACTTGTGGAGAATACATATTGTTTATCTCTGCTTCAGAAGTAGTTTTTCTATTAAATATCATTGGGTGAATGGGTACTTAAATCCTGTTTCTATTTTATTTATTTATAAATGCTTTTCCAAACTATAAATTGTTGAGATATTTTTTAACTTTTATACTCAATAAAATCCCAGGAGTCACTTTGCAGATTATCCCACACACCACCTTCTTTTGGCCATCCTCATTTCGTTCATAACAAAGCAGCATGTACAAGAGCCATGCCACACTAGGTCACAAAATCCACTTGCTAATCGTTCTGGAGATTATGAGTCTATTGATGAGTGATTCTCATTTGAAATTTAGCCCAAAGCTAGAAAAGTTAACAGTGTAAACAATTTAGCTTAAAGGATGTGGACAAACACAATCATAGGAGATCAGAATTTGATTCAATCAAAGTTTTCTAATCAAGAGAAGAGTGAACAAATTTGGTGGCAACTCTACTTACAAAACCATAATTCAACCTTAGGTTGCTTCAGACACAAACATGTATGACAGTATTCTGAAACAGTTGCCTTGATCTGAAAAATGCAGAAGAACTGATATATATGCATAAGCATCAAAATACCTGATGCTGTATAACTTAGGAAATAAAAAAGAATAAATCTTTTCTATAGTTGCAACACTTTTTTTAGTAAGTCCAAGTTCTAGAGTCTGAAGGACACCCTCAGACAGTCCTTTGTGCCTTCTTCTCTAATGAATCGTGTTCACGGCTCTGTTCACACAGGACCTGCTTCTATTTGCGAGGTGCTTGCCTAATCATCTACTGAGAAAAGTCCCACTCAAACTCTAATATGATGTCATCTTCAAGATTAGTATTTCAGCATTGTCCCCTCCATCTTCCCTCAGTCAAGGACAGTCAGTTTTCTACTTAAATTCAGACTTTGAATATGAACAGCTGCTTTGCTTTCTGCCAGGTTAAAGACCCAAAACAGATGTTTTTAGTGTTTACAGATTATGCAAACAAAATATTTTGTAGATAAAAATTTCTTGACAACTACATCTTTAATTATTCATTCAGGTTCAATCTAAACAAAGTCAAATTCTAGAGTGTGATTATGGCTTTCTCTTCTAAAGCTAGGAGTTTTGAAACAAAATATATTGTCCTTACAGTACTTGTGGTGGATTGAATAGGTATGGCCCCCATAGGCTCCTGTGTTTGAATGATTGGCCCATGGGGATTGGCACTATGAGGAGTTGTCACCTTTTTGGAGTGGGTGTGACCTTGTTGGAAAAAGTGTGTCATTGTGTGTGAGTGGGATTTGAGGTCTCCTATGCTCAAGCTCTGCCCAGTGTGGAATTAGTGTCTCCTCCTGACTGCCTGGTTTCTTCATTTCTGCCCAAGGATCAAGTAGTATACAATTCTCAGCTGCTCTTCCAGAACCAGGTCTGCCTGTACACTCTCATGCTTTCTCCTATCATGATGATGAACTAAACCTCGGAAACTGTAAGCCGGTCCCAAGTAAATGTTTTCTGTTATAAGAGTTGGCTTGGCCATGGTGTCTCTTTATAGCAGTAAATCCCTAACCAAGACACTGCTTTTGTAAAAATGTTCACTTTTAACCTTCTTGAACCCATGCATATATGCACTGTGCAATATAATTCTATTTTAATAGAACAAGATGACCACATACTAAAGAATTTCTTCTTATAACAATTTTGCCTAACAAAGAGCCAAAACATAAACACAACGTTAAAGGTATGAAACCTGAGCATTGTTCTGTGTACATCCAAATGAACATTAACACTAACCTAGCAGCCGAGCTTTGACAAAAGGCCTCAAACACAAAGAATATCCATTGTTACGGACCACAAATCACCAGTGTTTATACTATTGTCAACGAATTGCAGCAAAAGAAAATCTTACATACCACATAGCTGTAAAGGAAAATAGAACAACTTCAAATTAATAGACATAAGAAGTGCTAACATCTGTTGAAAATTTGGGTGGTGATGTGTGTGTATGCACATATGTGTGTGCGCGCACGCGTGTACACATACTTGTGGAGGCTGAGGTTTAACATCTATATCTTCTTTTATTGTTCTTCCCCCTACATTTTTTGTTAATTTTTAGACAGATTCTTTCACTCAACCTGGAACTCACAGATTAAAAATCTTGAGGAATCTTCTTGACTATGCTTCCCAGGGCTGGGCCTCAGGTACCAGAGATCCGAACTCATGTCGAAATATCTGCACAGTCAGCAGTTTACAGAACAAGCTATCCCTCCAGCCCTAATGGTGCCATGATGGCACGGAAGCAGCCTGCCTCAGAGCTACACTGCAATGACTTCTGCTAACAGGTACAATTTGTCTTGTTGTGCTTTCTTGGTAAGTCACAATATTTTTCTGTTCCTGGAAGAAGATATCAGAGTGAGAATTCAATGAGAAGATAAATGCCATTTTTTTTAAGAAAAAAAAATTCAGGGCAGCTCAACTCTACAAAAAGAAGTGACTTATCACTGCCTGCAAGCTTACAAATAGAATATGAAACTAACCCTTTTCTATGAAGAATCAATGTGAGCCAAATAGTCAAAATGACTTCTGCTATTAACCATATCTCTAATGATTGATTGCATCCCTTATTGGTAGTTTAAATTGTTCTGGTGAGGCAATTAGCAATCTTTGCAAACACAATGAAGCTGACTGAATGATTCAGGTGAGATGAGTCAGCACCATAGCAGGTGCAGAAATTGCGAGCCTTGCACTTGGGAAAATTACATTTTATGAATTAATGGCACCGCTCTCTTCCACCATATTATTTCTTTGTTTCTTTTTTTTTTTTTTTTTTTTCCTTTTGGCTAGGGAGAGGAAAAGGCTGTGCACTCCACATGATACCCAGAATTTCTATCTCCTCTACTGAGAATCTCCTTTCTCCCTAATCATTCATCCTGCCCTATACATGTTTGCAGTGTAGATTTCCTCTGAACAGGGGCTCCAGTTTTAGCCCTGTGTCTTAGCAGCTATTTGAATGTAAGCAAATATTCAAGCCCACACAGATCCTATCGATACCTTCATTTATAGTATAGATATAACAAGGTCCTCAATGTCGGAGTAGTCTGAGATTTGAGGTGGAAAATACATCAAGTGCCTACCACACTAACAGGAACAATATCAATAGGATGCATCCTAGTCGCTCTGCTTATTGGCAATGGTCCCATGTTTGCAGTAGAAAACACATGGAAGTCTGGAAGTGTTCCTTTAGAGAGTAACAATGGCCAATCTCCTGGAGAATAATTTTTCATAAAGCACTAGAGTGAATTTTTAAATGGATATTATATATATATATATATATATATATATATATATATATATATACATTTCAAATGTTATCCCCTTTTCAGATTTACCCCCGAGAAACCCCCTACCAATCCCCCATCCTCCTGTTTATATGAGGGTTTGCCCCCACCCACCCACCCACCCATTCCCACCTGCCTGCCCTAGCATTCCCCTACACTGGGGCATCGAGCCTTCACTGGACCAAGGGCCTCATCTCCCATTGATGCCCAACAAGGCTGGCCTCTGCTACATATAAGACTGTAGCAATGGGTCCCTCCATGTGTACTCTTTGGTTGGTGGTTTAGAACCTTGGAGCTCTGGTTGGTTGATATTGTTGTTCTTCCTATGGGGTAGCAAACCCCTTCAGCTCCTTCAGTCCTTTCTTTAACTCCTCCATTGGAGTCCCCATCATCAGTTCAATGGTTGTCTGCAAGCATTTGCCTAAATAACCCTATTAAAATGGAGTACAGAGCTAAACAAAGAATTCTCAACTAGGAGTACTGAATGGTTGAGAAGCACTTAAAGAAATATTCAACCTAGAGTTATTCATCAGAGAAATGCAAATCAAAACAACCCTGAGATTCCACTTGATACCAGTCAGAATAGCTAAGATAAAGAACTCAGGTGACAGCAGATGCTGGCAAGGATGCAGAGAAAGAGGAGCACTCCTCCATTGATGGTGAGATTGCAAGCTAGTAAATGACATGATGGAAATCAGTCTGTCAGTTCCTCAGAAAATTGGACATAGTACTACCCGAGGACCCAGCAATACCACTCCAGGGCATATACCCAGAAGATGCTCCAGCATGAAATAAAGACACATGCTCCACTATGTTCATAGTAGCCTTATTTATAATAGCCAGAAGAACCTAGATGTCCCTAAACAGAGGAACAGATACAGAAAATATGGTACATTTACACAATGGGGTACTACTCAGCTATTATGAAATTCTTAGGCAAATGGATGGGTCTGGAGGATATCATCCTGAATGAGGTAACCCAGTCACAAAAGAACACACATAATATGGACTCACTGATAAGTGGGTATTAGTCCAGAAGCTTGGAATACCCAAGATACAATTCACACAAACCACATGAAACTCAAGAAGGAAGACCAAAGTGTGGATACTTCGGTCCTTCTTAGAAGGGGGAACAAAATACCCATGAAAGGAGTTACAGAGACAAAGTGTGGAACAGAGACCGAAGGAAAATGCCATCCAGAGACTGCCCCACCTGTGGATCCATTCCACATACAGTCACCAAACCCAGACACTAATGTGGATGCCAAGAAGTGCTTGCTGACAGGAGCCTGCTATAGCTATCTCCTGAGCTTCTCTGCCACTAGAGTGAATTTAATCATATACAAATTCACACCATAAGGATGGCCACATACTGAAAGTTTTAAATGTAAAAGATACATAGTAACACAGTCATTGAACTTTCTGTGAATATCAAGGAAAATACCAAGTACATATATGGCTACCACTGAGAACTAGCAGAGGAAATTATTCTATTCAGAATAAGCTGGACAGGGCATATTGGCTATATAGGACAGGGCATATGGCCAGTAGGACAAGCATACACTAAGGTTTAGATGTGAATATGTATAAGATGCTAAGTAAAAATAATATAAAATTGCACACTAAGTCAAATTCATGCAAGTCAACAATGTTGATTCTAATATATTACTTTACTTTTATTTTATAACTATTATTTGACAAATATTTTATAAATATTACATATTTATCACAATATATAAATGTTAAAAGTGCTTGAAATCTCTTCCCTTGATTTTGTTTTATTATTTGAGATAAGGTGTTATTACCTAACCCAACTGTCTCAGAATGCAGGTCTATATTCTAGAGTAGCCTCAAACTTATGGTTATCCTGCTACCTCTGCCACTGCAGTACTATGACTTTAGATGTGCTCCACCATATACATTTTACTCATTGTTATTTATTTTATACAAATGCCATGCTTGTTATTACTATTAAGCATAACATTATATTAAACACAGAAGACACCTAATAAATTAGGACTAGCTATTAAGAACTAATAATACCTAATACTTAACAATGACACAACATGGTAACTTATTTAGTTCTTTTAATGTTTCTAGGAACCAGGTAGTAATATTTTAAGCTTTATTTTTATGAATATGTGTGAGCATGTGTTTGTGTGTAATAACAAGTATGTGCTGGCACCTATGGAGTCCAAAAAAACAGGACAGGATCTCCTGGAGCTGGAGTTTTAGAGACTGTGAGTCACTGGACTTGAGTGTTGGAATCTGAACCCAAATCTCTAGAAGGTCAGCGGGTTCCATTAAACATCAACTGTCAATCTCCCCAACCCCTCAAATAGCAATTTGTGTTTAAGTGTTTCATTCATATGCTGGTTAAAAGGAACAGGTTCTCATTTACATAACTATAATATTCTTTAGAGGGTTTTGCCTAATATGTAGTGAGAATTCAAACATCAGTTATTTATATCTGTAGAGCAATACATTGCTTCTAATCTGAAAAAAAAATCTGCCTTTTAACAGCATTTAACTCCTAGACTATACAGCCTTCTCTGCCACGTAGAATATACTAAAATGATATATGAGCCAATTGGGAATTGGTAAATAATGAAAAATAGTAATTTACATAAAAGACCAAATGATGCCTCTCAGTACCATATCTCAGAGCTCCAGCAGAGTGCTTTATTTAAAGGTACTTGAGTATTCATAAAGAGAGGTGCATTATTTCCTAAGCATTCTATGCTTTTATAAAAAAGTCATATAATTATATAAACGCAGGCTGACACATCCATAAAATCTAGGTGCAGACCATTGCATCCATCCAGGCAGAGGTGCTGCAGTAAGCAAGAAAGATAGAGCCCTTTGGCTACAAGAGGACACTAAATGCATATAGATGTATTAATTTTGTTTTTAAGCAAAAAAATTTAGATAATAACTTTGAAATCTATGCTCTGAATGCAGTCCCTCTTTTTAATAATTCTTTGTTTCACCATTGTTGAATTGAGTCTATTTTATAAAATTGCAACAGTGGAAAAGTATGATCCCAGAGATATACTTACATCTCAAGAGAACATGGGAACTATATGGTTTTCAAAATGGTCACTATTTACAACAATTTGAGACAGGAGCAATATGCAGTGCAACAATACCCCAGCTACACTCTCATGCAGGGCAGAAAGTTACATGGCAACTATAAATGGTTTCTTAGCCATCATGACCACCGTGAAGAAGAATCTCTAAACAGCAAAAACTGTATCATATAATGTAAAGATATAAAATAGAGGAATTTGGGGAAGTTAAATATGAAAATGTCAACAAATTCAGTTATTCTTTTGTTCCTTCTCCACTGACTTGATGTCTCCTCAAGCTTTCAGCTCCATGGTCTCCTCAGGCTGCTTATGCAGTCGAATGACACTGCAATTAGGTGAAAGGCTTCATGACTAATATGCCAAGGTTGGCATGTTCGACGGTGCTGCCTCAGCATTCAAACTTACCAGAAGAGAATAAAGCAGAAAGTCCATTAGCGTAAAAATGAACATCAGCACATGAATCGAATTTTTCATATTATTTCTAATTCATTTGAATAAATTTTGATGAACTTCAAATTAGAGGAGTCAAGTTAATTGCACTACATTGTGCGAGATAGCATTTTTGAATGGCAGACTATACTCTTTAAGCAAAATTACTTACAGACTCTATACTTACTTCTGCACTAAAAAAAATCAATCTATGGATTAAAAATAAGAGAATCTGTGAATTATTAAATCTTATCTATGCATTATTGTTTTTATAATTCTGTCTGTGTTCTCTTTTAATCTGTTTCAATTAACATCTTTTGAGGGGGATTTTAACCATATTTCTTTCATTGAGAGTGTTCCCTGAATCACGGATTTTATGTATTAAAGGCTTTAGGGTGAAAATGGAATTCTACAAATAGATGGGCTAGAGAGTAGAAAGAAAGCTTCTCTGGATGCTTATCAGGATGTAGGTATTGGTAGAATAATCAGTTATTCAAAGCTCATATCTATCAAAAGATTTTTAAAACCAGACAGTCTTAGATTATTTATTAGATTATCTTAAAAGCAGATTCTTTGAGAATATTTGGAGATACATTTCATCCATAAATAATTACAGTTGACAAATTGAGGAATTATTGAGGGTTCAGAGAGTGTCTGAAGAGACAGCCATGGGTAAAGGTTTCCTTTCTCCCAGTGTGATCTTCTTCTTACATGTTTCTTGGTCCTGATTTCAAACAATTGTAAAGGGTTTCAGAGAACAAGCTAGGGAAAGAGATGAGTTGGAAGCTGTTGTAGATTTGAATGTATAATTAGTAGGGCTGCAAGGCCGTATAATCACATGTTATAGCAAATTGTCAATGCAGAGAAAATGTGCCTAAGAGAGCTCATCGTAGAAAGTTCCTCCCCATCATCGTAAAAAGTTCCACCCCTTTACACAATAAAAGAAATATTCCAGAATGTTTTATTTTCTCATTTATGTCTCCAAACTGTCCATGTCCAATTCCATAGACCCGGTCAGCTGAGAGGAACTTCAGACACTACAGGAGGTAACTACTGACATGGATTTTTTTTCTATGAGTGTATGACAAGTTTGATCCCCTTTAAGAGGCAGAATCAGAGTGACAGACTCCACATTTGGGAAGGCTTCAGCCCTGTCTGCTTGGCTGAAATCATTAGGGTGGCAGGTGGCTTTCATTCTGTTGAACGCTTCCCAGTTGTACAGCTGCTAAGTGGGAAGTAAAGAGAGCAGCCACTCCCAGAAGGATGGATGCCCAGGAAATTTGGCCCAGTTGTTAAAGCCAGACCCACTGAATATGAAAACAAGCTTCCTTTCAAATAGTAGGAGACAGGATGAATCTACTCTTCTATTTTATTACTTTAGAAGACCCAAGAATATATAATATATGGATAGATATATTCAAGCTTTTTATGAACAATTTACCTATAGATAATGGATTCACCAAATATACCTATTTTATTTTTTGAAAAGCAGCATATATATGTAAATATATTTATATATTTGCAAATACAAAACTTCTTTGGAATAGGAATATATGTAATGACTGTAGAGTAGAGTCACACATTCATTTTATAATTATCTCTTTTTTGAAACAGTCATTTCACACAATGTTTGGGGAAAATTGTATTTAAACTTAGACCAAAAAGTTTTAGTGTTTACCATTACAGAACAATCCAACATCCCTGTTTGAAAGTTAGAATGAGTCACCTATTTTCCAAGACATACTTTCCGCAAGTATGAGTTTGGTAGGTCTGGCAAGATGGCTTGCTGGGTAAATGCATTTATAGCCAACCCCGATCCTATGTTTCTGAAGCCCATTCTGAGGAATGCCACAGGGTGTGTTTGCCTGAGAATCACTTCCTAGACAAGTTGAATCAAAGCCTTCATGCTTCTCCAATATAATAATAAAATCACTTTATAGAGCACTGGTTCTCAGCTCTTTTAATGCTGCAAGTCTTGAATACAGTTCCTCACTTGGTGGAGACCACCAAAACCAAAATTCTTTTGTTGCTACTTCGTAACGGTAGTTTCCATACTCTTATGGATCCTAAGATAAATATCTAATTTCCATTGTTATGAACCCTACTGGAAATGTCCAGTATGCCGGGATATGTAATATGCTACCATTGTAGGGGTGGTCACAACTCACAATTTGAAAATGTCTGTTATAGAATTTATTCGGGTTTATTTGCTTTTAATCAAATATCCATTTATGTGTCATAATACTTTGTAGTACATTCTACTGTATCTCAAAGTTTAAGTCTCCTATGTTCAAAGCCATATGAATTTACCTTTTATTTTTAGTGTCACATTCAACAGACACATAACACTTTCTATGCTGCATAAAGAATTCTGCTGAAGGAGTCAGGAACAATATACTGGAAATTAAAGTGCTTGTAAACTGGAGCTCAATTTCCCATGAATCTTATCATACCATAATTTTACTATTAATGCCTTTGTAATTTTAAATCTTTATAGAAAGCATGCTCCCATGTTCATTTTTTTTCCCGAAATTACCCTGTTTATCACATGGGAATATGCACAGACACCAATGTTCATTGAGGTTTTTAAGCCTTGATTTTCTCATTTCTACCAATTTATGCATGTATCTCTATTAAGGTAAATAAATAAATGAGACTTGCAGGTGACATATTTTTCTGTGTTCTACATGTAATAGTCATTAGTTACAGTATTTATTATTATTCTATAAGACTTGCCAGTTTATTTCTGTAAACTGACATGATAGAAGATTTTTATAGTAGAATTTTCCAGAAAGCATAAATAGAAGTTTATGATTTGAGACAAATGTATTTCCCTATCACAGAGAAAACACCAGGGTGAGGTTTTTTGTGAGTAGGCATGGGACTGCTTCCACAATCCTTCCATGAGAAAGTACAGAATTTGGAGAGTGGGTCCACTTTTATTTAAAGCCACACAGCTTAACTTCTTTCTTTAATGACAGCCCCATCAAACAAAGTACTGGTTCTTTCTTTCTGCTGTATTCTTTCTCTATAAGATGCTCTCCTTCCCATTCCTGTTTAAGTGTTAGGGCCAACCTCAGCCAGACTCCATTGATTCCTTCTGAATTTCCTGTTAGGCCAGGAAAGAATTTATTTACTAATTTTTAAGATTTTATAATGTCTTGATCCTCCAGAGGGGAACAAATAAATAGGTCTCTTGTCCATTGGTCAAACACATGTTTGTGACATTGGTGTTTAATTAATAACTTAGTACAGGAAAGATCTTGATACACTTACTATGTATAGGTTACTGAGGTTTTGAAAGATCATAAAAGTATGCCCTGAAGTATCATCAAATGGACATTTCTGCTTGACATGCCTATGGAAGGAGTCTCTTCAATACTGTCAACCCATCTTTCAACATCACATTGCCATGTGGGTCCCCCTCAAAAGAAGTTTCTGAATTTTGGTTAGGATATTTTCTTTGTTAAGGAATTAATCTAATGGTACCATGGATACAAGAAAGAAAACAACAGCAACAAAACCAAATATTCTTCATTATGTACATTCCCTTCACCCCAGAAATTACTTAGTACAAAAACCAATGTAACTCATCACTTCGAGGATTGAGAAGAATAATTTTCCTAACTATGCATTAATGTTGTCAGCATTTATTATCATTTTATTTTAGTTATGTTGTTTTAATTGCCCTTAATCCTCCCTATTTATTACATTCCTTTTATTTTAGGTTTAAGTCATAAATTCAGTGTCCCTTAAAACAAAGTGAAGATGCCAAAGAAACGAACTCGTTCTCCCAGCTGCCTCAACTGACCTTAGCCTGAACATGCACCTCGCAAGCTCTTACACTTGCTTCCCTCCTGGCCAACAGCAGTGGGCTATGCATGGAGGTAAGCACCAGCAAATGATATTCAAGTTTATCTTTTACTACAAAAATAAAACTACACAACTGCCATATGGATGGCTACATATTTTTTCTGTTATTGAGAGGGACTATCAAATCCCTTTTGCTCTCTCCCAAACCAAACAGGATCTACCTCTACTCTTGATAGCCGGAGCTCTTGATACATCCTGATTAGACTTCTCAGGCCAGGGCACAGGGCAGCTAATAGTTCTTATTCTTTACCATGGTTCATCTCTTACACACACACCAGCAAATTAATCATTTTAAAACACATACATAATTATGCCACCCTTAACATTGTCAGGACAGTGCCCATGTTGCTTGTGATAATTTTCACTCAAAAGTGGCCCCTCATCTACCTGCCCAGACTGCACTCCCTCCTCTCAGGAGCTGTCACAGTTTTGAAGCTTTAGCTTTGTATCCCGTACATCTAAGGCAAAGTTGTCTAAGGCAGGGCTGAACATTCCGTCTTCACTCCACTCCACCACTGTTTGTTTCTCTAAATCAGCACTTTTAAACATCTGACACTAATTACCGTAATGCAAAACACATGCTGTGAGCATTCCTAGATGGCCTTGGCGCTAACGATTCTCTCTCATTAGAAGATTGCAAATGGGATGACCGGATCTTGATTTTTATCTAGAAAATACAGTCTATGTACCTCTGAGCTTGTCCTACCAGATAGGGAGCTCCCAGAAACCAAGGGTGGGGTCCTCATGTCCATGAGCAAACACATCTTCATTGTTCCATTAAATCAGACTGGAAAAGGGGACTCTTTATTTGTACAAACTGGCTATAAAAGGAGCCACATGTAAAAGATTAGCTGAGACCTCAACCCTGTCTGGAAATCTGTTCCCTTTCAGCACATTTCACTGTTCTTCTACTAAACAATATGAGCTAGTGTGCCTATTTAAAGGGGGGTGGGGGGGCAATGTGACTGTGAGAATAAAACCAAACAAACACATTGTGAGGTGCAGATGACAAAGACCAAAAATATTCCTTACTCATGGGCCACTGTCTACATCCTGCAACAGTCTCCCTGCGCCTAAATCACCTTCACCCCTGTGTCTAGCTGGAATCCTCAACTCCACTCAAGCATTTTCCTGCATCATTTTTTTCCTTCTCTGTTGTGTGTTAGATGACTCCTGTAAGCATATTGGCAAGCTTTATGGACCTCATTTAAGATGAAACCAAATCCATGTTATTGTCCTCCTGTTCCTTTCCAGATAATCTCTCTTTGTTCCCTGGCCTACAGGAAACTAGAAATGCTATTATTGCTTGCTATCTCTAATTTTTCGTTTCTATTTTCTCTTGAACCTTGGGTAATAAAGACTTTCCCCTTTCTACTCCAACAAAATTGCCTTCATAACAGAGTCCAGAGGTCTCCATATTACTGTTTCCAATGGTCGTTTCATATTGGTAGCATCTGATGTACTAGAATTTGAAATATACACTGCTCATGCCCTAAAAATGATAACTTCCTTCTATTTGGCTGCCTACCATTAATGTCTTAAATGTAGTCTTTGTGAGGTTTTCATCATCTCAATGATGGAACTTTAGGATGTCTACTTCCTATATGTATCTTCTTGTACTCTTATCATATATCACAAGCTTAGTACAGATGTCCTAAGATTTCAAGTTAACTTTGTGGAAGCTCATGTATTCTACCACCTACTTGGTGACAATAGTGTAAAATATTAAATAAAAGATCCACACTTGACCTAGTCAAAATACCTGATACCTTTCACAGTCTTTAAATGTAGATGATAGTGAATATTTTTTTCCAGCTAGACATGAACTATTGAGTTTTTCTACTCCTTCTTTCCCAATAACTTCACATAAAATGATCCAGTGCAGATGATACTAGTTTTTAAATGTACCAGGTCTAGGCAGGTCTTACAAGGTCTCCTACCTCAGGGATCAAGTGAAACTATCTCCATGTCTTGTCACCATGGTGGAAGCACTCACTTCAGTGTAGATCATGTTCATTACAACTTCCGAATGGATTCACATTGCTAAGTGCATGTGTAGACACATTGGCTGACTTTCACTCAATCTCCTCACTCTCTCCCAACTCAGCCTATGCCTGAGCCCTGTCCTCACCTGCTTGGAGCCATTTATCTTCCTTCTTACATTGTCCTAGAACACTCTTTTTCCCACCCCTGCATTCATTACAAATAGTTAAATTTGATTTTAATTCTCATACCTAAATTTTCATTGTTTTAAGATTGTCTTCCTTGGTGACAATATGTAAACTCTCTCTCTCTCTCTCTCTCTCTCTCTCTCTCTCTCTCTCTCTCTCTCCATCTCTTTCTCCATCTCTATCTGTTTCTCTCTCTCTTTTTCCCCTCTCTCCCTCTCTGTCCATCTCTCTCTGTGTCTCTGTCTCTGTCTCTCTTCTACACACACACACACACACACACACACACACACACACACATGCTCCCTAGAATCTCTAAATAGCCACACATATACTTTTACCCCCGTTCTTTATGTTTTTTTTTTTCTTGCCAAGATACTTTATTACTGGATTAATCAGATTTGTCTCATTTGTTGTTTGAATACATTTCCAGGAAGGAAGCTTCATGGGATATTTTAGAATCTTTTGTTCTCTTCTGAGTCTCAAGGGTCCAAAAAGTATCAGGCTCAAAGTCTGTGTTCAATTGCTACTTTCAAAAAAATAAGTGGATAGAGTTGAACAAATTCACTGGGCTGACTCATCCCCAAATGCCAAAAGACGTTAATTAGGGTGGGGCAGGGACACTGTTAGTAGCGGAATGCCCTAGGGCAGACCCACACTGTCACTATAAAGCAAGATGTGTGGGCTGAAGTCAGGGTAAGTGTAGAACCCCAGGAAACATGTTCGGAAAACATTTTAGGGATCCGTCCTGGCAGGATGGAACTCTACAGCACTTAGTAAAGTCTTTCAGATCTTTAACTCAGAGAACCTTGTGCTTGGCTTCTTAAAGATTGCCTAGGGCTTGGGTGTTCCATGAACAAATTCTCTGTGATTGAGTATGACCAAAGAAGCAGCCTATGAGGTATGCTAAGCATGGAGTGGCCCTGCTTGAATTGGACTTCTTTTCCTGTGTTTGAAGGGAAGGGAGAACTCTATCTATATCTTATTCTTGTTCACAAATGTTCTAGGATAAGGCATATAAGAAATGGTGAGAGACGTTAAGGCACAAACATCATAATCACACTTTTCAATATGCTGGCTTAGAACTCCACGAACTTGGAGTTCCCAACAGGCAACTTACCCTGGAGTTCCATAGGAATCAACTTCAGCCAGAATTTAGTATAAATAGCAGTGACTACTTGGTCTTTTTGAAAGGTATATATAAAATGGTCAGTTTGCCTTGCTAGATTCACTTTGCAAAATGACTCTGAGTGTAGCGTCTGGAAAGTACATTAAAAGGTGCATTATATTAACCTGGAATATTACATTTGAGTTCACATTTTTTCTCTTCTAAATGAGAAAGCTTTCTGGGAGGTATAACAGTCTCTATCACCTGAATATTTCTAATAGGCACCCCCAAATTAATAATATGAACAATTGTAGAAATGGAAGCCTTATAGCAACAACAATAGATTTAAATATTAATATGTACATGAAAAACTTGAATGCAAGGAAAAGTACTCCATGACGAATGTACTAACACATCTGACATTTCTCAAGTGGGTTTTTGAAGAATTCTTCATATTCTTATTAAGTCAAAAAATCAATTTAGTACTAATTGATACTTATGCTTAAAATTATCAAACAGTTACCTTTTCAAAAGGGTATGTGTATTAGTTATTGCATGCAATTTACTGATGATTGAGAAGATAATCCAATAAACAAAGTGAACATTAGCAAATAATATTCTAGCTATGTTGAGTGATTTCTAGTTTACTATTAGTTTTCTTTTCTAAATGTGAACATCTCTGAACTTCTACTTAATCTGGATAAAGAAAGTTCCATGATGAAAATCAGTGCTTGAGTTCTTGTCTTTGTTTCTTGTTATTTACTCTGATCCTTCATTTGGCCTGGGAACTGGAAATATTAGCTATACACACGATGGACTGAGCTCAGTAGCTTTATATGAATCAATTGAGCTCCTAGAACATTTTTAATCCTACTTGAGCTCACTAATGACGGAGAGCCATTTGCTTACCCATGGTCTAGTCCTTCTTCTATGAAAATTACTGGTCATGAATCTGGCAAACATTTACAGGAATCTGCAAATGAAATAGCTAAATCCTTCATGACAGGGAGCCTCGTAAAGGCGGCTCATTTATTCTCCAGGGCACTCATCCCTGCCACTGGGATCAATAGAAAATCTCATCTGATATATTTGTAAATGCCAGGGTGCAAATGTTCCCCTTGCAGCTTGGCAGGAGAAAAGTCCTACTTTCATTCTGAGAAACTGACCCACCATTCACTAAAGAAACATGAACAACACTGCCCTAGGTTTCTCTCCATAGTTAAACCTTCAGCATAAAACCATTTTTTTCTTTCATTTACCAAAAACATAAGACTTAGATATTTGAAGGTGTTCTAGTTGACTGTGAAATAATAGTTTTGATTTGGTCACACATGCATCATAATAAATACTAAGGGCTAAAGATTCTGAAACAGGAGGAATGATTAGCAAAAATCAATTGAATTTTAATTGCTCTGTAGTTTTTCACTGGTTTACTGAGCAAGGGTAATTTTATTCTTAATGAAATGCACTAAACATGTCTGTATATCTATCTAGGAGATGCAATTATTAACAATTTTTCTATATGTATGTTTAAAGAGATGAGAGGGAAGATATCTGTAGGCTAAACAAAATATACATAAAAATTATGATCAGTAGAAAAACTAGCAAAAGCTCAAACTTATATTGATAAAACTTTTAGCCTTGGGCTTGAAAGGATGTTGTAAAATAATGAAAAAAATATTAACTTCCTAAATTTACTCTTTTATTAATGGCAAGTCTGCATACCTGCAATTGGTTGATTAATTAACACAGGGTGTTAATTAATGGCTCTTGGAACATTACCAATTCTATGCTTGTTGGTAAATTAGAAATAAAGCAATGGGTTTCTATATGTATCTCCTGGATTTTGCTCAACTTAAAGAAGTCTACCAAGGATAGTAAATAGAAAGGAAAAAGAAAACAGTACACACACACACACACACACACACACACAATAGTTAAAGAGAACATTCCTAGATGCATTTACTCTAAATCTAAAAAAGTCATTTATTTAATACATAATTAAGGCATTGGCTGCCCTGTAGATCCAAGAATGATCTTAAAGTATAACACAGTGGCACAGATTTCAGGGTGATTTATTTTGTCACTTCTCCTCCCTCTTTTCAATTACTATTGTATAATTATAAATGTATAATTCATCAATAAATCTTTTACACTGAATGCAGAGCAAAGGACATTTCTTTTTAGTATATTCAAAGTGAAAGGTTTACAACACTACAAATTAAATTTGATTTGTTATATAGTAAGAAAATGTAAAACCTATTATCCTGCCTATGGTCAACTTTGTATTAAAATGAAGTCAGCATTGTTTTTTACTGTTTCAAGGAGAAGTTGATGGAAATGTTTGTTTGTTTGTTTGTGGCTTTATACGTGATGATCTTACTTTAAAAAAAAGTAGTAGTAGCAATGACAGATTAGAAATATGGTTGAAATATTCCTATGTGTCAATTCTGTAAAATCTGATTGTCTTTGTGAGCTTATGAAAATTGTTTGATTAGCTAATGGCCTAGGAGGCCACAGACCACCAGGAGGCCATGGGGATTAGTCCTGATTTCCTCATGTTTCACCTGAATTAACTCCAGATACAAAACATACAAGCTGCAAGAATGATAGGAAGACCTTAGGCTGGTACTGAAATGTCTAAGCTCTTTGTTTTCACATGATCATCTTTCTTTTGTATTTCCCCTAATTCTCCATCAAGATCAGCTGATGGACACTGATTGCACAATGATTAGCTATACTACAGGGATATAATGCTATTTTCCAGATTGGTCTTGGCATAGAAACCATATTCTCAACAAGTAAATCTAATACTGGTTAGATGTGAGTAGATTTGATTATAAAAGTATATGAGTAAGTGAAGAAGCTATTCACAGTGATAAAAAGGATAAGCAAGCCGTGGTGATTTACCTCAGAAAATACGTGACCAGTCTACTAATAAACTCTTTGCTCCTCCAAAAGAACTATTTAAGGTAACATTGCATCAAACATTGTATGCAATAAGGAGTAGGATCTGGAAATTATTCAGCTTTCAGAGAATGTCCTACAATCACTGAAGCACTGAGTTTGTATCCCATTACCTTTGTAACGAGACTTCCCTCTTGAAAATCCCTACAACTCCATCCATTCTGATATATTTGATACTCTTTTGTTGCTTCTATCCACAAATACACACATATGCACATAAATAATTGAATGAATGTAGCTATTACTCTATTGTAATTGATATCTAGTTATTACTCCTGTTACATCAAATGTGGAAGATGTATATTAGTTCACATTATTAAAAAATATTTATTCTAAAACTCATGTTTACAAACCAAGAAAACTATTGAAATATTTATTTATGATTCTGGAAATTTTCATTCCTTTAACAAAAAGGTAAAATATGTATAGGCATGTATGACTAACAACGATTCAATGATGGACTACAGTGTTTCTATTTAATAAAATCAATTAGTGTCTTAGGAATCTTCCTAGTTGATGTAATTACATTATGGATTATTGCAGACTATCAGTCTCAGAAGTGTCTCTTATTCCTCTCTGCGTGATTCTATATATAGTAGCATCACAGGGCTTAGAGAATGATGTCGTTTGTAAAAGTGCTGCTGCACGGGCTTAGGAACCTGAGATCAGATAGCTGGAATCTCTCTAAACAGTTGGGCAGAGCAACATGAAACTATAATCCCAGCTTGAGAGTAGGTGGACTGGAGAAAAGGAAATCCTTTGGAACATTGGCTAGCCGAAGTAACTGAGCATATGAGTTTACAAGTTCTCTGGAAAGAACTGACCATTGCTCATGTTCAGAGAAGGGAAGTCATTGCCACCTCATTCCCTAAAGACCAATCAGTTTAAAGGGTGTACTGTTCTGCCAATCATATTGTGCCTAGTTGCTGATGCTCTTTCTATTCTGCCCGTGGAAACCATATATAAACTCGCCGAAGGGGTGCAGGGGGTAACCCGTTTCCTTCGGGTCTGGTACAACTCCAGTGCACTGAAACAATAAATTTCTCTTGTTTTTTTTTGTTGTTGTTGTTTTGTTTTGTTTTGTTTTTTTGGTTGGTTTTTTGCATCGAAAAACAGATGAAACAGATTCCTCATTTAGAGCTGAGCACTCTGAAGTTTGATATTCTCTAGATGTTAAACAACTGTGCATTGTTATTCTGATCTAGTGTAAGAGGAAGCTCTGGGTTGAGGGTGGAGAATGGTTGTATTTATGGGTAAAGCAATAAATTATAGAGTCATTTTTTTAAAAAAAGAATGTCTAGTTAACGCAACTATTAGGTTGTGTGATATGCTTGTGTGTGTGCCTATGAGTGTGTGGCTATGACCAATCTAGTCTCTGGTTCTCAGTCTCATTAACAGTGACAGGTATGAAGTTCTTCTTGTGGAACAGCCCATACATTCAACCAGATATTCAGTGCTCACTCCCATATTAGTGATGCCTCTGTTGAACCAATTGATATATCTTAATTCACAGAGTTCACCGTTGGATAACACTGATGCTTTATTTTGTCCATTGGTAGTGTGTATAGTGTCTTCTTTAATATGAAAGTTAGCTATTAGGAATGCACCTTCCCCATTTGATTTCCTGTTCATGGCTTATTAAGTGGTGATTTTAGCAATACGATTTTACTTTCTAGTTCTAATGGATGACTAAGAGCGAAGTCTCTGTTTGAGTAAAAAAGTAAAATTTCAAATTCAAATCATTATGCATCTGTACAATATACATGCAGTAGCATAATCATCCATTCATTTTTTTCTTAGTCTTATTAAATCATATACTATGTGTGACCACTCTGACCTGGGATACGATAGTAAGAACCAGGTACTTTGTGATATATAGAAATCCACTGTTTAAGCAAAGGTGTGGTAACTAAGAACACTGCTTCAAAAACCTCATGATTTCCTGGGGCAGGTGGTAAGGAAGCAAGTTGCTGTGTGTGTGTGTGTGTGGGGGGGGGGTTGCTGTTGGAGAAATCTATGCCTGCAGAGGAAATAGAAAATATACAAGGGCTAGCAGGAGCTTCACTCAGGGAGATCACAAGTAAATTTCAGGGCAAGAAGATTCCAGCCCTCAAGTGTTCCTCAGCACACATTAAAATCTGTACTTAAAAGTGAGTTCCCCAAAGGGGGGGGGTAAGTCTTTTATTGTGTTATTATTTTAATGCAATTAATCCTTATTGATGGAAATTACTCATACCTTATTTTTATGGATTTTTAAAAGCCTGAAACAAATATGATTTTTCTATATAACAGAATAAAGAAATATTTCAGTTCCATTTTCCCAAATTTCCCATAATTGATTCCAGGTAAATCTCTCTTCCCCCCATTAAAATTTAAGAGGATCCATATGTCCTCTGCAAAATGTTACATTAATCATTTGGAGAGAATTTTCCTTTTTTTTCATATTTTATTTGAACCTATGCAAAGAATGACATGCTTTGAACTGCAGAAGGCACTTTCTTTTTGCTAAAAGCAAGCAGGATTGCATGTTGATGCTGTACCATTTCTCTGACCTTTATGTTTTCTTGTTATTTATATGTTGATTTCTACACTGATTACTAACTTTAATTATGGCATCTGCACACTCTTAAAATGTCTGGGCTTGTCGTCCAACAACTGTAGGAAAAAAGAGTGCTGTAAATGACACAGAATCAGAGATGTAATCACAAAATTATCTGTTTCATGTAAACAAGCAAAACTATGGTTCGTCTACTTACATATTATACATCCATGCTTTGTGTGTATACAGTGGAACCATGCCCATAAACTTACTTATGAAATATCATATTACACAAGACTTTGCTCCATTTTAATGATTTCCCTATGTCTATTGCTTATTTTAAAATCAAGATCTCATTAGGAATGATATTCAATATAGAGACTGTCACATCTTTTCTTGTAATCTCACGATACTAAAGGATTTATTTTATTTTATTACGTCTTTCTTTATAGCCATGAGGTGTTTCTGTTACCTTTGCCCATTCATTGGATCCATCCACTTGGTACAGTTTTGGATTGTGTTTTTTTGTTTGTTTGTTTTGTTTTCATTCTTGCAAATGTTGTCTCTTTGTAAGTAAATTGCCAACATGGGATGCTGAATCCACTGGTGATTTAAGAAGGCAATAAAAGCCCTTGTTCACTCAGCCTGATTTAAGCACTACCCTTGCTCAGATTTATTATAAAACAGTGCCATATTCAAGTGGACCACATCCTAACAAATACAGTCAGTAGTTAAAGAGATATTTCAATCAAATATTCAGTTGTAGTTCATTCACTACAGACAAGAGAATGGATATGTGATACTGGATTTATGGATATGTAATAAGACCAATATGTAATTGGATGAATGGGTAAAGTAAATGTGCTGTGTGTGTGTGTGTGTGTGCTCATGTGTGTGTCTACATGTGTTATTCACCCTTGAAAAAGGAAGAAATCCCATCTTTTGTGGTTACATGCATGAATAGATAAACCTGGGGGGGTACTTAGGCGGAATGAAGAAATCTGGGCACATAAACTCACATACTGCACAAGGTTGCGTATATGAGGAATCTATAGATTTAAACTTACAGAAAGAGAGTATATAAAAGGCCATGTTGTGGGAAGGATTAGGGAACTCTTGGCCAGATGCAACAAAATTTCTGTGGGATGCTGAAATATATGTCAGGCATCTTTTTGTATAACATGTTGACTACCTTGAATGTACTACATACTTGAGAATGTTGGAAGCAAATTTTATGTGGACTTACTACAAAAATAAATACCTGAGACTCGTTTAATTGTTCCACAATGCACATCTTTTCAAAACTTCATGTTATATATTAGAATATGTACAATTTTCACTTGTCTCTTTTATTCTAGTATTTTAAGAACATTTGTTCTGCTGGGTGGTGGTGGCACACGCCTTTAATCCCAGCACTTGGGTGGCAGAGGCAGATGGATTTCTGAGTTTGAGGCCAGCCTTGTCTACAAAGTGAGTTCCAGGACAGCCAGGGCTACACAGAGAAACCCTGTCTCGAAAAAACAAAATAAATAAATAAATAAATAAATAAATAAAATTAAAAAAAAAGATTATTTGTTTTACCCTTTCCCACTACTTCCAGTCTACTTCTCTGATGTCCCGTCATGTCCTGTCCTCTCTGAAGGCTCTGGGAGCAAGTGTATACCCTTCTATGTGCCAATAAATGCATGTCTGCCTGCTTACAGGGTATGGTAGTTCTCAAAATGGCTTACATGTGAAATCTAATTTAGTAAGTCTTTGGTAAAATTCTGAATTATAGACAGTGCATGTATAAAGAAATATAATATATATTGACTCTGTTCTGAAAATATTTAAAGTCTAGTTTGGGGTTTATGAAAAAGAATACATTGCCTAAAGGCAGTAAAAGGGAGCTCTTTTCTGCCCTGTGAATGACTAAAATTTTCTTCTTAAATTAAATAATACAAATACTCCCAAAATAGTATATAACCCAAAGAAATTAAGGGAAGCATAAAACTCACAATCCATTCAAAGTTGGACCTTTTCAAAGTAAACTACAGAGTCTGATGAAGCAGCAATCTAAACAAAAACATGATGTGTCTAGAACCATGAATCTACTTTTAAAATACTTGTATTTCTATCATGTCCTTGGTTTATATGGAGAAAAAAAGGACCAAGAAAATAAATATCACCCATAAGCCCTATATGACTGTACAGACTCTTCCATTAAAGACAACAAAAGCCTCTAAATTGCCCAATCATATTAGCACTCTGGACAGAATAAGGAATATAGATTATCAATAGAGATTTGGGAAGTAGGAAACAGATGAACTTGTTATGCTATTAGTAGGTATAGGATGTGAGCACTCAGCTAAACACTCCCTTGTTTTTCTTCATGTATGAAAAGAAGAGCTTGATATATTCTTTGTAGGATTGGGGAAAGGATTAAAAACATGCTGAGCTAATAACTTCATGCATTCTATGTCTTCTAACTACCAGGAAAAAGTTCTTGAACTGCAACAAGCCAATAACTTAAGCAAGCACTGTATAAAACAGTCTTCCCAATGACAGTTAAATATAGTTTTTGTTTACGAAGAGTCATGCTATTTAAATATTTTCAATATTTAATTTTGAGATATGTGGGAAATGGATGCGGCCGCAGGCCCCGTGAAACCCACTTGTTTGTTGCCTTGCCCGAGCATGCGCAGTGAGGCGGCATGCGTGGGCTGCCTGCCAGGCTGGACTGTTCCTTGTGATCGGGACCTGTCAGCCTATCTGTGAACGACCTAAGCTCGTGCCTGGAGCTTGTATGAATTCTGATTGGATGAGGTGGGGTGGAGCTAGAAGGAGGTGAGTAGGCACGAGAAGTAAGGAGAGTGTTTTAGTTTTAGCCCTTGCCATGAGTAGAAGTAGAGTAAGAGAAGCTGTTTTTATAGGAGTAGTTTAGCCCTTGCCCCAAGAAGAAGCTGCTGGGGAAATGAGGTGTAAAAGAAAAAGCCCCAAGTAAAGTTGCTGCATGAACAGGACTTGGTGTCTGTGTCATTCGTGTTGCCGTTGCTGTTGCCGCTGCCGCAGGCCAGAGACTGCAGAGACCAGAGACTGCGACAGAGATATTGAAATTAATATTTCAAAATATTAAAATATACATTTCAATATTACAATAAGAGTAAGTGCCCTAACCCTTGGAAGATGCATTCTAAGGTCCCAATTGTTAATTTGACACCACAGACAGTCACAAGTTCTGTAGTATTGTAATAATCAGTCAAATAACATGGCTGCTAACAGGCTATGACTGTATGCTAGAGTAAAATTTGGACAATGGACAATTCATGAGCAAAAGGAGAGGAATGGGTATCTTTGAGCTACTCAGAATGGTCTGGAAACCATGAAGCGTTCATTTCTTGTATTATTTTTGAGCCACCTTTCACCACGTACAACAAAAGCCACACAAGGAAAACCTATGGAGAAGAGGCAGATGTGGTGGTATACGTAAAGGCAACACACACAAAAAAAGCAAACTCCTCAGGATGCCTTTCAATCCTTAATGTGAATTTATCGACCTATTTTTAAGCAGTTTGTGCTGATATTTGATTTACTTAATGAGGCCCCTCTAGGACTCAAGAAGAATGTCTGGTTGATTTCATATCATTCATCATTTATAATAGCTATGGAAAAGACACAAAACAGTTCAGAAATTCAATCAATAATTATTCAAGGTGTGCTCACAGCAAAGGAAACATTTCAATGATCCTGGTTGATTAGGTAGAAGTTACTATCTTGGGTGATTTGCAGAAGGCATTGAGAGACTGCCAAGTCAAGACTTTCATTTTTGAAAAAGGAGACTATTTCAAAAGGCAGACTACATTCTTAAAGTGATCACAAGGAAAGTACTAGGGAAAAGACATCAAAAATCAGTTGTAGGGAACTAGAGAGGTGGCTCACTGATTGAGAGCACTTGCTGCCTTCTAAAGGACACAAGCTAGATTCTCAGTATCCACATCTCCAGAGAATCCATCATCCTCTCTGTTCTCTCCCAGCACAGAAAAACATAGACTAAAAAAATTATAAACGTCAATCCTTGTAAAATATATACTTCAGTGCTTCCAACCGTTGTTACATTTTGTTACCTGCATATCCACTTCCCTTCTGACACGGACACACACTCCCATTTCTCTCTGTTTTGATATCTAAGCCATACATATCGGTAGCTACCAGATCCAAAAGCAATTAACTACCAGTTTGAACCTGTCCTCTAGAACTATGAGATTTCGGCAGCCTACTTTGTATTCCTGAGCCTCATATTTTCTAAATATTATCGATATACAGGCATATGAAGTACTTTTAATGACAGTGTTTAAGACTCCTGGAAGATGTACTTTTTTTTTTTAAAGAAAAAAAGCAAAGGGGACTGAGATACACATGCTTTGACCATATGTAGACTTAATCTTAAAAGAATGCATGGACTCAATTTAGAATCATTACATGCTATATAAGTGTCAGTCAGTGCCCTAGCCATTTAAATCAATCCACATGTGGATAAGTGGTTTAAATGTCAGGCAGGACTGACTTAGACTCAAAGACCTTCAGGGATATAACATTTGCTTATACTGAAATGATAAGAGACACAATTTGAAATTAGTGCTAGCTAGCAAACAGATTTTAGATTTTGATACTTGAATTTTAAATTAATTGTTATTGAAAAAAATTAAAAGAAATTGTTCTGTTATCCATCTATTATATAAATAAATTTTTAGAAAACTTCTAAGAAAGGTTTCATGACAATAAGGTCAAGAGAAAAGCTATCAATCACCGAATAACATGTACTTTGGGTCACTGCATAAGCTAAAGTTTTTCCAGAAAACATAAGGTACTAAAGGAATTAATGTGGCCCCCCTCCGAAAAAACTATCTCTGCATAACCCATTTAAATATGTAGATACATCATTGTAAGGTTAATCATCTTAATTGATTTCTAGAAACTTTAATACTGTTGCTTTACATATTATTGTCATTTTCCTTCCCTCCCTCCCTCCCTCCCTCCCTCCCTCCCTCCCTCCTTTCTTTCTTTCTTTCTTTCTTTCTTTCTTTCTTTCTTTCTTTCTTTCTTTCTTTCTTTCTTTCTTTCTTTCTTTCTTTCTTTCCAGGGCTCTCACCTTTTATTTCAAAAAGACTGTGAACTCACTACCCCCCACCAGTACACACACACCACACACACACACACACACACACACACACACATACACACAAACACACACACACTCAGCTTCCTGCGTGCTGGGATTACAGACATGCAAACAGGTTCAATATTTCTTTGCTGTCTATATCTAATGAGAGCTGGAAGAATGGAAACAGGAAAAAAAAAAGAATCAAAAATCGGTGATTTATGTTTCAGGGACGCCCTTAAGCAATATTTAAATAATCAACTCCAAAGAGGCAGTAAATGAGCTTTGTTAGTTTCTGACACAAGAGCTTAAGTAACATTTAATTTTTATAAGGGAAAAATAACTTTTATTAATTCTAGCCGCTTTTGTAAGAGTTGTCTTTCATAAAAGTCATTACCAAGAGACTTAATGAAAACACACATTGGCAAGTTTGGCTTAAGGAATCAAGAGATTTCTTCATAAAGGTAATTTTTTTTTAGTAAATAACTTTAAACTAGAAAAATACATAATGATACACACTGTCTCCCCCCCCCCTTCACATTGAACCTATGATGCATCACACTGTCATTGTTAAATGAATACAATAAAGACTTAGCTCCTGAGCCTGGCATCACCCTCAGAATCTACTGGCTGTGTACTAAACTCAGTTCTTTACATTTAACATCCCAGACTTACAATAGAAGACATCCTGTATTTTCTAGGTCACATAGCTGCTAAAGAGGTTTCTAGGTTGTCATCAAGGAATCTCTTATTCAGAATCTCTTTAAATCAAAATACCTGAGCGTATTCTCACATACCCAATCTTACCTCCAACTGAACTGATGATTAAGAAGGGACACATTTTCTTAGGTAAGTGTAGACATGATGATTCAGCTCATAAGGATAGGACTATTCCAGAGAAACAACCCTCTAAAGAAATTATCATTTCTGATTATTGTGACCATAGAGATACTTTAATTGAATTGTCTGAATACTATTGCATAGTTCCATTCTTAGAATCTCTTTATTGACTTTGGTAAAACAGATATTCTAGTTTTGACCAATCACACAAAGGCTTTTGGTCACAATTTTCTTATATGCATAAATTGATTTCATTTGAGTGAGGGGAGTCTCTCCCCACACCAAGAGATCATGCAATTTATTTCTGTGGCGACATTTGAGTAACTAGAGTCTGTAAAAACAATGTATACCGCCCACACAAATTGCTTCTGATATCTACATATATACTTTTAAGTATTCTAAATATTTGAAACCAGTACACACACACACACACACACACACACACACACACACACACACACACACATCCATTTAAGATGGGATTAATATGTGGCCTGGAACGCCCTGTTCAAAACAGACTAATTAACCTCAAAGTTACAGAGATCTACTTGACTCTTCCTCTGTGTACTGGAATTAAAGGCACATGCCTCCATGCTCTTCCTGAAACCAGTTCATCTTTACATATATTCATATTGAATCTAAACTTGTCATAGCTTTTCTATATGCATTAACTTTTCCTGTAGAATTCCAAAGATGAATTCACCAATTGTTACTCAGAGGAAAATTAATTATATTTGCATTCAACGACTCATACTACCATGCAACAAGTTGACCAAATAAACATACCTTCTATGTCTGCCTAATAATATACATGAAACTGACAAGATAAGGAAAAATGGTCATGTAAATTAGTTGACTACTTGTGAGATTCCAACTAACCATCCTCATCGGATGTTGACAGAGTCACATAACTGATGCCCTCAATGTCAGTTGTCTACCTACGGCCAAATCTAACAAGATGGTCCTGTCTAAAGATATTTAGGACTGTAGGAAAAGCAGGTACTAACCTAGAAAGATGCACAAGGGATAACTACAAGAAACGGAAGATCAATGTGTCTGTATAATTACTCCCCAATAGTATCTAGATGGAACTGAAGCAATCATACAAGTGAAGTCCCCAATAATTTAGAATATTGGTATTTTGTGTAATCTGGTTTTTGTCAGTACATTGTGGTCATAAGTTAATTAGGAGACTCTGAACAATCTGATTAAATGAAAGTTGGGAAAAAACTTAGTAAGGATTAAAATGCCATAAAATGAACATAAGACTGCATAGTCTTAACTTCCAAGTTATGTTTCAAATTTTTCTGCATAAAGACTATCATCTAACCAGGATGTGAAAATAGAAGCAACTCCCCTGAGGTTAGTCTTGTAACAAATGAGGAAAAAGTTCAGATTTGTAATGATCGAATGGATGGGTTAAAATAAAAACATTTCACATATTTTTCTTTAAGAGTCCCAGGTTAATTTTAAAACTGTATTGCTAGATTTGAAAACATTGATCATTTATATCTCAAATGCATTGAGTTATTAAGGAATGATTTAATGGTGATTTAAAATTGTAGTACATTTTCTAAATTAAATTGAAAAATAAATCAAACATTGTCAAAATAAGAGTATTTTTTAGAGCTATGGACTATGTATCTTCTAGAAAGTACAAACATATTCAATGCCTTTAAAGAAACATAAAACAATCTATATAAGATATAATGCACACACCTGAGAATGGCATAAACTAATAGTAGTTACGTGATCATGTAGCACAGACTCAATTTCTTCAAAATACCAGTAATAATGAAATAATCTAGTTATCATTCACGTCTAAACACTCACAGGACAGAGCAATGTGTTATTAAGTGTTATTATACACTTAGACACTACACAATCATAAGCAGGTGCCTTTATACCCAAAGACTAAACAAACAAACAAACAAGAGCTACTTAACTAACTAACCAACCAACTAACAAACACAAACCTTGTTGAATTCATCACTGAATATGGCAATTATTTTATATCTAAATAGTCTTTAGGCATTTTGTGAGTCTAGGCACATAAATTTTGATTTAAGTAAATACTAGTCATAAATGGCAACAACGCGTGTATCTCAATGCTGAACCTGCCTAACTCATATTATCACAATTTCAAATTCCTACTTATAATCTAAAGCACAAATCTCCTCCTACTCCCTCCAAAATGTTCAATTTTTAATAAAGTAACATCTGGTTTGGGAGTGGGGCTATGCTACCTGCTGTTCCTCACCCCTCCGGGAAACTGAAAGCTTAAGCAGTTATTCAATATCATTTTTGTTATCCTAGCAACAGCTGGGGTTTTGGAAGAAATAAAGTAAGAAGAAGGAAAAGTGTACTTGAGCACCATGGATGGAATTCACCATGATATATGCTCAACTATATTAGAGTCAACCCATCCTAATGGAAAATTAGACCATGTCTCCTTACGTGGAGACAGAAGAGTGTAAAAGAGAAAACAAAACAAAACAAAAAATAAACTGGATTACTGCATAAGAAATACTATTTCCATATGTAAGCTTATGAAAGTTATAATGACACATTGAAAGAAATAATAATCCAGTATTAAAGAGAGAGAAGAAGAGAGAATCATTTAAAGGGTTATTCAGGATAAAAAGCAGATAAGACCAATATGAAATGAGCTAGTCAGTTTCTCTTGCATCTTTGAAAAAGCCTATTTCTAAAATGGGAAAGCAAAACTCCATGGAGCACTAATAGAAAACTGGGAAGTTGGCTCTCTTGTCTTCATAATACTCAGCACCAATACATGTTTTCATTGGGGCTTTTAATAGTGGCTCCATGCTTGGCACATCTTTTAACTGATATTTCTTCTTTCCTTTATTATCCTTAATATATTCCATTGAGAATTTTCTTTCACTTCAAGAAGAGGGAGGCGACCAGCCAACAGCATCTCCCTCCCAGAAGCCACTATGGTGAAAACTTGCACGCTAATCAGAAGTGGGTCAAATGGTCCTCACATGAAAGCATCTAACAAGGTCCCCAAGGAAGCCCTTCTAAGTGGCAGCAGGGAAAAGCAAGATTGCTTTTTTATGGAAGATGAATGCCAGCCTCCATTGGCCCATCTTAAAGTGCAGATGCTTGCTGCTTTGAAGTTACTTTACTATAATCACAATTGCTTCTGAAACACTATCATGGTGCTGGAAACAAATTCCCTATGATTTAGGGTTAGAAAAAGCTATGAGGGTTCACTATGTGGTTCAAGTCTGAAGCTGTAAAAAAAAATTAATATTTTGCTACTGTTTGTGAATTAAACTCTTGTAACCTTCCAGTTCTCAGGGTCTAATTGTAAATATTTAGATTAACTATGTTTCTCAGTCAAAAATAGATAGGAATAAACCAGATATTTATATAAGATTCTCTAAGTATATTGCAATAGAAGGAAAGAAAGAAAGAAGAGAAAGAAAGGAGTGAAGGAAGGAGGTAAGGAAGGAACTCTGAACTTGATTGTGAATCATGACCAAGTGTTTCTATTAAATTATGAATAGATAATACTCGTGAAGTACGTCATGGTATACGAGATGACATTATATGATATTTGATCATACTATAGACAATACAAAGATTATAACAAATTTCCCCAATAGGAAAAAATGAAGTATTTGAAGTCATCACAGTCATCATCATCACAAATATATGCCATGAAATATGCTATTGAAGTGATTATAAACGAGTTTGTATGATTTGAACTAATACATTAAACACTAGTCATTTTGAAGATAATATTTCCATGAAGTGTTTTTTTTTTCTTCTTCTTCTTCTTCAGTCATTGAGAAATTATCTGTATAGATAGGATAAAATTGTATTTATACTTGTGGCTTGTCATCTAGTCATCAAAATAAGTTTAAGTTATTTTCTCTGAAGGTCTAATGTCTGCTTTTCCAAAAGTTTCATTTGAAGAAAAAAGTCTGTCATCCTCAGTAGCATGACTTATTTCATGGGAGATTGAGAAGAGACACTGACATATTAACCAATTCCTTTAGATAAACGAAATGAGGACTTTTAAATTGATATTATGTCAATGAACAAAGGAAAATGAAATAAAATGAGATTTCATTAGAAAAGCTTGAAAAGAGGACATCCAAGTGTGTTACTGGCCATGGTTCGAAACTATAGAAAGTTGTTTTGAAAACATAAAATATGAAAATGCTGTATTAATAAAAGGTATGTTAATTTACATTAAAGTTCATATTAAAATCTACTGTACTTGTGACTTTGGAGAAGCCCTTATCAGAATAATATAAGAAAGGTCATATTCTACTGAGTTTCGCCTAAGATTTGCCTTGTATGTATAACATGAAGCAGACCCAAGTTCCTGATGCTTCTGCATATTCAGAATCAAGAGGACAAAGGGGTAGGCTCCTTTAGGGATAAAAACTCAACGATGTTTAAATCCCACAAAATTAATGTTTAGCTCAAGGATTTGCTCTTCATCTCAGAACCCTATAAGCCTGAGGCAGGATTAGGCCAGACTCATGTTCGAACAACTGGAGGAAATCAATGGATTTCACTTTATTAATAATTAAAAGACTAATACAGACTGGCAAGTGATTAAAAATTTGCAGAACACATATTTATGACTACAATATCAAAGACCTCTGCAATATATAATTTTTAATTGGGTCACCCTAGAAAGAGAGAAATTCTATTAAGTCAGGACAATGAAAGAAAGATTTGGCAAGTACTCTTGTGTCCCTTGTAGAGTCAGCGAAGTCTTTGCCTGAAGCGGGAGAAGCAACGCTCAGAACTAGTTTGGACCCATGACAGAATGGAGGCTCCAGCTTATTCTGTCACCCATAACTAAATTAATCCCAATTAGGATCTGTCAAGGGTGACAGCAACAGCGTTGGCACAATGAAGGACATTAAAGCCCTTCTGACAGAGTCAAATACTTAGGCATTTGGATAACAGTCCATTAAAGATACATGTTGAGCTGTGGCGGCATTACCTCATTTCTGTAATCCACAAGAACTGCCTTATTACAGCCGCAACTAGTTTAAATATGATTAATGAGGTAAAAAAATTAAAGGAATAGGTTTTTCAACGCAAACATCAACTTCAGTTTGACATCAAAGCTCTCTTTAAGTCTTACTGCTTATCTTTGGCAGCTCTGATCTCAGACTCTAGTTTCTTCTGGAGTAGTTGAATACTGGATGTATTCATGGCCTGGCTACAATGAATGTTATGAAAAATTTGCAGTGGGGTAGAAACAACATAGAAAAGGGTCTCAGAAACAAGAGAAAAGGTTATATTTAAAGTGCCTGTGAGTTTTGCCTTACAAAAAAATAATGGTTTTGTTTTAGCATCTAAATATCATAATATAAATTACTGTGAACAGTATACTAAAAACCTATTTTGGATTATCAGCCCCCCTCTAAATGCTACTAAGATAGCTGTTACTACAAATAATTTAATTTATAATTGTTTCCTTATAAGATCAGACCCTTTGTATTCAACATGTAGAAAAACTCCGGCGCAACGGTTTTTACTGCGAAACAATCTCATAATTATGAGATTCTTAGCAGTGAGAATGAAGATGCCTAAGTCTAAAATTGACTGGACCTTCCAGAACATACAAGAAAGAGAAGAAATATATGTTTTCTGTAGTTATAAGAAAGTTCAATGATTGGCAGAAACTTCAGAGATGCTTCTCCCAATTTTGCTTACCCAGAATGAACATGACAATAACTCCCTTGTGTAGTGTGTATGTGCTTGTGTGTGTGTGTGTGTGTGTGTGTGCTTGTGCATGAGTGGCTGTATGTGTATTTCTTGCTATATATCCTTGTCATTGGTATAGGTAATAATATATTAGCTTCTGAATACATGGCACAGGTAGGTAGCAGGACAACTTAACTTTCATAACAAAAATTTAATAAAAACTTCATTACTTTCAAATCTCCCCAATTCTATTAATTTACAAGAGCTGTATCTGTCTGACTAAAAAACTACTTCTTCATTTTATAGGCTAAGTAGGAAACTTGAATAAACTCTCTGATAATTATAGAACACTGACAAAATATACTTACGTAGCACTAACAGAAGTGCTGGTGCACTGGCTGGTTAGCTTGAATCTCTGTGGTGTAAATTGTAACCAAATGTATTATATGGTGTGCTTATGAAATGCTAAAAATATTAGAGTTTTATGTATTTTAAAAATTAAAAGTCCTCTCCACATGCATAAATTTTCCTTCTCTCTTCTCCTCCTTGTTAAAAAAAAAGGAGAAAAAATTGGTACACATCTGTTATTGTTTAATTTAGTATTTAAGCAGGAATCATGTTGGGATTATGAGAACAAACATTAAAAGTTAGAACCTGAATCAATTCCAGATAGGTCATCCACAAGCTAGGAAAGTTTTCTAACTTTTATATGGTCTTATCTGTATCATTTCCAAATTGGAGAAAAATATGAATGCACACTTCTGGGCTATCCTACAAAGATAACTAGATAAAACTGAAGTACAATGTTTAGCACACTTTACTGTGTTTGTTGCTAAGAAATTAATCACCAGAGTTTAGCTGCTGATGGAAGAATAAAGTACTATAAGCATTACAGTTTCTCTTTACAGGACAGAGAATTCCTTGTCAGACTTGACATTTAAATTTTGGATTCAAAGTGAATTCAATGGATTGGACCTAGAAGTCAATGGATTGGACCTAGTCACTTGAGTCCTTGGTTGGCTCTGTTTCTAACTTAAATGTAGATATTATAAATTATGTAACTGTCCAACAAAAATGTTACCATGGAAACATAGAGTTAAGAGGAGACCATACAAGGCATTTCCTAGGGTTTAGCACTTCAGGTAACCCAGAGCAGGATGGGCCTAATCACATAGGAGTGATTCCCTCTGACCACCCGACATATGAAAATCATGCACAAAGCTAGTGGGCACAGGCATAAACTCTATCTGTGGGAGGTCTTGGTACACACCTAGTAGACTTACCAATGCTATATACTTCATCACACAATTATTTATCTCTGCATACACCTCCTATATCTGTGTATCACCATACAAAGGTCACATGAAAAATGCTACAATGATACAGTGGAAAGTTCCTTAAATGCATCCATTAGGGATTCATTCAAACAAGAAAAGGATTCTAGTGAAGGTTATACAGATTCTTAAATAGATGTTAAGACGAACAAACAAACGAACAAACAAACAAACGAAAGCAACAAACCAAACTTCACACTTGAAGCCTCAAAGCCACGATCTAAAAGGACATAGCAGGACTTTCTACATTCCACAGAATGAAGTACTCCGAGAAAGAGCCAAAGACTTTGAAACTATGAAAAAAAGGAAGAAATTATTTAGAAGGAAGAAGGCTCAGATTTTTAGTTTTTGTTCATAAGTGAATTCTATAGTCATTTTTCTCACATCAGTATTTCCAATCCCAACTCCTCATATTATATCTAGTGATTCTGCAATATGCAAAAATGTCATAAGGATGGTTACAGTGGTGTATTTTTACCCATGTTGGAATGATGGCATGTATTGCATGTACTTTATGTTTCGGGCAACGTACTGAGATCTACGAGTCAAAGTATATCTTAAGGAACCCTATAGTTTCCTATGTCATGTGGACCAAAAGGCAATTAATAAATTGTTTCTGTAAATTGAAAGGTGACCAACATCCATTTTCTTGTACAAATAAAGGACCACCTAAAAATCAGGTATAAGAGGAGGGTTTTTTTTTATAACGAGGGTTTTTAAAAAGAGATATCTGATTGAAAGTAGTTGAAGTGAAGTCTCAGAGATGACAACATGACAATAGAGACCACTGATGTGGCAAGATACTTAGTTAACTGCTATTGTTCAAGCTAAGCACAGTCAGGAAAGCCAAACTTAAGCCGAGAATCTAGATGATACTTAGTAAAAAGGTTCAGATTGCCTTACAAAGCAAACTAACCTCCATGTGAAGGAAACCGTCACTTGTGCTGGCTAACTAAATATTTGAAGAGAGCGTATTAAAAGTGGCACAACATTCCACACTTAACTATAGTTTTGCTACCGATGATTGCAATTCTCATAGTTAAATAAAGCATTCCAGAAACAGATATTTGCGTCTACAGTGATGTCCACTGAAGTAGTTTATTTGGATCATTCAACTTTATTATACTTGTCATTATGCTACGGTGAATCATTTATTGATTAACCTATATTATATAGGAAGAATAGCTGCATATGTGTATGTATGTGCGACTGTCCTATTGTGAGCTGAATAAGGATGACAGTTATGAACATGCAGAACTGGACGGGGGGAAATCTCACGAGGTCTGAAGTATCCAGAGAATTGTAGGCAACTGATAAAATCCCAGAATGGGAGAGGTGGCCCTGCCCAGGGAAGAGCAACACCAATTGGTTGTCTGGTGCCCAGTGGTAAGTCCTGTAAATATTTGTAAACATACATACAAAGAACCTTATGTGGGTTATAATATATGTAATATATGTATATATAAGTAAGTATATGTATGCAATAACCATTGATGGAATTAGAAGGAGAGTCAAATCCTGAGTTTTTTGCAAAGTATTCAGGACAGACCTTTTGTTTTTTGTTTGTTTGTTTGTTTGTTTTCTATTTTATGTTCCTAGTGGGAGGGGGATGAACATAAAAAAAAAAAAGTACTCTCCTCGGCTCTTCACCTTCAGTCTAGAAAGGTAAAATTTTAAGTTTGAATTTATTCAGTGTTCAAAAACGGCAAGTGTCACCCTCTTCACTCTTCCTCACATCAGAAAATGTTTCTGTGGAATGTCTTGGAATTCTAAAGTAAAAGAGAACAAAGGAAGCCATCCAAGGCAAAGCAAATTAACACTAAAGGAGAGGTGTGTGAGCGAAAAGCGAGCGCTCCCACACACAGATCAGCGCAGGGTTTGCTGCGTTGTTTTAGGGTACATTGACAAGACCCCTTGTTTTTATCATTTTTTTCTTCTTCTGTGCCTAAATATGCACAAATACCTGAAACTTGTGATTATCTAAGAATGGGCACGGTGCATACTGTAATATATCTCTGAAGGGAAATGCCAATGTCAGGAAGATTGAAAAAAAAAATAGCTAGAGTGTGAAGTCATCAAAGGGATACTGAAAGTTTAGAAGCTGCGAGATTTAAAAGCCCTTCATGCAGAGTTCTTCTGTTGAAAAATGGCCCTGCATTGCATCTCTGAAGATCTAAGCTAGGCTCTGGAGACTCAGAATCTGATAATGGTTGCATGGGCGAACAGGGTATCCTGGGTACTTTAGACTTTCTATAGATTCCACGGAAACAAGAAAAATATGAACATTGTCTTGATGATTATAAATGTGAGCATTAGGAAGAATTGTGGGAAGCCTCTAGCTCTTCAAGGGCAAAGCAGGGAAGAATGATGCGGTCTGAGCCTCTTTGAATCTGGTGCTTAGGGTGTGGGAGCGGGAAGGACATTAAAGATTGGGGTTTGATACTGGATGTTTGATGCTGTGCTTGTCAGGGGAGAAAATTAAAGAAATCCACAGCATCACAGAGATTCACCACTGAAATTATCTCTGGAAAATCCCTGTGATAAAATGAGAGAAATGGAAGGAGGGAAAGAAGAAGGAAAGAAGGGAAGTGAGAAGGAGAGGAGGAGGACGGAAGGAGGGCAGGAGGAGAGTGAGGAAATTTCAAGACAACACTCCGGTTCTCCTTGTGAATTGTGAAGTGATCCACCGGCTACCATTTTATCATTACCTTTTGATTTTCATTTTTCTCCTTTTAGAGTTACTCACTCTCGCCTAGTTTGAAACAATGCTCGAACAGGATGATTCACTTGGGCTGGTCTTTAAATCTTCCCCGTACGGTTCTCCAAGTTCCCTGCCACAGATGGGAGAACTAATGAACCTGGAATCTACAAAGTCAGTCCAAGCAGGCCAGGGCTGGTATTTCCAGCAGGAGGCAGAATCAGGAAGATGTTTAAGAGCACATTTTGCTAGTGTGTTTGATCTCCCAACGGGAAAAATGTATCTATTAATTTATTTCTTATAAATGTACAATATCTTTTTGAAATGGGGCTGGTTACAAAAACGAAGGAGATTCGAACAGCTCATTGATGATGGCGATTCTTGATCAGTCCCTTGTTTCATATCCAGACGATTAGCAGAGATAGTTTTCTATTACAGAGCTACAACGGGAAAGTGTTCAAATAATAAGAGTGTTTAAGAAGTGACTATCTGTTAAGTCCTGTTAAGTCCTTCCTGTTTTTGTTGTTGTTGTTTGTTTGTTTGTTTTTTGTTTTGTTTTGTTTTTTGGCAATCCAAATAACTTTGTTCCTCCTTAGGGGATAAAAAGAGGGATGATCTGCCGCTGTTCTTTCTGTGAGCTGAGAGATGAAGGCTGAAAGCTAACAACTGGATTCACACAGGAATGAGAGGCTCTCGAGGGACTCTGAGAGGCCAATGGAGGCCAGCACTGGCTGTCATCTAGGCGATTAGGGGAGATCACTGGAACTAGGAAAGGGCTGGTAAATGTAGTATTAAGAGTTGGCTCAAGCCGACAACAGCATCTTCACAGCATCTTCCCATGGGAGGGCAGTGAAGGCTCGGAGCTGTAAGCAAATCCTGGTAATAGGTTATGTAATGATACACAAAGGTGGCTTTAAGGAACAGTTGATAACCTGATTTCTGCCACACACTAGGTAGAAAGGTACAGCTTGAGAAGGCAGCATTGAAGACATAGAAATTAAACAGATCTCAAAATATAGGTTTGCAAACGTCAGTGGACCAGGAATTGCATGGTGTTTAACAGAATCTGAAAAATGAATGTAATATTGCTTAAATGCAAAAGTATTTATCTAAAAAAAAGTACAATGAATTTCAAATATTATCTATAAGTCTTTAATATATGTGTGGGTGTGTGTTTCCGACTGTCTTTCCATCCAATACTTATAATCTACCTATCATGAATGTCATCTATATATCACCTACCTATTAAATCACAGTATATCAGTGTTGATTAGACTTCATGTCAGTTTATGTACTTCTGTGTAGCAGATTCTTGGCTTAATTTTTTATCAGAAGTTTCTGTATTATTCTTTTTCTTCAGAAGACATATAAGTTCAGTAGCAAAAAGCAATGTCCCTGGAAAGAAATTTCTCCATTCTTTTTGTTTTTGTTTTGTTTTGTTTTGTTTTGTTTTGTTCTTTTCCTTAATTCTGGCTCCAATGAGTCCAACTATTGTTTTTCGTTTGTTGGTTTGTTTTTGTTTGTTTTTCCTACAGACTAAGAAGAATAACAGAAGCTACCTCATTGGGACTAAAAGAGTTAGTATGCATAGATTTCTCAAATTAGTGACTCACTCAGTATGAATGCATGCAAACCAGAGAGACTCCTACCAGGTATGGCTCTGTGATGAGACATTGATTATTTTCCAAACTGCATCTCCATTCTCACATAAAAAAATCAGTCTTGCCTATTCTATAAGAACATAACCTTAGGATTTAATTCATTTCAACTTTCCAACAATTTATTTTTAACCACTGGCTATACCTGGTGCTAATATGTAAAGAATGCAGCTGCTAAAACTTTGCTGTAATGTAGCCTTGACCTAAGTTACTGCCCAGAGAAAATGCCATGCAGTCATGTCATAGAGAATAATTGTCCCTCACCAATAGAATACCCTTGATTGTGTCTTTCTGATTACATCTGAATTTCTTTATTTTGCTGCAACGCTTGAGAATTACTGACATTAGCTGCTGGGATTAATTGTTGTTATGTCCAAAGCAATGGCAAATACTAGAGTAAGATACACAAAGAAGGAAACTCTAAAACTCTCAGGCTCTTGTTGGAAATGGATATAATTAACTGACTCAGATAGAGGACTTCCATTACAGTGAGCTAATAACCTTCAGTCACTTGAACAACATGGCATGATGGGCAAACAGGCCTAACTTAGATCATAGTCTGACAGCTTTCATATGGTCTTGGAAACATGGTTGACTTATGTACAAATGTCTGTCAGAATTGTAAGGCACTAGTGAAATGTAGCAGACGGTGCTCAGGTTGTGTCCAGTGTGTAACTGAATACTCATCTATCCATCAAACTGGATGAGAATATGTTCTACTATGAATACACCATAACAGCAATTGCAAATACCAAGGTTCCCAATACACACCTAAAATATAATCATGTGAGATTAAAAGGAGTAACTCTTACTATACCTTCTTATATTTGTGGCTATTGATATGCTCAGTAAGGTAAGGTACAGGAATCACTGAGGATCCCTCCCATAGCATCCGAGGAATCACCCCTCCCATGGCAGTCTACATACACCCTCCACTTTGTATCTCCTTTGCTCTCAACATGTTTCTTTTTCTTTCCTTACTTTAGTTGTTATTTAGTTTGTTTTTGGTTTTGTGTACTTTTGTCTGTAGAGAGAGTTATGCTCTATAGCCCAGGCATCCTCAGAGCCTTAGGTCCTCCCGTGTCACTTTCCCAAGTGGTGGTATGATAGGTATAAGTCACTATACCTGGATTTTCATCACCTTTAACATCTAGACTCCACATATGAAAAACATATATGATATGTGACTTTCTGTATCTGGCTTATTTTCCCAACTGATGATTTTTCCTTCCCTCAAATGACCTCACTTTGTCCAATTCTAAGGATGAATAGACCCTACTGTATGTCAGTGCCACATTTAGTTTCACCATACATCTGTTCTTGGCAAAATTTGTTTAATCTATAATTTGGCTGTAGTGAATCGGCTCATAACAATCATAGATCTAAAGGTAAAACAAACAAAAACCTTATACCTTTTTATATATTTATATTTGGAACCATAGTTTATCTTATGTTTAACAATAAAATTAAAGATATGATTTTCTGAAATAATAGGGTAAGTAGAAATTTTATCATATATATGATATATATCATATATATTACATATATACATATATATATATGTATATATATATATACACACACATATATTTATTTATATATATGCTTAGTAAGTACAAAAAAATTAAACTTAGGCTTTAGTTCTTAATAACAATGAGGAAATAATTTGGTTGACATTTTTGCCTGAATACAGTATGATTCATTTCAGGAAGAGATGTCATTTAAGTTAAAATACTTCAGGCAAGTAGAATTGTATTAATTGGATGACAGAAATGGCTTATTGTTATGTGAACAATTGGTGACTTTGGTATTCAAAGGCAAGGTATGTCTGCAGATGTTAAGGTAGATTATTGATGGCTATCTCTGAAGGAACTAACTGCCCTATGGGAGGTGGTACAGTGAAAGAGTTGTAAACATATAGATCATTTAACTTCAGTAAGACAAACACAATTAAGCTGTGGGCTTTTCCAAGGACATGCAGGAGGAACGTGTAGCTAGCAACAGGGAAACAGGGGAAGATTCTGCTGGGAATTGATATACAAGTGCTCCAGAGCCTGAGCAGGTGGGCTCCTTTAATACAGACTTAATGTCTTAACTCTGATGCAAATCACGAGGAATTTAGCTTGTGCAAAACTATTACAAAACAGAAGTTAAATTATGTGTATTATATTGTTTGTCTTATACACTAGCATAGATAACACAATCTGTTGTCTGTCAGTGGCTGTAAGAAAGAGTCTCTAGGGGGGAAGAACTGCATCAGTAAAGCTCCTTTCAAAGGGATGCTAAGGAGCCTTTTAGCTCCTTGGAGATGTCAGCTACAGCTGGTGGTTTAGTCCTTCAGGACACCTACCACTAAGTGATCTTAGCTATGACTGAACTGACCAAGAAAGTCAGTGCTGTCACAGATTTTGTTTCTTTGTTTTGTTATTATTGTCATTATTTGCTTTGAGACGGGATCTCACTATGTGACACGGCTGGTCTCAGATTTAGAGAGATCCCCCTATCTCTGCTTTCCAAGTACCAGCATCCTTTAACGCATGTGCCACTATGGACTACCATTGTAGTATCGCCAGTTATGCATGGTACAAGACTTCATGGATATGAGTCACGAGAAGCTGCAGGAAACAGTTAGAGCTACTTCGCAGTCAATGCTGCATTGTAGATAAATGCTTAGAAGTGCATTTCCTGCAAATATGCATTCCTAGACAGGCCTCCAAATGCAAGCCTTAATCTAGGCTTCTAGGTTGACCAAGGAAGGAGGGTTGCAATTCCTGCCAGCCTGGGTTACAGACTGAGTTAAAAAAAAAAAAATGGACCTGAGGAACTTAGTCAGACTGTCTCACCCATCACGCAAAATCTCAAAAATTCTAGAAGTAATTAATATGTTAAATAATAAAATATTCAACTTACCGCAGTATGTATTTTAAAATATCAGGTCAAACACATAAAAGTAATAATAATAAATAAATCGAGTGTTAGGACAAACTGAAAAATCTCCACAAAGTAAACCCGGGGACACTTAAAGGCTTCATAGCTCTGATGATATCAGAAAGTGCATAGATTCTAGATGCATGGTTAGATGAAAATTTTTCTATGGAATAAAATAGACCCTGAAAAGGTAACAGCACCTTAATAAAAACAAGTTGCTTAGATTGTAACCTACTGCACTTTAGGCACAGAGTCCTTTTCAAGCATAATGTATTTCTTCTGAAAAATTACTCCCTTCCCTTTGATAAAACTGTTCTGGTCCATCCAGTTCTGCAGGACACTCTTCATTCCAACCCAGATTTCTAGACTTCTATGTTTCCTAAAAGGCACTTTTTAATAGAAAGAGTTATCAGTTTATCCACATATATCTCCCAGCATTCCCAGCTTCTTTGGTGTAAAGCAGCTGCAGGGTCAATCCTGGGAAGAGGGGGTGAGAATGCCAAGTAGAGATTTAGACAGGGACAAAGCAGGATGGATGAGCCTCTCCTAGTCATTGGATAAACCATAGCTGTGAAATTTCTCCTTGTAGAGAGGATCGTTGTCAGCCACTTCTCTTATCCTCATTATCACAGCTGTCTTCATATAACCATAATGGTGTGTACATGTGTGCATGTACTGTCTTCACATAACCACTATGCATGTGTGCTGTCTTTACATAACCACCATGTGTTCATGTGTACATGCACTGTCTTCACATAACCAGTGTATATGCTGTCTTCACATAACGACAATGTGTGCTGTTGTCTTTTATTCCCTTCACACCAGCAGGCAGCTGCTCCAAGAGAAGTAACCCACTAGATATGGTGCACTCTATGACATTGCAATGCTGATATTAACACTTGCTCTAAGAAATTTAATCACTTTGTATGTAGGGACACCATTAAAATGAAAACATGATTTTAATATCAAGGGAAAAAGATTAGTCCCTTTTCATATTAGTAAAACTAAGGTAGTCAAATCATAGTTAAGAGCTAGGGAACTAGGTAGAGTTATGCATACATGCAGTTCACAGGACAACTTTAGTTCAATAGAAATTAAAATAAATGTAGAGCCATCTTATTTCTCCTTGTTTACAACATCACAAATATATAGATAAATCATTAAAATGGGATAATATGCCAGGAAAACTAATTATAGCTCTTTTGGTAATCTCTGCAATTTTCCTTATAATCCATACTACCTCATGTAAGAAAACAAATCTAAAATTGAAAGGCTTTCTTCAATTATAAGTTTGTAACTTTAAACCAATGTATAAGCCATGGTTTTAAAGTAGTTCAGTAGGTTGAAGATATACATGCTATCTCCACTTACACTAAACAGGGAGTTTCAATAGTTCATACAGAAGTTCATACACATTTTAAGCTGACACCTGTCAAAAACACCATTAATAAATAAGAGAGCAGGCATTATTCATGAGAAGAGAAGCTTAGCTTAAAACCTCTTTAGTAATACTTCTTTAATCCCTGCCAATCATCCAGCCATAAGAAGGAGAAAGTTCACTTAAACAAATACAATGATAATAATTTTTACCTAAACTACAGGCACCCAGGAAGAGACTTCTGCTATGTATTTCCATATTTAAACAAAAAAAAATCAAGTTTAACTTACGTTTTATGAAGGAATAATATATTGTTTTTCATGGAAATGAGTAAGTTTTATAAATGTTCTACTGGCAGTTATATTTTAGGCACAGAGACAAGATCATCTATTGTCCAAGAAATTACAAATTGTCCTTTTCCACATAGGACTTCAATACCTGTTTTATTTTTCCATTTACCAGGATTTTGATAAGAAAATATAGAGAGTATCATTGAAGCTTCATACAGAAAAGTATATATAGAACATAAATATTTCTTGAGAATTTTAGGGTTTGCCCTTAAAAATTGTAAACAGTACATTCATAATGGAAAAACACTTGATGTAAGAACAGTTAATTCTCTAAGAATGGTTTATATAAATGGGAAATGAGACACGACAGAAAACACCAATTTATGCTTAAAATGTGCAGTTCCTCTATAATCACATTGGTCATTTTTGTTAGTATAAGAACAGCTAATTTTCCGCAAGCTTTTAATTCCCCAGTTTACTAGTCACATAAAGGCCGTGTGCACATGTCAGACATATGGAAGTGTCAGCTTTCTCTGAGACTTCATAAGAGCACAGCCCCTTCGAGAGGACAAACAGAATAATGGTCTGGAAGCTGGAGGCTAAATTTCAACCAGGAGTTTATTACAGGAAGTTTCATTGCTCTGCATGGCACATACTTCAGACCCAGAGTAAATTTTTATTGCCTGTTTCTGGGGGCATGAGAATCTTCATCAGCTCCTGATATCTCTATGGTTAAGTGGGTATGTCCCTTGGCATCTTCATAGACATTAGAATTTCGTGCTGAGTTCTTTCTTTATTACAAATAAAAGGAAAAATAACTATCAAGGGTTCAATTATCAACCTTACCGAGTCAAAATTATTTCTGAAGTATATATGTTCCTCAGAAAGTTCTCGAAAGCAACTATTAAATAGGCAATAGGGAAGGAGCAGAGAAGCAGCAGGACAAAAATATTTGGCTACAGAGCCCCACCCCAATTATTTCCTTCCTACATGTTTGTTTGTGTGTGAGAACTCTTTCACTGTAGCTAGTCACCACTTCAGCAGGATTTACATATTCATTGCGAGCTCTCCTTGTCATTCTACATACTACCAGATGGACACGCTCATAAGGACCCTTAGTACCTTCAGTGCCAGAATGGGTTGTGTACAATTGTGAACAGTCAGGTTGGATAGGAAGCTGAAGGAGGGCTCCTTCAAGGTGCTGCTCTGAATTTCCTTAAACTTCTACAACAAAATATCATAGACGGGATGGTTTTAGTTAACAAAAGTTGGAATAGAGATAGTTCTCTTGATGAAGGATTTGCATTCAAGTATGATACCCACATGTGAAAATGCTTGTTTTACTCCTAATTTTGAGAAAGCAGAGGTGAGAATCAGGCTTTTTATATGATATACATTTTTACATGCATGTGTGCCTCTTCACCATGTGCAGACCTAGTGCCCATATAGGCCAGTCAAAAGTAGCCAATCTTATGAAAATGGAGTTAGTTAAAGGTGGTTGTGAACCACCATGCAAGGGGTAGGAATTAAACCTGTGCCTTTTAGAAGAGCAGCCAAAGCTCACAATCCATAAACCATCTCTTGTCCCCCAGTGTTCTGGTTATTTTATACTGAACTCTTTTTCAAAAGACGTGAAAAGAAAAAAAAAAGCCCATATTTTACAGACCTTAAAATAACAAAAGATAGCTGGGCAGTGGTGGCGCACACCTTTAATCCCAGTACTTGGGAGGCAGAGCCAGGTGGATTTCTGAGTTTGAGGCCAGCCTGGACTACACAGAGAAACCCTGTCTTGAAAACAACAACAACAACAACAACAAAAAACCAATGACAAAAAATAACAAAAGATATGGAATATTTAAAATACTGATCCCGATTATGCACACACATTCAATCTCTCTCTCTCTCTCTCTCTCTCTCTCATACACACACACACATGCACACACACACATACACACACACACACACACACCACACATACACTCACACATTGGAGGATTTAAAATCAATAAAATCTTTCATAGTTGATACTTTACTCTCCTTCGGTACAATATTTAGTGTGCAGTTTCTGTCCATATCTCCATTACCTGGGTGTGGTGGTTTGAATATGCTTGGCCCAGGAAGTGGCACTATTAGAAAATGTGGCCTTATTGGATTAGGTGTGGCCTTGTTGGAGGAACTGTGTCACTGTGGGGGTGGGCAATGAGACCCTTCTTCTAATCACATGGAAGCAAGTCTTCTGGCAGTCTTCAGATGAAGATGCAGAACTCTTAGCTTTTCCTACACCATGCCTGCCTAGACACTGCCATACTCTCGCCTTGATGGTATTGGACTGAAACTCTGAAGGTGCAAGCCAGGCCAGATTAAATCTTGTTTTCAGAAGAGTTGCCTTGGTCATAGTGTATGTTCACAGCAGTAAATTAAGACATTGGGGCATGCTAAAATTAAAAGTGTTTAAGCAATCCTATGTGGATATCCTCAGATCACACATAAATATAAAAATAACTTACCATGATTTTTGTAACCATCCTTATAAATAGCTTGCTCATAGTCAGGAAATCTAAAACAGCCTCATCTGGTACACTGCCACTGATATTACACAAAGAGAATGTACACAGAGAAATGAATCTTTAGAAGAATAAGAAGAAGGAGAAGTAGAAGAAGAAAGAGAAGGAGGAGAAAGAGGAAAAGGAGGAGGAGGAAGAACAGGAAGAAGAGGAAAAAGGAAGAAGTAGAAGAAAAAGGAAGAAGAAGAAGAAGGAGGAGGAAGAGGAGGAGGAGGAAGGAGGAAGAAGGAGGAAGGAGGAAGAAGGAGGAAGGACGAAGGAGGAGGAAGGAGAAGGAAAAGGAGAAGAAGCAGCAGCACCTCCCTGGACTCAAGTTGTAGTGATGGGACAGTTACTTAGACAAACACACATTATAGATACTGACAAAAGCAACAGCGATTGGATTTCAATAAAGCTTAATTTAAACTGAAAACATTTTAATAAGGTTTCTTTGCACAAGGGAAAGAGTAGAAGCCAAACAAAATGCAATAACCTCATCTAAACTTCAGCTGAGCCTCCTACCCCCAGTCAAAAACACAGTGGGCGTGCATCCTCCTCTGAAGGAAATTCCTAAAGAGGACTGAGCTATAACCAAGGAGTATGGAGTCAGCTGTCAAAAGTCCTACTCCAAAGAGGCTTCTTTCAGCCTGGATGAAGAATGTGTTACAGAGTCACGGTGAAAACCCCATAAGAAGTTCAACCTTTTACCAGATGAAGTCTCAGGCTCACTTTCTTAATGCTGTATAGACACCTTTCACCTGTTTACCCTGAAAGCTGATTCCTGCAGGGCACTCCTGCCTGGAATGTGAATTATTCATTTGTCTCACTCATTTACCTGTAGTTCATTCATTTGCAGGCCCCTGACTGCTGAGCCTAAATTAGTAGGAAACTTGTCTTTCCAGGATCTCTCTGGAAATTAAAAATGTTGTCTCATCAAATAGCCTCAAAACCATGAAGTTCATATTTTCCACATTATCATCTGCCCTCTTATAAATCATGTATTATCTGATTCATATGGCAAAGCAAATGGTAGAGTCGCCTTTGTTACTCAAATGATGTCTTTTCTAGTATCCATTTCCATGTCAGAGCAAAGTCACATCATTTTATTGACTCTTGCTGTCAGTTCATCTGTACTGCACAGAGTCTACACTAAGAAAAAAATGAAGAAGCCACTGGCAGCTGTAAATGGTAACTGTGGCCAGCTGCCCAGAGACCTAAGGTCTGCCTATTGTTTCAATGCTCACATGTGAACCCTCTGTCAGGATATGTATGCTGGCAAGGAACTACACTGAATGTGAATATATGTGAAGCTCATAGTTCACTTGGTGGTGGATAGCAAGATGGACAGTCACCATATAAACACATGTATAGTGTATATACAATGAATGAAAATGAATATTAGACAAGTAAAGAGAAATAAAAGACCTACCCAAATGAAAAGGTTTTACAAACCCTTCAGATAAACTTATAAAAATGACCCCTTATATCTTTCAGACACCTAATATAAAAAGGTGACAATTAGACAGTTTTAAGATTTATTTTTATTTTATGCATCTGACTGTTTTGCCTTCCTGTCTGATTGCATGCTATATGTGTATAGCACCCAGATTCCTAAAGATGCTAGGAACCAAATTTGGGTCTTCTGCAACACCATGGGTCTCTTAACCATTGAGCTGTCTCTTCAGTACCAAGCTTTCACTTTGGGTTTGGCCTCAGAGATTTCCTCATTGCTAGCTGATGTCACCACACACATCTCAGTAATATACTAAAGCCTGTAATCTCCTAACTCATGACTTCTCTTTTCATATTTCTTACCGTGTTTCAAAGACTGTGAGAAGCATCTCTGCCCTCTGATGCTTTTCCCTTCATCCTCTGTGAACACTTCTCTTTCTCTTCAGAGTTGCTTGTATTAGATAGCAACGCAGATATTAGCCGTTACAGCCCAGTGAGATGGATCCTATCTTTCTGGTTACCTGGTAACACTACATAAAAGTATCACACTTCTCCCCTTATGTTTAAGTTACCATGTGTGTGGTGGAAGAGTCAGAAATTGGTTGAGGCTTCTTAAGACTGCTTTATCATGGTTGGGAAAATAGAGTCTAAGCTCTATCTCTCTGGCCCTGAGCGAAGATCTGACATTCTACCATACACAAAACATTACATACTCCTGTCCCCTCCTTTCTAACAGTTAATCCAGCTGGGCCTGTCAATCATCAGCCAGGGAATTTGACTCAATGCCGCAGGAAGTCTGATTCATCTAAAGACATGCTATGGAGCAGGGAGGACTAATTATCTTTAATGAAATCCTGTACCTACCCTTTCACAGAATCTGTGGTCCTGACGCAACTGCTTGCAATAATTCATCAGGTGACATTGGGAAGACTATCTATTTTTTTTATTCCTAGATCAAACAAATGCAACTTTGTTGGGAGCCAACTCCTAGCAGAAAGCAGCTATCATCTCTGCAGCCATCTCGGGCTGTTTACTTACAGGTGGTACTTTTCCACCCTGAGGAGAGACTTGTTTTCCTAGCATGATATTTTTACAAGAAGCCCACCACAGCTGAACACACTCTGATAACATCTTGTTTTTCTCCTACACTTCCTGAACCTGTGGTTAAGTGTCTCCAGCTATACTCCCCAGCTTGTGCTTATATAACCATAGTTGCCTTCCAATAAAAGAAACTTGAGACTTGATCCTTGATCAGATAGCTTGTCTTGTCTCCATTCTTCTCATCTCTTACCCCTCAGTCCCCACTCTCTCTGTTGCAGACCCTGTTGACTGGCCCATGGACCAGGTCACAACTTTATCTTTTCCTGAATCTGTCCCCTACTCTTGGATATTGGCCAAACCATGAACATTAAGTTCCCAATGCTCTAGATTCCCTCACCCTTTCTTAGAAGAACATCCAGTTTTCCTTCTACCACGAGTCTATATACAGAACTCCATTGCAAAAGCATGGCATTCCTTTAACCTCTTGTACATCTCCTCCTGACATAGGCTGAGACTTTTGGCTGCCTGCCTTGTTTCTCTCTAAAACAACTAAAAAATGTCCTTAAGCTTCATTCTGGGTCTGTTTCTAAATTATTTTATTATTTCAGTGTGAGGCTAAGAACTCAAAAAGGATGCCCAGTTTCTGCTTCGGCAAGGCACTTATCTAGTGTAAGTAGAACCCTAGGTTTGATCTCCCTATAGTCACCATAAAACAATGAGAACTAAACAAATAAAAGACCTCACAGATATTCAGTACACCAAAGTCTTCCAGCAATTAGTAGTATGAAAAATGAAAACCCAGACTAAAGGAACTTTTACACCTTGAGATGTTTTGCTGTGTTTTGGGTTTTTTAATAAAAAACTCTTATGCCATATGACATGACAATACAGTAAAACTTTAGGTAGTAATAAAATTGCATTGGATCAAAATGATGTTTGGTCATTTGCATTCAGCCTATGAAGGTGCTTTTGTGTTTCGAGGAAGAGTTACATAGTTACACAATGATTCTATGGCTCCCAAATCCTCAGACTTTTACTATCTAGTCCTGTACAGAAAACATTTGCCAACTATGGATTTACACAGATATAGTTGACCTTATGCTACAACAATATACAGACCACCCAGATGAAGGCCCTTGAACCTCTAAGAGTGCTAATCCTTTAAGTTTTTATTCACTCTTTCAGATGCAAATCTTGTCACTCTTTGAACTGTTCCTATTATTGTTGTTGGTAATGCCCATCCACATGCCCTGTGGGTCCACTTTTTCTTTGCAAACTTTCTCTACAGAGGACTTTTAGCGCTTCACTAGGGTCAACCTTCAATTCTTTATGCCCCTAAATCTCCATCTTTATGCAAGCTTCCACAGGCTCTTTGTCTAACTTTGTCAACTTTTAGATTTGGGTTCAGTCCAAAGATTCTTTGCTTTACCAAACTTTAGTTAGATTCCCTTTCCTGGACGTATGCCTTTGCTTTATTGTCAAGTTGAGTTTTAGCTATAGTCTCTCTTCTCTGTGTAGATCACCCTCAGTGTCTTCTCATTCGATCCATTGTCCATCCTGCCCTGCAGACAGCATCTAATCATGCCAGGCTGTTTTCAGTAGAAATCCTGTTGGGTTGGTTTAGCTAGAATCCCCTTTGCACCCACTGTTTCCTCTGAGCAATTTGCCATCTACTGATCCTGCTTTGTTCTTTGGTTGCAAATTCCTATTTGCTTATACTGTGTTTACAGTTGACTTCAGCATCTCATGCTGCCATGATCTCTATCCTTACAGTGACTGTCCAATGTAAAAATCTACCTTACCAAACTTTAAAGGGTCTCACTATGGCTATGTGATTTTGTTACTGCTGCTGTTTAATAGTTCAAGTTTGAATTCCTCCAGGCGATTTGATCTGAATCTTTTTGCCTAAACAGACTGGGGCCACACCATTGTGGGTTAACACTGTATTTTTCCATGCTTGTAATTAATTACAGGGTACTACACATTTGTGAGATTATTTGATTAATGGTCGTTTTTTAAGTTAGAAATTCCACTAAGACAGGGATTGTGTTCCTTTCACTCATCCATTAAGGAACTAACATTTTTGACATTCAGCAAATGTTTGTGAAATAAATTAATGAGTCATTATTAAGATCTTACATTTACATTCGCCCTCCCAACAAACATTAAAGAGTAATCTTCTAATGAGCTCCTCTGAAAATTACCTTTACTCCCCCTTCTTCTCCACCTTATTATCCACCCTTAGCCCTCTGGCAAATGAGCAGCTATGTACCTTGTTCAAAGGTAACCGGTACCTGTGCAAACTCCCACAGAACACGTTGATTGCTTTACAGAGAAGCCATCAGTCCATCTGAGAAGAAAATGTAGGTACTAGCCATGGATGGTGGGGGCCTATTGCCAGATGCAGGAAAACAAAAGTTTACAAATAATATAGGTTAGGAAAAATCCCATTCAGTATTTAGCTTCCCTACCGTGTCACATGGCACCCTCTCTGCTTCCTGGAGAAGGCTTTCTTGAATCTCAGCTCCCTGAAGTTGAAGACTTAAAAGTACATTTCTACCTCCCAAGATAGTGTGAATGAATAAACCTGTCCCTACCATTGCTTGTCTCTCCTACTGTTATTTAGTGTTGTGAAATCCAGAAGGTTGATTCAGTAACGATTTGATAAATTCCACCCCTGTATAAAGGTAGTGCTTTGGAGTAAAAGCTTGTGTTTCCTCAAAAGTCATTATACTGGACTCAATCTCCAACCCAAGGATCTTAATGTTATGCTTAAGGAGTTCCTAAAAAAGCCATGCCTATATTGAAGATCCTGCAGACTCATTGACTCATCAGACTTCAAGAATGTGGAGAGTTGGGAGGTTGCAAATTGAGAGTCAAATGTTCTTTGGTTACTTTTAGTCTACATAAAGGACATTTGTTTGTTACCTTTGTTGATGCTCTATCATGTTATTTGTTAACAGGTTAAAAATGAATATACTAACCTAGAACATCACAAGTTTCCACCACCCAGAAGCTGTGAACACCCTCAGGTAGTACCTGAAGCCTGTAGCAATGATTTCCTTACTTCTCTGTAACACACCAACCTGCTATCCACACCCATGCGTGTGAAAATGCATTGATTTATGACGGTGTTTTGTTCTATGGCAGTAAATGGTTGTATAATCACTTGGCAGCAGAACATGCCACTCAAGGCAACCTGAGCTTGTCTTTCTGGACCATGGTAAACGTGGTAACCAATTTGGTTCAGCATAAATTATCTCATTCCCATTCAGGAAGAGTTGTGGACTATGTTCACAGAGGCGTGCCTTTTAAAGGAGATTGCATCCCTTTTACAGCGACTAGGATGCTGGAAGTTATATTCCTCCTGCCTGGCCCACTTCGGAACACACCTTCCTTTTCCCTGTGGGTATTAGAAAAGGAACATTAGCTTTGTCATCCCTGGATTTAAAATTCCACAGGAAAAGGTAGTGATATTAAGATTTCTTGAATCCCATTAAGGAAAGTTGTGTCCTGGCTGGTGGGACAACACAGCAGGTGAAGGCATTGGCTGTCAAGGCTGACAATGTGAGTTGACTGCTGGATTAGAAATGGTGGAAGAAGAGTGCCAAATCCTGAAAGCTGTCCTATGACCTTTCCATGCCATAAGGAAAGCTATCTCTTCGTGAAAAGGATAGAGTCTACCTCTTGTCGTAGGTGGATAGATGATATTCTCATCTGCCCCCCAAATTATAACATTATATACTATATACTACTGTGTCCTTAATTTATCTGACCCGCCAATCACTAGGCCAAAAGGATACCATATTTGATGATATGCTAAAAAGAAAGAAAGAAAAAAAGACTTCTTCAGTGAGAATAGGCATTTTACTACTCCCAGAAGCCCCTTTCCCATGTGTTCCTTTACATATCTTCTACAGTGAAGAACTAATTAAAGTGTTTTTATTATTACTAATTCAAACAAGCAAAATTTTTTCATTTTTCCCCCTTATTAATCTCGGCTCAGATACTGACCAAAAGAGTTGGCGTGCTTTCCCTCACTGTCTGAGGTTAGTCTTTCTTGGAGTCCGCCTTCCCCATCAGCCATGTGGATGCTTGCCAAGTTCCTCACAGCAGACAACGGATGTCTCAAATCCTAAGTATCAAAACCGTGGCTTTTCCTCTTCCTTTTCTCCAAGTTGTTCCTCTTGGTATCCGAGATCTACAGTTTGCCTCTTCAGTGGTTTCATTTCAAATTTGAATAAAATGGTCCTGGAACTTCCTTCAAATTTCATTTCTAGATTCTTTTATTTACATGACTGAAACCCAAAGGAAACACCCATTTCCTTGTAACATGGTCATAGCTATACCTCATAAAAGAGGACTCAAAGCTTATTCTTTTCTGTGCCATGTGTGAGCCACCACCTTTGTGGCAAATAGTACTAGGTAGACACCAAATCTTCAATAGCATTGGTACTATCTGTCCATCAAGCTTCTATTTTGACTGGAAATTATTCATTTTGAAATGTTGTATTATTTCAGCAGAACTTCTATGCGATACATATTTTTATTACAACTTATATTTATCTAATAACTTTCCATTGATTTATTTATTTTCATGGAGCATTAGCAGGTATATGGATTTCAGATGAATGAAAATTACATTCCAATGTAGGCATACTCTATGCAAAGAATCATATTCCAATACTAAAGAAAATATCTGTTCATCTGAAGTCCATCCAAACTTAACTGACCATCTTGTAACCTGCTTTTAATGATTGTCCACCAAAAATGGATTTCTTTTTTTAATTTATTAGGTATTTTCTTCATTTACATTTCAAATGCTATCCCAAAAGTCCCCCATATCCTCCCCCACCCACTCCCCTACCCACCCACTCCCACTTCTTGGCCCTGGCATTCCCCTGTACTGAGGCATATAAAGTTTGCAAGACCAAGGGGCCTCTCTTTCCAATGATGGCCGACTAGGCCATCTTCTGATACATATGCAGCTAGAGACACGAGCTCTGGGGATACTGGTTAGTTCATATTGTTGTTCAAAAATGAATTTCTAATAAAGGTACATTTGATTTGGTTAGAGAAGTTCGCATTAGGAATTAGCATTAACATGATGTTATCAAAGAAAGTGGCTGACAGAAATTAAATAATGTATTTTAACTTATGTATGCATATGTGCATGGGGATGTGGGGGTAAGAATATGTCACACTGTGTTTGTGGAAAACCAGGGAACAACTTTATGAAGCCAGTCCATTTCTCTCCTTCCACATCTTTGGGGAATATATGTGTGTGTGTGTGTGTGTGTGTGTGTGTGTGTATAATTCTTAGATATAAGACATGTGAATTTTAAAACTTTACTATCATCAACATATTAAAGCTGGAAGGGAAAAGGAGTTGGGGCTGTGTGTGTGATGAAATACCTATAAACTTGCAAATTAAGGTCCTGGATTTCCCCACATGCTTAGGCCTTTACATCTTAGTGAACTTTCCCCAAAGAGGAGGGGGAACCTCGCTTTCCTTTGCATCCCCAAGCCCCAGCCCCACTCCCACCCAGGATTACAGCAGAAGCACAGAACAGCAGAAGCACAGAATCTCTAAGGAAACATTTGGCTCTTTCCCAAATTATACAATGTGGTAAGATAAAAGTGCAAAGCATTCATCCGAGAGACAGGGTGGGGCTCAGGCACAAGCAGCAATTTCCTTGGAAAAAAGAATAGGGCAAGGCTCCTAAATTCAGCACACAGCGAGTCACTGTTTCTTATTATAGGTGCAGTTTTCAATTAAAGTTAATAGAAGTTCGCAATTTAGAGGGTTTTCTCTGTTTATTTTAATAATAATAATAATAATAATAATAATAATAATAATAATAAAGTCAGCCAGTGACAAACAAATTAAATTTAAACAAATTAAAGTCTGATGGAGTAGGCAATGAGACATATTACTCAGTCACACTAGTCATGATGTTCTTTATGGGTCTTTGATTTTCAAAGTCTAATAACACTGTAACATTTCCAAGTAGAATAGGTACATTCTGGTGTCCCTATGTCAGCACAGGGCAATTCTGTTTCTGAAAATAGATACTTTCTGCTCAATAGGACAGAAACAGGTTCGTCTATCTGCCTTTCTACATTTTACTTTTCTGCTCTATGGCCCTGACATCATCTCTCTTTTTTGAATCTCTCTGTATCACACTCCAACCACCTCATACAATACTCCCAGCTTGCTAAACTGCCTCACACAGGTGCCCATTACTGCTGACAGGCCTGCTTGCCCAGGAGGGTTTTCCCAGATGCTTCAGTTTCTGCAACTCATTGACTGTGTCTCTGAGAAGCCAATGAGATCCGTTTGTTTTGTTGTTCCCTTTGCATCGTTTCCTAAGAACATTTGAATCCTAGTTAGATATCCCTGCATTGCTTTCTATTCAGGAAAGGGCAGAAGCCAGGCTGAGAGACTATGCTGAATATTTCGCAGGTGAGGAATGATTCTACATCCATTCAAACTTGTAGCCAAGGGAAGCAAAATAAAATAGAACCATGCTTTTCAGGGTGTTTTGTTTGTTTGTTGCTGATGTTATTGTTCTTGTTTTCTTAAAGCTGAACATAAAACATAATAAGCTTAGATGTCAGACTTTCCTAAATGATCTTGCTTCTTGGACAGGCAGATATAAGAGTTTACCTTCTTTTATAAAAAATGATATTTGTTCACTAACTTATTTGACTTGAATACTATATGAGTTATTTGGAACAAATATTTTCAGAAGAATTAAGAATGTTGTTTCCTGTGGTAAGGGTTTCTATATTGAAGTAATATGTTAAAATGTATCTTTCAAATAAAATACAATCTGCATGTCAAGTCTGCACATATAAAAGAAATACCAATTATGCAGTCCATGAACTATTCAGAAATAGACACATGGATATGGGTAGATATACATGAACAGCTTTTTATATAGTTAACATAATTTTAACTTAAAAATATTCATTTTTACCAAATTTAAGAATGCAATCAGAAACATAATGATAGAATCATACAGTTTCTCTGATCTTCTCTTTCAAACTGTGTCCCCCAAAGAGTTACACGAAGTCTTAACCTTGGTAGCTGAGATTAGGATTCATCTGAAAGGTTACTCTAGGTGGAATAATATACTCATGTGCAGAGGACACTATCTAATGATCAGCATCCTTATAGAAGCCTAGCCTAAGACATAAGGAAAGAACATGGTAGAACATGTTGGCTTTAAGACAGCTGTGCTCCAAGGAATTCTGGGATAGACAGTGACTTAACCTAAGCAAGGCAAGACAAGAAAACAACTTCCCCAGTATCAGAAAGGTGTGGTCCTGCTGAGACCTTGCCTTCAATACTTAAAACTTTCACTGTGGACAGGACATAGCTCTCATAATCTAATGACCTTGTAATGGGTGCTCCCCTCTTGATCTCTTGACATTTTAAAGAGCGCCATCCTTCCTGCCCACCATGTCCCCTCCAAGTCCTCTTCTTTTTATAATTATGTGTGCATTGTGCTATTTACATGTAGATGTCTCAGAAGTCCAGAGGGGTTGGACTCACTGGAGCTGGAGTCTCTTTGTGTCATTATGAGCTCCATGCCATGGGCCCTGGGAACTTTCCAAGAGCATCAGGTTTTCCTAAACTCTGAGCTAACTCTTTTCCACAAGGGTTTACTTCTTAATGTACCCAAAATGCTAGTTAAATTTCTAATGGGCATGATCAGTCCTGAAGATTCAGTTTGTGAAGTGATTACTCTGTCAACATAAGGTCCTGAGCTCAGATTCCTAGCACTAAGGTACAAATCAAGGCATGCAGTATCTGCCTATGATCCCAGCACTGGGCTGGCGAAGATCACAGGATTCTAGAAGTTGGCTGGCCAATTGATCTAGTCTAGTCAACTGGTGGGCTTCAGGGTCAAGTGAAATAGAATGTCTAAATCAAACTAAGAGATAGGTGAGAGTAGATGGATGGGTCGGGGAGCACCCTCATAGAAGCAGGGGGATCGGATAGGGAGTTTCTGAAGGGGAAACTGGAAAAGGGGGTAACATTTGAAATGTAAATACATAAAATAATCAGCACAAATAATAAAGGATAAGTTATTGAGTATGTTGACCTCTGACATATAAGTACACACGCACATGTGTTCATGAGCATACGCACTCACACACTTCTGCCTGACATCTAGAGTGGCCAAGCATTCAAGGCATAACAGATCAATGCCTAAACGAAGCTGTATCCATTGTTCTAAGACGATGGTAATAATATGTAATTATAGCAATGTTTATGAGAACACTTCAAATCTTAAAAATACTCATGTCATGGTTTATAAAGCAGATATATTAAAAGACTTTCTTTAAAATCATACATGATTGTGTTCTTGGGGTCTACTCCCAGATATTTTTATCAAGAGAGAGAGAGAGAGAGAGAGACTATCCCTCTGAGCAGTCCTCCCTTGATGGAACTCAGAGACATGAGAAGGTGACTCTGACCTTTGCTATAGCAGTGGGTGACAAGACATCCACTCAGTAGTTATCCCCCAAACCTATTCACTGTGAAGACAACACTGATTTGTTTCTAGAAGGGCAGGAGAATATGTGAGTAGAGAGCCATCGCTCCTGTCTCCCACTGGATCCCACTTCATCTTTCAGTCCTGCCTACCCTGGCTGCCCCTTCATCATTCCTAAGCATAAGGACACACAGGTTTCCTTGCTGGGCAGTTTTAGTTTCAAAAGTCCCCATACTGTATAAACTTAGATACTCTAAGTTGACATGGTTTTTAGTTTTATTAATTTCTTTGCGTATATATACTTGCAGTATTACCTTTCTGTTACCTACTCATCCCAACTTCGCTGTCACCTGTGAATGTGAACAGCTATTCATCCTCTTCTGTGTTCTCTTGAGGCAAATGTATTCATATTAACACACCTCCTTCTTCTCCATATCTTCCTATATGATCCATAACTATGTCTGCCCTCCGTGTTTCACTGTTCCCTACTTTTTCTATGTATCTAAGCTTTCTATTTGTCTCTCTCATTTTCTCCATTGTTTTTTTTTCTCTAACATCCATAGCTGCAAACTTCTTTCGTCAGATTTACCATCAGCAGAATCCTGCTGAGACAACTGCTTTGCAGTTTTTGTCATTTAGCATAGAACTTTCCACGATCTAGGCTCATTCGCTTTTAACGAGATCTAGCTCATTCTTTATTACAGATCTAGCTCATTATTTTTAATGGCTGCATAATATTTGATAGTGCCAATGAAGTGAAATTTACATATTTATTTCCCCATTGATGCAAAACAATCCCTGCCGACATACATAAGTATTACTTCCTACAGAATGCAGTCCCAGATGTAAAATTGCTGAAAGAAATACCAGTGTGGATGAGCATCTTTTTATATGTATATTGGACATTTGTATTTCTTCAGCAAATTGGCTCCTTTGCTTCTCCTATTTTTCTTTCAGGCTGCCAGTCACAGAGATTTATATCAACTCATTACACAATGTCTGTATCCATACTCAATTAAATATGCTACTAATGTCTCACTCTTGCTAAAATTAATTATAGAACTTTGAGTCTTCCAACATGACTTTTACATTTTCTTTTCAAATTCCTAACAGTTACCATGCTCCAATTTTCTTGTTTTCCTTCCTTTTAAAATTATATAAAAGATTCCCAAGAACTCATTTAACTTTTTCATTGTTTTTAATATTTAACCTTTTAACTTATTTGTAATAATATTTTGTAATTGAATACTTAGTATTAATGTCTACATTTTCATCTTTGCTCAGATTTCCACAGATTTCTCAATCAGTCACACCCATACCTGTCCCACTGTTCTGTGTAAGTCACCAGCATCCCCCTAGGCCTCTGGATATCTTCCCAAATATGACATAATTTTCATCCCTGAAAATAAATACATCATTCCACTCCCACCTTTGACCTGTACACACAGCCTGAATGATTAGCAAAATTATTTTTGCTCAGCGATAGAAGACTAAATCCAAGGGTGCAAGGCTTCACTGTGACTAATCATATTTATGTTTAATAAAAGGCAAAAACACATGGACAGAGAACCCAGTCACCATCGCATGAAGCAGAAATCATGGGCACTGATGTGGGAGGATGTGTTGAGGGACCTTCAGAGAGTGACAGAAATGTTTGATGTGAGTATTAGAGGCAATTCCAGCAGTTTCCATGTCTGTCAGACTCATGAAACATTCACCAAAAGGCAATTTACCAATCCATACTTAAAGTGCCTCATGTTCTTCCCGTTTTGGGTGGGGGAAATGCAAACACTACCATTTTTTAGAAAGTTCTTGTGCATAGCCCCCACTCCCCTTTTTTAAATCTCATTTGGGGACATCATCATTGGATAACTGCCCTCTAAGAACTGTCCTGAGTCTGGATCCTCTCAGAGCACTGGTGCTCACACTCTGTTATGTCACAATGTCTTATATTCTTCAGTAATATATGTTTCAGCTACCTACACATGCACTGTACCTAGGCTAGAGGTGTTCTCTTGAGTGTCTGAATTCATTCAACAAATCTCTTCCATCTCTGAGGGGCTTTATATCTATACAGGACTATTTTAACAACAGTCTTCTACATGGTTTAAATCTACTGCCTTTTCTTAAAGAGGATTCTTGGTCTCAGATAATTAAGGTTCTTTGGTTTTTTGTCCTCTGCCTTTTCCTAAAGACTTTCCATATATATTTTCCATAATTCAAATGCAGTAAAATTAAGTCCATGGATTCAATGCAAGGTGGTGAATTAACATAGGAAAAAATCAGATGGAACCTGTAGTGACGTCAAGAGAATAAAAAGCACAGCCTGCAATCCTCCAACCTAGGACAGGTGTCCTCAGTGCCTATGTATATGCTATTCCAGGTAGACATGGAAAAACTTGTTGCTCTTTCAGTATATATGTGCACAGTACCAACAAGCACTTGTTCGGGAAACAGAACACTATTCTTGTCACTGCCCCATGAGAGATCATTCTTCTGGGAGTGTTCCCATGGGGCCATGCAGACAACAACATCCTCAACAAAATTCTAACAGTAAATAAAGTAATGAGTTTCTTTGGGCTGTTTCTTCTAATGATCCTCAATGTGCCCCAAGGGTGTGCTTCCCAAGTCGAGTTCTGTAAAAACAACTCAGGGCAAGCAGTTACATGTGAAGTGGTGGTAGGCACAGCCAGTAATTAATGGTATTCATTTACACATTTAGAATATAATCCACAAAGAGATTTTACAATACCTAGAGAAAAAGGCCCTAACTTCTGAGTAGAAGTAATCATACTTGATTCTCTTACAGGTTCTTTGAATAAAGAGATATTTTAAAAGCACACCATGGAATTCAACATCAAAGATCATCATCTGCCTATTCATGATTTTGTTTCAGAAATATCATTATTTATTCAGATAAGATAAATGTGCATGAAAATAAATATGCTATTATGCTAGCCATATTTCTGTGACTGAAACAAATAGCTGGATGATCAACTTATAGAGGGAGGAAGTTTGTGTAGGCACACAGTCTGAAAGTTTTAGACCAAAATTGGTTGCCGTATTGCTCTTGGTCTTATAGTGAAGAAGTACACAGTGGTGGCATAAAATGGGACACATTTATGACCTAATAGCTGTGGTGAAAAACAGTAAATGAATAGCAGAATTCCACAGCCACCTTTGGAGGCTTTACCACAATAACTGAAGGATGGAGCCCTCATGGGAAACTGTGTCTTAATTTTGTCCTCCCAATCCCAAGAGCACTAACTATGGGACTAAGCCTTTAGGAAGTAGGTTTTCAGGACAGGGCCTCAATCTTAGTCACAGTACCTGTGCTATGTCTGGTTTTCATCCATCTTCAGTCTCACTCAGTCACTCCTTCTCTTCTGCCAGTTTTTTTTAAAGTAGGAAGTATTATTTACATCTTTAATACCATTACCATAGATGTCTGTGTATATACTCTGCAGGACTGTGACATCTGGGGCAGTTGATGGCCAGAAGATATTCTTAGAGGAGAGACTGCAAGCTTTTAAGTATGATCAAAGCCCAAGGATCATAAAAAGTTATTTCTCTTTTTTTCTAGCAGCAACAAAATAGAATATTGATAAGGCTCTGTGACAAGCTTGAGCCAGTTACGATTTGTTCCTTCATTAGAATATTTAAACAAGCCACTCTGAAGAGAAGTCTACTCTGAGAGTTAACGAAACAAAAGCAATGATCCAGATTAATAGGTCTCTTGAGATAAATAGAAACTACTTAAAGAATTTTTTGTGAGGAATCATATGCAAATCGAGTCAGGCAAGCAAATTCATCTTAGACATTTTCCTCATCTAGCTGTATGGCCACCTTCACAAAGAAAGTATATTCCCCCACACAGAACACCTAGATGAGAGGACCCCGAAAATGTCAGCCACAGAAAGATACATGCCCGCTGGAGCTTTGATGGCTGATGCTCCAACAACATGGAGGATAATCTCTCAAATAAGTTATGGGCAAAAATCAAGACTATTAAAGGCAGATGTAAGAGTTTTCAGCAATTCTGGTATTTCTCAGCCTGGACCACTCTTCTGTTTCCCCATAAAAATAGTGTAAGGCCTGAGGAGAAGGGCCAGTGAATTAAGCAGATGCCTTGCAAGGCAGATCACTACAGGCAGGATGCCAGAATCCACTCAGACATGTGGGCTCCAAGGGAAGCTGAGTTGCTAGCTTCCAAGGTCTGGATTCAAATCAGAGACCCTATCTCGATGTATAAAGTAGGAAGTGCTTGAGAAAGATGCTTACCCTTAACTCTGGCCTATACAATCATACAGAGGCACATGTGTCCCTATACATGCAGATATTTGGGGATGCATCTGCATGAGAACAAATATATGCATGTACACCACAGACATGCATGCAAAATGAAAGAATATCAGTACATATATATATACATACATATATATAATTAATCAATATATCATATATATGTATATACATATATAATCAATTAATAAATATATCATATATATATGGGTTAGTCAACATAAGTGAGGTTTTAATAAATTAGGTCTACCATAAGTTTCTTAACCTATTTCTGCTATTAGTGTATATTTTTGTTCTCTCAGCTGTGTAGTATGTGTCTTTTGTAGATACCGCTACTCTGCTATTGAGAGTCACGATTTTCGTCAGCCAACACTTCTCTTCTTTGCATGTAACCTACCATCAGATACTCACAGAATTCATGAAGTTTAATCGCACAAAATTGCCCTGGGTTTGAATTCTCTATAGAGCCTTCTCTTATTCGGCTTCTCAGGTTGAGAGATTGATTCTGGGAAGCTTTGGCTCCATTTCCCTCTGTATTCTGTTTAAGTACAGGGAGGTGTGGGATGTATCTACACCTAGCTTACTAACTCAGCAAGATTCATACAAAAAAAATGACAATTTGGTGCCTCTTAAAAATATCTTCAGAATATAAGACTGCAATATATCTCTCAGCTGAAATCAGTATTTTTGCTCATCCACTTTGTGCTTTACAGAGGGCAAGGCAAGTGTGTTCATCTTCTATCAAAAATGGTTACTATCAATAAGAAATGACTGATATCAGATTGTGAGAGTACACAGTGTCTGGACTTGCAAAGAAATCAATTATTAGCCATAGGAAGTTTGTTGGCCACAAAATCAGATAAAACTAATGTGTTAATGAGATGAAATGCATCAATTATTTATTGCCAGAAACTGTGCAAGCCTGATATATTAATGGGCCAGTGTTCTGGAATTCTTGGATGTCCCTGACCCACTGAAACACTAGTCCAACTTTGGTTTGGACGGTGCTTCACAAGTGCATCTCCTTTTTCTTACAATTTTCTTTGTTTGGAAATCTTCAACAATTTAATCAGTCATGGTCCCTTTGGTTTAAAAGTGATTCTATTCTTTACAGTAACTGATTCATTATCTGTCGATTTCATAGGGAAATTCTCAGAAGGCAGTCTTATTTCTTTATCTCCAGGTTCTTGGGGGACTTGGCACTGCAGCTCCCAAGAACAGACAACATTATATTTTTAGCGCCTATTGTAGTGGGATAAAAACCAGGTTAGGAATCAAGAGAGTTGAGTTTGGGTTTAATGTCTGACACTTAACTAGTTTTGTGACCTTGGGTGAGACCTCTAATTGCCTTCATTTGAAAAATAAAGAAAATAACACTTGTCCTGTCCAAACCAAAGGATTTCATTTAGCTCAGATTTATAATATATATATATATCCATGTGTTTCCCTGTATTTCTCTTACATTTACTTATCATTAAATACTTACAGACTACCTATTGTATTTCAGACCCTAAAACTGATATAGTGAGAAAAAAAAAGTCAGAGAAACTATGTGTCCATACAGAGTGTAGGGTCTAGATGAAAGGTCGTTAGGTGAGAGAAAAGACAAAACAGGGGAAGCCAGGACTGGAGAGGGGAAACATTAGGGTGGAGACAGAAGGATTGAAGTTTAAATTGATATGAACATGGGAAAGGGTCTCTGATAAAAATCTTTGGGAAACAGCAAATGAAAGAAATCAAATTCTTTTAGGCTACCTTTGGGCTCCATAATTTCCACCAATCACTCTCTATATCTAACATCTTGCTGCGCATCAGGTCAATTCTTTGGAATGTCCAGACAGACACATAACTCCCAGCAACCTAAAATAAAGGCTAAAAATTTCATCAAATAACATTGTAGGCCTATGGTAAAGATTTCTCAGCGTTGAGTTATTTTCCTTAATGCTTCCATAGAAATCTTTCAAACATGGCCTGATTAGGACATTGTTTTGTTACAGCAAACAACAAACAAACAAACACCTTCATCAAATTGTTAAAACATGGCAACATAAATTTGGTAGAAAGTAAATCTGTGTTCCTAAGCTATCACTCATTACTGAGTCCAGAACAAATTCTCTGATCGCCATTGAGGCAAGAGTTGTGCCTTGGCTTTGACACACGTGACACATAGGTAAATAGAAGAGGGGTTGGGTAAGAAGAAGGTACTGTTAAATGGATAAGAGAGGCACCAAGAACAAAGGAGGAGAACAAAGCCAGGTGCCATCCTGTAAGTTCAGTGAAAGCAGTATATAAGAAGGGTCAGGCTCCAGAGACCTGTACCAAAAGGTAAATAAGGGAGGACTGAGAAAGATATGAATGGTGTGATGTTTTGTTTTTTTGTTTTTTTTTTTTTTTGTAGTTACTTTATTAAATGGAGACGCAGCCATGATGCTAGAAAAGTGTATATCGGATGTCCTTTAACCACCTAATTGCATAAGCCCAAAGTATGGCAGAATATAGTACAGGATGCATGATCTGATGTTTGTGAGTCAGAGTATGATGAAATTGGTACTGAAATTAGCACAATTATGCATGAGGTACATTAATATACATTGGCCAAAGAGACAAAATCATATGTGCAATTTCAATGTACCAACTCTCAGCCACTGTTAGAATGGTATAATTAACATTTAACCCTCATTAACAAGCAAATAATATGGCTACCATCTTAACATAACTAAACAAATTGACTGTTAATTGGATGAAAAAATTATTACTGTAATAAATGGGACAGTATACTGGAAAATAATCACAGTCAATTATGTTGGACAGATTCTTGATAATTCATTCTAGGAATATGTTTTCACCTTTTGATATACAAATTTCTTTAACATCATTATTCTATTAACTAAAGATAATTTAAAACCAGATCAGAATTAAGATATCATTATATAAATGTGTACTTAAGAAGCTAAATACAGATATTAAGTTTCAAAAATAATGATGTCAACTGCTAATTGAAAACATTAAAGAAATATAGATTTTAAAGCATTAATTTAGTGGGTTAAATGATATGACTATTGGTTTTAAGTACTAAATAAATTATTTTCCTATAGTGACTATCACCAAAGTATCTATAAATTAGTTTCACCTCCTGATATTCACGTCTGATACACTTTCTTATATTTAATGCGGCTTAACTCTGGGATCAAAATAATAACCCAAGACATAGTGTAATGGCGGACTTATTGTTCACTTTTTATATTTGAAGAATTCTGAGGCAAATAGGAGGATGTACAACAGTTCTGTGGACAGATTTGGTAGGCATGAAGAAGAAACATCAACTTTCCCCATAAGTTAACTCTTCAGCCTTTGATTTCTATGGCTTGGCTATGAATTGAAAGTGTGCCCAGTTTTGGGACCTTGGTATGACAAAGGTAGTTCCCATGGGATTTTGAGGTAGTTCTCATGGGGTTTTTTTAAACAAGGAAAACATGGATGTTCTTCCTGTCCTATGATGCAATTTTCCCTTTTTTCCCCAAATATTCCTGCTATTATGATTATTATGATATCAACTGTTATAAGGCTGACACAATAGCCCCACCAAAATTAGTAACATTTACAATCTCTAAAAATGTGAGTATGCTCAAGCTGTTTTATTATATAGTGATAAAGACTCAAGAATCCCATTGTATGAACCAGTGTTCCAAATATACTAAGACTTTGTGAGCTCTCCATCACCTCAGTAATAGTGTCAGGCCTTGGGACCTCCACTTGAGCTGGATCCCACTTTGGGCCCGTTGCTAGACCTTCTTTTCCTCAGGCTCCTCTCTATTTCCATCCCTGTAATTCTTTCAGACAGAAATAATTATAGGTCAGAGATGTGACTATGGGATAGCAAACTCATCCCTCACTTGATGCCCTGTCTTCCTGCTGGAGGTGGGCTCTTTAAGTTCCCCCTCCCTACTGTCAGGTGTTTCACTTAAGGTCTCTCAACTTTCAGGTCTCTGGAGGGTCTTCTGGAGGGTCTCCCCAACCTCCTATTTCCTGAGGTCTTCTCTTTACATTATATCTGCTGGCCCTCAGGGATTCTGCCCTTTTTTTCTCACCCTGGAGAGCTCACAAAAAGAGATCCATCATGACTGCCCTCCAAAAGACCCAACAAGCAGCTGAAAGAGTCAGATGCAGATTAATTGCACCCAACCAATGGACAGAAGCAGCTGACCCCTGTTGTTGAATTAGAGAAGGCTGAAAGAAGTGCCATTCTGTAGGAGGACCTTAATCTGGACCCCCGAGATCTTTCAAACACTGGACCACAAAAGAGAGAGCATACACCAGCTGATATGAGGCCCTTAACACATATACAACAGAGGACTTCCAGGTCTGTGTTCATTCAGAAATGTTGTACCTAACTCCTCAAGAGACTGGAGGCCCCAGGAAGTTTAGAGGTCAGGTGGGGTGGGGAGTAGGGGCATACATGTACCGGGTAGGGTGGGATGAGGTGTGGGATGTGAAGCAGTGGAAGGGTGGATAGGGTTAGGATGGGGAATGGAATATGTAGTGTAAAAAAAAGTAAAATTAAAATTAAAAATATACTTGGATTTTAAAAGATTGCCTTTAAAAGAGGGGACTAGAACAAGAACACAGGACACTTTCTGATATTTGACACTCACTTTGTAGTTAATTAGATTTAGTATGAGCCTATGGTAGACAAAAGTAATCCATGGAAAAGAACAGGTAGCCAGTCCTTCAAAAAACACAGAGTTCCAAATGAAGAATATATGCATGTGACTTGCTTGCCTTTCATAATTATTTTTTTAGCAAGATGTACTTTTGATAAAGTAGGGATTCAAATTTATTTTTCAAATTATTTTTCAAATTTATTTTTCAAATTATTTTTCAAATTTATTTTTCAAATTAATATGCTGATACTTTACCCTACAACTTGACTATATCTAGAGATAGGGCCTGTAGTTGATAGTCAGGATTAAATAAAGTCCTAAGATTAGACTTTCTTCTTCCTATTCTTTCCATTCCTTCTCTCACATCTTGTCTCTAAATCTCTGTGTCTCTGTCTTTGGAGTACTTAGAGAGGAAAGAGTCATGTGTAAGCCTAAAGCTACATCTTGCAGTAGGGGGATTAGCAACAAGACTTACAACTGAAAGATGCACAAGAGTGAGAGACTGAAGCACTCAGTCCTAAATGGAATTTCTTGAACAACACTCAACTCTAAGGCTCAAGGGTCTATGTGAAGACTGAGAACTACTGTAAGAGCCAGAGGGTGCAAATGAGTCTTAAAAAAAACGACAGCTTCCATAAGCAATGGGATTGATGCATCTATGAATCTACAGAGACTGTCTTGATACAATGAGATGTGATCAGTTCAAGCCTGTTGAGGTCTCAGCACTGAAAAAGGGAAGTGGACACAGATTCTAACCCCTAACCAAGAAGCTTTACTATTGATACCAGCTGACAAAGGGGAGTCAGAACTTTCCAATAGGTCATCAGTATATCAAGTAGACAGTGGCCCTATGCCCAAGAGCATTTGCCTCATACAAAATGAACTACGGGTCTTAGAATGTTTGCTTTTGTGTATGTGGACTTTTTTCATTTCTTTGTCTTATTGGTCTTTTCTTGCTTGTCTTAATTTTGTCTTGCATTGCTTTTAGTTGAGAGAGAAAAATATCTTAACTTTTATGAGAGGTGGAGAGGTTCATAGAGAAGCTGGGGAGGGTAGAACATGATCAAATTATATTGTATGAAACATAATTAAATGATAACTTCTAGAAAGAGCCCAAAGTAGAGGAATATGGTGCATGCCTAATAAGCCTGAGATTTTGGAGACAGTTGGTTTTTAATCTAGAGAATAGGCATTGTTATATAGCAAATCATTTATTCAGCAACAACAGAAGGAAAAAAGAAGTGAATTAGACTGTCCCACCTGGGGATCCATCCCATATACAGACACCGCACCCAGACGTTATTGCTGATGCCAAGAAGTGCTTGCTGACAGGAGCCTGAAATAGCTGTCTCCTGAGAGGCTCTGCCAGAGTCTGACAAATACAGATGCAGATGCTCACAGCCTACCATTGAACTGAGCATGGGGCCCCAATGGAGGAGTTAGTGAAAGGACTGAAGGAACTGAAGGGATTTGCAACCTTATAGGAAGAAAAACAATATCAACCAATCAGACCTCCCAGAACTCCCAGAAACTAAACCACCAACCAAAGAGTACACATGGAGGGACCCATGGCTCCAGCTGCATATATAGTAGAGCTGGCCTTATCTGGCATCAATGGGAAGACAAGCCCTTGGTCCTGTGAAGGGTTGATTCCCCAGTGTATGGGATTGCCAGGACAGTGAGGTGGGAGTGGGTGAATGGGTGAATGGGTGGATGGGTGGATGGGTGGATGGGTGAGCACCCTCAAAGAAGCAGGGGGAGGAAGAATGTGATAGGAGGAGGTTTTCAGAGGGAAAACCATGAAAGGGGACAACATTTGAAATGTAAATAAAGAAAATACACAATTAAAAAATAAAAAAAGAAAGCATAATAATACCATATCTCAGATTCTCTCATCCATTAAAGTGAGAATATTAATTTCTACTGCTTATATAATCTATGGCATTTTGTTAAGGCAGACAGAGAAGACTAATATGACATTTTAAAGTCAGAAACAATGAAAGGATCATTTTGAGTTTTGGTTGAGTACATAAAGGACTACAGTACAATGGACTACAAAGAGAAACTCAACGACTGTACCAATGTGAACATTTATATGAGAAAGTTTCTCAAAGAGGGTGCATGGGAAGCTATAATGTGTGTTATGGATGGGATAACAGGGCCAGAGTTCAATCCCAAGGATCTACATGGTAGGAAGAGAGAGCTAACCCCAGGAAGTTGTCATCTGATTTCCACCTCTGCACATGTCACCAACTTATCCCACCCTCACCTCACCTATACACACAAAATAAATGTATAAATATAATTGACAAAGTTTGACACCATAAAAGTCAGATACGAGAGAGTTTGCTTGGTCTGTGACAATCAAGCACCTTCTAGTACAACCTAAGGCACAGGGAATAAAATGGAGAGTTGCAAGTTTATAGAACACATAGTCACATAAACACATATGTCTAGGACCACCCATGTAACTGTCTAGTTACAAAGTAACCACCTTCCCTAGAGACAGTTTTATTTTGAAAATTTAACTGTTACATTTCCATGCAGAGCAGACATTCTGTTATCATCTTACAGTGACCTCACAGTGAGCTTTCTATTCAGGTGTTGAGAGAACAGAGCTGCCACCTCCTTTGCTTTTGAGACTTGAATCATGCTCAGAGCTTTCATATTCTTTTACACACTGACAATGGCAAACATGGGCTCCGTATGTACAACATAAAACCTAATAAAGTATCCAGCTGTTCCTTCCCTGGTGACTCCCACTGCTTCTATCTGAGGTGCAGTAATGTCAAATTTTCATGAAAATGCTTAGAAAACATACAGTATAAATGTACCAGGCTAGAAGATCCATGGTATGTTTGCCTTTTTCTTTGTGCCTGTCATCATCTATCAAATGCAGGCGAGGAAGCTTTATTTCCCAGTGGTCTAAACCTAGTGGAAAATGCATATTCTTAATAACCAGTCATTTCTACATCACTGTCTCCTGCACTCACTATCCCAAGAATATGCTTCCTTTGTTCTCTCTCTCTCTCTCTCTCTCTCTCTCTCTCTCTCTCTCTCTCTCTCTCTCTCTCTCACACACACACACACACACACACACACACACACACTCCCCCCTCTCTCTGTCTCCCTTTCTTTGTAACCAAAGAAACCAAACTAAGAATGTATCTATTTCTTGAAAAGGCAGAGATGAAGGACATAGAAATGCTTTAGTAGTGAAATTTGAGTTTTCTAATTAAAGTGCATAGAACTACCCCAACTCCACCTTGGCTCCTGAAAAATCCTGCAAAATTAAATTGAATAAAGCCCACCCACGCTTATCTGAGACATCAGAGGTACTAAACTAGATAACAATAATCAGCATCAAACTCTTCTAAGCAGTTCTGTTTGCAATTCAGAATAGCTTGTATCCAGAAGATTTTCCTGTTTTCTTATGTTATATAGCACCTCAAGAATTTTGTAAGAATGTTTGAGGAAACTACTTTTCATTGCATTATGTATTTTAATTCCACCAGCCACAAAATGTCCATTCCCAAACTCACGGAAACCACTTGATTTTGAATGTGCATAGACTAACTCACAGACAGACCAGGATAAATTTAATTAAATACCATGGGTTAAGTGTGAAAGCTTCCATCCTATTTAGACGGGGGAACAAAATAATCTTAGGATGTAGAGGGTAGGAGGGACTTGGGAGGAAAAAAAGAGGGTGAAGGGAAAAGGGGGGATCAGGTTTGGAAGACGATGGGGAAATATACAGAGGATCAGGAAATTAAACAGAGGTGTGCAGCAATAGGGCATGGGGTACTGGGGGTAGCCACAAGAATGTCCCAGATTCCAGGAAAGCAAGAGGCTCCCAGGACCCAACAGGGATGACATTAATTGAAATACCCAATAAAGGGAAGAGAGAAACTGTAGAGACCATATCCAGAGGTTAGGCACAGCCCCAAGTTGAGAGACAGAGCCACTTACGCATCTCAATCATTTTAACTAAGAATTGCTACTGTCTAAAGGAAACGCAGGGACAAAGAGTGGAGTAGAGACTAAAGGAGAGGCCATCCAGAGACTGCCCCACCTGGGGGATCTATCCCATATGCAGACAGGAAACCCAGACAATATTGTTGATGCCAAGAAGTGCTTGCTGACAGGAGCCTGATATAGTTGTCTTCTGAGAGGCTCTGCCAGAGCCTGACCAGTACAGATGTGGATGCTTATAGCCAACCATCAGACTGAGCACTGGGACCCCAATGGAGGTCCCAGTTAGGGAAAGGACTGAAGGAGATGAAGGGTTTGCAACCCCATTGGAAGAACAACAATATCAACCAGACCAGACCTTCCAGAGCTCCCAGGGACTAAACCACCAACCAAAGAGTACACATGGAGGAACCCATGGCTCCAGCTGCATGTTTAGCAGAAGATGGCATTATCTGGCATCAATGGGAGGTGAGGCCCTTGGTCCTATGAAAGTTCGATGCTCCAGGGTAGGGGAATTCTAGAGTGGTGAGGCAAGAATGGGTGGGTTAGTGAGGGAGCACCTTCATAGATACAGGGGGGAGGAGAATGGGTAGGGAGTTTGTGCAGGGGAAATCTGGAAGTGGGATATCACTTGAAATGTAAATAAAAAATAACCAATAAAAATAATAAAAAAATAAATTTCATGGGTTGAATACTTAGTTGATAAAGTGGTATGAGAAATATCGCTGTATAAAAAGCATGCTGCAGGAAAATTTACATATACACGGAAAGATTGATCTTCCATGGCTTGACATGAACATTTTTAATTTGGTTGGGTTCCATGTGGCCTTTCAGAAAAGCCCAGGTGTATGATCATCTCAATGACATTCTTAGGAGTAGACACAAAGTGACCAGTTTTAGCACTTAAACTCCTACAAGCTAGCACTCAAAGTAGCATCAGCAGACTTATTCCCATGTCTGTCACAATATAAATACTATAGGATTTGTGGGCCTGATGGTTACCACATGAAACTAGCCATTACAAGATAAAACTATCCTGTAAAAGCATAGAGCTGTTGCAATAAAATCTGGGTTCTAGACATTAGTATTTAAATTCTGGATTTTATTCCATTGCAACATTATAATTCTTTTTATATGTGTCATGCATTAAAGCATGTAAAAAGTTGTCTATAGCTCATAGTTGGCCATATTTGGCCCTCCAAACTATAGTTTTAGCTCTATAACCAACATCCTTTAGGATTACCAAAATCATTAGTAATTATTTTGGCATGAGATGAAACTTTCTGGAAGAGATCTAAAAGAGCTAAGATTGTAAAAAGACTAGGTAACAAAAAATGGTTTCAAATGAATACGAACATGTGGTTTTGATGAACAGCATCAACACTGAGTGTTTGTGCTAATGCATGCCTCACGCTCGTTATTAAGCAGGATCTTAGACATGCCTCTGTCTTCCTGTGCTAAATTTCTACTTATTTTGCAAGAGTACTCAGAAAGATCAATTGGCACCAAGAAGTGATAGTAAACTACCACCACATATTTTTTTAAGAATATGAAAGTATCACAGACACTTACCTGAAGAAGAAATGAAGAGCCAAGTCAATCAAGCAATCACGCAACAATGGTAATTTCCAAGTTGATGTGGGAAGGCATGAAAAAATAAAGCAGAGAAGAAAAAGAAACAAAATGATTCACTTGTCTATTGACAAAGGAGAGTCTCTACAATCTAAGGCTAATTCTATTGCTAACAATCTGCCAGAGTTTGGAAATCCCACTGCAAGCATTTCTTTGTTCTTCCCCCTACCACTCATTACAATGAAATGATTTTGGCAATATCGGAGGAAAACCTGTGAGGCACTTGTGTGATAGATAATACAAGCCGAGAGATCTGACCACTTAGGATAGTCAGCAACACAGGACAGTTTTGAAAATGATTTGAATGGAGTCTTTATCTGAATATCAGCAGGCAAGGGGCCAGAACGGAAATTATACAATGAGAACATAATTGAACAATTCGGATATGTTTATAGAGAGCTTGCAACTTGGGGCATCTCATTTGCCATCAAATAAAGTTGTTATTTATGCCGTGCACCAAGGATAAAAAAAAAAATCTGTCATGTATAAATTTTTGCTAGCAGGGCACATTCAGGCAAGTAAACACTTTCCAAATAAATGCACTGAGTAAAAATGGGAAAACTGTATAAAATGCTTGCATGTAGTTTTTCTGCCTCTTCAATGCCCTCTTTAATATATTTTATGATGCCGAAAGCCAACAATTCATAGAATGCCATCATTTTCTATAAATACATGCTTTAGTTTTAAGAAAAGGACATAATAATAAAGGCATCATCTTGCAGATATAAAAATGACATAGATTTCAAAAAGCTACTCAATGATCCCGGAAAAAATCAGGAAAGACATTTTTTTTTCCATTTCTGAAGTAATGTTACTTTAATGATCTATTGGACCAGATCCCTGCAAGGGTTGGAGGCACATTGATGTGGTCCACAGATGGATGCTTTAGCTGCCTATTTTTAACACATCAGTTCTCTTCCCAAGTTGGATTTTTAAGCGTTGTGAGATTCAATTACTTAAAATACCTTTCCACATGACAATAAGGAAAATAAGTTGGGTGCTTTATACACATAACCCTTCATTTTCTAAGATTCCTACCATCTTTTTAGCACAGTCAATGAAAAATGAGCTTATGCTCTGACTCATTATATCACCTTCAATATTTCCCATGCTGATAGTTGATAACAACTATTTCTAACTTGATCTTGACTGTAGATAACAATACAATCCCTCTCCATGTCTTAAAAACCATTTACTTTTTAAAGATACTAAGTGGTGTTTGTTTTTATTTATTTATTTATTTTGCTTAAAAAAAAAACCACACACACACAGACACACACACAACGTTTTTCAATAGCCCCATTCCTTACAAGAATATAATGACAATGGAAAAAAAAGAGAGAAAATTAATTTGAAAGAAAACAGGGAAAGGTCTATAAAGGTTTGGTGTGGGATGTATATAATTTAATTATAATCTCAATAGATAAAAGACATAATACACTATGTTGTAAGAAATGAAGTAGCCAAATTGAAACAATTTGAATAAAATGTGTTTTGTCTAAAGGTGTGTGTTATTCATTCTAAAAGGACTTCTCCTAACATAGAAAACCAATCAAGCCCTTGTGAATGATGGCATGAACTCACTTTTAGAGCTATTATTACATACGCATCTCCAAAACCAACCAGTTCTTAGTACACATTGGCTGTTAATTTAGCCTCACACATCCAACATGGAATCAACTAAGTATTTAAAAATCATACTCAAAGCAAGGCCAACAGCTCACTGCCACCTTGCTGTTTATCCACCACACCATTCAATCTTTAAGATAAATTTGTCATAAAACCACATGCCTTTATGACCCTCATTTGTTCTTTAGTCAACCACTCTCTGCTGAGATTATGTCTGTCAGATCTCATGAAAAATTGCAGAGCAACCAGATGTGAGCTCATGGTGAAGAAAACTAGGGTGGAGCAGACAATATCTGAGAAGAAAATACAAACTACACCTTCTATAATAATATGCAAATTAATTAAGAATGAGTAAACATTCTGGAAACTCTAAAATAATTTTTAAAAACTTTCTCAAAAAAACTTGAATTCTATCTACCTCCCCTAACCCTAAATAAATAAATCACTAAATAACCCCCAAGTTAATTTGGCTATCAAGGATAGGCTCTGGTACCCATTGTCTGATACTTATTTTCCACACCTCGTTTTTTTTGTTTTTGTTTTTGTTTTTGTTTTTGTTTTTGTTTTTGTTTTTTGTTTTTGTTTGAAGTGGAAAGGGCAGTTTTGTATCTCAGTGGGAGATTTGTCTAGCATGTTCAAGGCTCCTGCTTCAAATCATAGCATGTCAAAACCAAATAAAAATCAAGAAGAAACCAACATAACTTGTTTTGCTGGAAAACAGGCACAAGATTACTAATGATAATTGGTTATTGGAAGTATTAAAGTTCAGTACAAAATTCCAAGGTTGGTGGGATTTAACTTGAATTATACTGACAAGTTCACTGTATGGCTTGAGCAAATTGGATTTGATTACTCTGTGGAGCCAAGGTTGAATGGTTTTCTGCCAAGGGAACCAAAATTTTACTTATGATTTGTGATAAATCCTTTTCACTCATTATGCATACGTTAACAGACTACTACACATCATAGCAGAAAGTAATAAAAAAACACTCTTTTCTTAATTTCTTAACGGTGCTTTTACAAAGTGCATTAAACTCTAAGACTAATGAATGTTTAGAGGATCACAGAAACTAATCTTACTAATGTTTTATGTGTGACTAAAGAAAGAGCTTATTAACTACCAAATCCAAATTAACTAGCAATATAGTAAATCTGTATATTTCTACCTCAGAGTGTTTCATTTTTGTACAATTGTTTTGGAAAATGTGGAGCTCAAACTTATGTAGATCAAGTGGCATATTCAACATAAGACTGAATGTTGAGGAAACAGATTCTAAGCATTTTGAACTCGAGTAAACTCTAAAATAAACAAATCCCCCTCCCCTTTTTTGTGGTTCACAAAGAAACAGAATTTTATTCCTGGCTTAATATTTTGCAGGCTAGTCGTAGAAACAGACATTTTGCTTTGTAAACAAATTTTACCTTCTAGTAAAGAATGCCATCAGTCTTTTGCCAACCTTGCTTGCCCAAAGGATGGCAAAGCGAACAACACATAGGCTTAGATTTATACAGCAAACACCACAAAACATTTTAAAACTTCCAAACCAATCTACATGGAAGTTGTATTTTTAGATATACTAGGTGATTAATAGCTCCAGATTATTGGTGCCTATTCAGAAAGATAATCATTATTTTTTCTTTGATATACAATTTATTCCTATCCAAACAGTGATGTATCACCTTGTCTTGGAAAGGTTCTCCCTTACCTAACTCTAGAATGACCTTCTCCCTTACCTAGGTCTAGGATGATCTTCTCCCTTACCGAAATCTAGATTGAGTATTTATTAATAAATATTGGATATAGACATAACCACATTTTTTAGTAACGCATCAAATTAGCAAAAAGCAAAATGGAATTTGTTTATTACATTCCCTCCCCCTCACAGCTTTTCACCCACGCCCTTAGTTTTGACCCTGTTAAAAAGGAAACATCAGGAACTGATTCCAAATTACAAGAAGAAAACAAGCTTTCATTTACTGGTACTGTTTTTCTTTCTTTTTTTTTATTAGGTATTTTTCTCATTTACATTTCCAATGCTATTCCAAAAGCCCCCCATACCCTCCCCCCCCACTCCCCTACCCACCCACTCCCACGTTTTGGCCCTGGCGTTCCCCTGTACAGGTACTGTTTTTCAAACAGTCTGTTGCACTTTGATTCTTTGGTCTTGGAGTGAGTGTCATTTGCTGGAGGAGAGAAAGCTCCCTCTTGCTGCTCAAGGTGTGCACACACACACATACATCCTCTAACCCCATCTCATACTTAGCCCTTACACATATATCACTGTATTGTATCTGCACACTGATCTCCCCTCTATCTGAATGAGTGCCACCTTTGTAAACTCCATCATTCTATCCAGTGCCATCAAGTCGATATCAAAAACAACCTTACAAACCAGATGTGTTCTGGCTGCTAGAGTCCTGGAGGGAGTTTCCTTATCATCTGAGAAGAGATTTCCTAGCTTGTCCCTTTTTTTTTTAGGCATAAAAGCCTTTGTGTCTCTGCTGAGCACTTGACAAATCTACTGCCATACGACCCTGTATTCTTCTAGGGCGACTCTAGAAAAAGTAAGCAGTGCTCCAGAACTAGGAAAGAACCTCTTTGTGTAGGGAAAGAGGAAGCTGAAGGAGATGCATAAGGGATTAATGACTCAGAACAGAACAGACAATGATACATCTGGATTTGGGTCCAAGAAAACCCAACCAACCAACAAACAAACAAACTTCTCCTTCAGACCTAAGACAAACAAACAAACAAACAACCCAAAAAAGATGAGGTAGACCTTTAATGAACTATATCATATAAAACTATTATTTTCCAAGGATGAGAATAAACAAATCCAGGGCAAAATACCGAAACCATCCCCAGAGATGATGGTCAGCTCCACACTTGTGATCTGGGACCCAGAAAGAATCACATAGTTACTGTGGCTTCTACTTTCTCTGACTCTCCAGCTGTCTTCTGTCTTCTTCTGATTTTCGAACACCTGTCCTTCTCCTTTGCTATTCACAGAATCTCAATAAACTGAGGTTGTGAAACCACCACTTCACTTTGGCAATCAACACTCTTATCCCTCCAAGATGGCTGGCCTCTTCTAGGCACTCAAAAGTGAAGCCTTGTCAATTAGAATTAAAATCATGTATCCTAATGTGCTTTTGTTCACAAGGGGATGGACAGACATGTTTTTGTCCTTAGTTTTCAGGTGGTTACAGGATCCAGATGAGTATAACAGTATAGTAATTGGGTACAATATTCTCATCAGAGAATTTTCTTGGCTGACTAGCCTGGACAGGCTTAATTCCCTTTCATCAAAATTCTAGAAGAAAACCATGCCTACCCTGCATCGGGTACAGGTAATTACTCTACAAAACACAAAGTGATGCTTTTCATTATGGAAGCAAGAGAATAGTTACACAAATCAGTCTTTGTTTCACACAGCACATTTGATTGCACATGCACATCATTGTAAAAAAAAAAAAAAAAAAAAAAAAAAAAAAAAAAAAAAAACCAGTGGGCACCTTTTTTCTAACCATCAAGGTGTGTATGTTATTAATTGAGATGCAATTTCCTCACAGGTTTCCTCTTGGGCTTTGTGAACAATGACTTCTATTTGGTCATGTTAACAAATACACGTCTCTTATAAACAAATACGTTCAAGTTCAGTCACTAAGGATAAACATAGGTATAGATTTTAATTCACAGCTATCTTTTCTATAAAAGCTTCTATACTCTGAATCTCTTCATGGTGATCTTTCTAATAAAACTAAAGCCAAGGGCCTTTACAATCTCAATTACAACAGAGCAGAAAGTGATCCTTCTAAGGGAAAAATGGTAAGAATGGGGAAAAATAAGACTGGAAATTTAGGGAGAGCCAGGTTTAATTAAGGTCCCAGGGATACTGTCTTACTAATGTGTGATTGAATCAACACATCTAGAGCCACTGTTAATAAAATAGCTGGAGCTGGAATATAATCAAGCCCCGGTGGAATCCATGATAATAAACTGGCTTAAGCTCACATAACAGAATCAAAGGCCTGGTATCCTGTCAAACACATTTTTCTTTTCTTTCTTCTTCTTCTTTTTCTTTTCTTTTCTTTTTTTTAACTAGGAGAAAGAAGGCACCCGAACAGACTGAGAAGACCCAGAGAACAAGGGTTTAGTAGATTTCCCTCACTGTCAAGCACAAATAAAGAAGAGCCAGTCGTCAGAAATACATTCCTTAATTAAACTGGAGAAAGATTCCTATCACCCAGATAACTTTGTAGTAAAATGTTTCATTAGGTGTTTCTATTTTGTGATAGGATTTAGTTAGTGTCTGTCACTAACTATTTTGTGATAGGATTTAGTTAGTGTCTGTCACTAACTATTTTGTGATAGGATTTAGTTAGTGTCTGTCACTAGATGACAATGGTTTACTAAGACTAACACTGACACAGACATTTGATAAAGTCCTTAGTTCTGTTTCTTCCTTTGAAGCTAAGATATTTATAAGTATTATCTTTTCATCATTATAGAAATCAAAGAAGATACAAAAAAAACTGGGGAGCTGAATTACTAAGTAATATCAGCTATATAAGCATGCAGATCTGAGTCCAATCCCTAGTACCCAAGTAAAAACCTGGGCCTGGTGGTATATGCTTATCTTCCCTGAATTAAGGAAGCAGAGATGACTCAGGACTTGCTTGCCAGTCAGTGGAGCCAAAGCCCTGGGATTCAACTTCATTGTGGAACACACACACACACACACACACACACACACACACACACCACAGTGAGAGAGAGAGAGAGAGAGAGAGAGAGAGAGAGAGAGAGAGAGAGAGAGAGAGAGAGAGAGAGAGAGAGAGAGAGAGAGACAGACAGCAGACAGACAGACAGACAGAGAGAGAGAGACAGAGACAGAGAGACAGAGACAGAGAGAAGAAGAAGAAGAAGAAGAAGAAGAAGAAGAAGAAGAAGAAGAAGAAGAAGAAGAAGAAGAAGAAGAAGAAGAAGAAGAAGAAGTTGGAGGAGGAGGAGGAGAGACAGATAGACAGACAGACAGAGACAGACAGAGGCAGAGAGAAACACAATTCAATAAGGGGTAGTTTACATTTAAGATACAGTAATCCTATAGTTGCATAAAAGGCTATTGTTACCAATGTTGAACTAATAAGCTCTTGCTCTACTCTAATACATCATGAAGAGGAACTCCCATCACTGAAGTTCAGTCCAAATCTGGAAGTCTCAGTGATACTGGCTCACATAGACTGAGTTGTTTTCCTGCTATCACACCTTTATTTCTGTGACTACAAGTAGATCACAAAAAAATTACAAGTAGAACTGGAAACAACTGCAAGATTATATAAATATACATGAATTTTTATTATATATTATATATATTCTTGTTTTATTTTATTTTAAATGTATGAAGCACAATTCAGTATGTTTGTGAATATAATGTCAGATAAAAGTTGATATAAGAACAGAACAGCCAAGTTCATTCCTTTGAATGACTTTCTACAAGTTCTAAATACATTCAACCAAGAGTACACACACTTACACCAATTTCATGTCTCACTAAAACAGCAGAGAAGTGTTAACAATCTTCAGCACAAATGAATAAATCGTCACATTAGGAGTCCTTCATGCTAAGAAAGATTCAGAGATTGGGCATGCAAATTATTCTCCTTTTCAAGGATATAGATCAAATTCATTTGTTAGATTGTGTAAATTGTTTTTGAAAGTTTCATTTTTATAAGTAGAAACTGAATACTGATAAAATTTTATAATAAACTGCCATTCATAAGCCACAATAAGGAAAACACCCAGCTATATTGTGTTTCAGTCTACCCAACTGCAAGTGTCCTCAAAATGTCATCAACAATAAAGTATAAAAGGCTTCACATCTCCTCATTAAAGAGCATCCCTGAGGCAATAGGATGAAAACACAAATTGCCTCCTTCCTAAAACAGCTCTTATGAATTCAGACATAGATGGCATTTTTACTAAACATGAAAGTTTATATTTTGAGTCCTGTTTGTGTTATAATCAGTACAGGGGGCAGAACCAAAGAAACATTATAGGCAATTTCCATATTAATGGATTTAATATTTTCCTGTCATACCCTACAAGTCCAGTGAAAAATTTTAAATCTAGAGTAGAGAATGAGTATTTTGGATGCCCTGAAGCTCTTTGTCAGATTCAACAGATGACTTAATTTTTGGAACACAAAGCAAAGTTCTTGACCCTGAGCATCACAATCAGCCTCACACAAGTTTCTCCCAATTATCACAATTCACCAAAATCATACACATAAACAACAATATGAACTAACCAGTACCCCCAGAGCTCGTGTCTCTAGCTGAATATGTAGCAGAAGATGGTCTAGTCGGGCATCACAAGGAAGAGAGGCCCCTTGGTATTGCAAACTTTATATGCCCCAATACAGGGGAACACCAGGGCCAAGAAGCGGGAGTGAGTGGGTAGGGGAGCAGGGTGGAGGGAGGGTATAGGGAACTTTCAGGATAGCATTTGAAATGTATATAAAGAAAATATCTAATAAAAAAAGTAACACTTAGTGGACTGAGCAGGTTGTAGTCACATGTTCGTATGTGTGTGCATGTGTTTTGTATTAAATAAAGAAATAAATACCACGAATTAGGTAGGAAACAAGGTAGGGACCATAAGGAGGGATTAGAGGAAGGAAAAAGATAGGAGCAAATGATGCTAGAATATTGTAATTTCAAAAAGTTAAAACACTTTCTTATATGGGTTGATCATCTAATCAAATATTGATAAACATATTCAGTGAGGTTTATACTTTTTATGAGCATTTAGATTTGTTTACGCATTGGGGGAAAAACCCTGACAGTTTACCAAATTATCTAAAGAGACAGAAGCTTCAACACCTGCTTTGAATTTCCATTTTTTTTTTTTTTTTTTTTTGCTTCCAGCCTGAGTCCTCTACTCAAAATTAATCTTTGGAAAACCCCAAATGTGCCCCTGAAACATCTACATTTTTTTCATTGTTTAGATAGACTTATTAATTGCATACCCATAATGGCTATTCAAGTATAAATATGACCCTAAATAGCACACTAAATATATAAGACTTTCTAACCCTTTCTCTGATATGGGTAAGACCACAAATAACAATTAACAGTACTCAGTGCTATGCTTTAATACTGGTCTTTGAATTGAAGAAGCAGAGCTAATAGCTTAATTTGCATTAGGTGTTTTAAAAAGTTTGCAAATGTGGCAGAGTTATTGAAAAAATTTGCATTTGTGTAATGATAAGTTCATACTTTTGGCCTCCTTAGTGTCTATTGTCTCTATTAATTGGGAATAGGGTCTTGACTTTAAAACTCTGGGTGCTGAATAAGAAAATAGTTTATTATACAGTGCAGTAAAGGTCCATGGGTATTAGATGTTATCACTTTCCTCAATGGACACTAAATGTATAGACAGATCTAATAAGCTTGATGCCATCCCTGCACAACACCAAACGTTATATCCTCGTGAGCACTTAGCTAGACTGTACAAGTTACATGCAAGTACGTCTCGAAGGCTTTCAGAGTCCATGCTATGAAAGAGGCAGAGCTAGAAAGCACCACAAAGCAAGGCCAGTAGTGAAACTGGTGAAGAGGGCATAAGGTTACCCTTACAGTGAGCTTTCTTTTTTACAGTAGATCGTCATGATTCTTGTAGCCAGGAAATGCCAATGGTTTACACAGGCTGCAGAATCCCTACTGTGAAAGGATTCTGAAGAATACCATTAAGTATTACTCCATTGGTCTGTCCTGGCAAGAAGAGTATGTATGTGGTCATTTGAAAAGCAATACTCCCCATAGGTTCATGTATTTCCTTAGTCATCAGGGAATGGTTTTACTTGAGTAGGATGAGGAAGTGTGGCCTTGTCGGAGGATGTCAGTGGGGTTGGGCTTTGAGCTTTCCAAAGCCCAATCAAGACCCAGTGTCTTTTTTTCCCTCTTCTTGCTGCCTGAAGATCCAGATGTAGAACTCTCAGTGACTCCTCCAGCAATATGTTGGCTTGCAGGCCTCCATACTTTCTACCATAATAATTACAGCGTAAACCTTTGAAAGTGTAAAGAAGCACCAATCAAATGCCCTCTTTTATAAGAGTTCCTGTGGTCATAATGACTCTTAAAAGCAGCAGAAGAGTAAGATAATGTGCTGTGTTTTGCTATGCAGTAAGTAGATCTTAACTCAAAACATCCAAGAAATACAGGACACAATGAGAAGACCAAACCTAAGGATAATAGGAGTGGATGAGAATGAAGATTTTCAACTCAAAGGACCAGCAAACATCTTCAACAAAATTATAGAAGAAAACTTCCCAAATCTAAAGAAAGAAATGCCCATGAACATACAAGAAGCCTACAGAACTCCAAATAGACTGGACCAGAAAAGAAATACCTCCTGACACATAATAATCAGAACAACAAATGCTCTAAATAAAGATAGAATACTAAAAGCAGTAAGAGAAAAAGGCCAAGTAATATATAAAGGCAAGCCTATCAGAATTACACCAGATTTTTCACCAGAGACTATGAAAGCCAGAAGATCCTGGACGGATGTTATACAGACACTAAAAGAACACAAATTCCAGCCCAGGCTACTATACCCAGCCAAACTCTCAATTAACATAGATGGAGAAACCAAAGTATTCCACGACAAAACCAAATTCACACATTATCTCTCCACGAATCCAGCCCTTCAAAAGATAATAACAGAAAAAAACCAATACAAGGACAGGAACCACGCCCTAGAAACAACAAGAAGGTAATCCCTCAACAAACCTAAAAGAAGACAGCCACAAGAACAAAATGCCAACTTTAACAACAAAAATAACAGGAAACAACAATTACTTTTCCTTAATATCTCTTAATATCAATGGACTCAACTCCCCGATAAAAAGACATAGACTAACAAACTGGCTACACAAACAAGACCCAACATTTTGCTGCTTACAGGAAACTCATCTCAGAGAAAAGGAGAGACACTACCTCAGAATGAAAGGCTGGAAAACAATTTTCCAAGCAAATGGCATGAAGAAACAAGCTGGAGTAGCCATTCTAATATCTGATAAGATTGACTTCCAACCCAAAGTCATTAAAAAAGACAGGGAGGGACACTTCATACTCATCAAAGGTAAAATCCTCCAAGAGGAACTATCAATCCTGAATATCTATGCTCCAAATACAAAGGCAGCCACATTCATTAAAGAAACTTTAGTAAATCTCAAAGCACACATTGCACCTCATACAATAATAGTGGGAGACTTCAACACACCACTTTCACCAATGGACAGATCATGGAAACAGAAACTAAACAGGGACACAGAGAAACTAAGAGAAATTATGAATCAAATGGATCTGGCAGATATCTACAGAACATTCTATCCTAAAACAAAAGGATATACCTTCTTCTCAGCACCTCATGGTACCTTCTCCAAAATTGACCACATAATTGGTCACAAAACAGGCCTCAACAGATACAAAAATATTGAAATTGTCCCATGCATACTATCAGATCACCATGGACTAAGGCTGATCTTCAATAACAAAATAAATAATAGAAAGCCAACCTTCACGTGGAAACTGAACAACACTCTTCTCAATGATACCTTGGTCAAGGAAGGAATAAAGAAAGAAATTAAGGACTTTTTAGAGTTCAATGAAAATGAAGCCACAACATACCCAAACTTATGGGACGCAATGAAAGCATTTCTAAGAGGAAAACTCATAGCTCTGAGTGCCTCCAAAAGGAAACTAGAGAGAGCACACATTAGCAGCTTGACAACACACCTAAAAGCACTAGAACAAAAGGAAGCAAATTCACCCAAGAGGAGTAGACGGCAGGAAATAATCAAACTCAGGGGTGAAATCAACCAAGTGGAAACAAGAAAAACTATTCAAAGAATCAACCAATCAAGGAGCTGGTTCTTTGAGAAAATCAACAAGATAGATAAACCCTTAGCCAGACTCACTAGAGGGCACAGGGAAAGCATCCTAATTAACAAAATCAGAAATGAAAAAGGAGACATAACAACAGATCCTGAAGACATCCAAAACACCATCAGATCCTTCTACCAAAGGCTATACTCAACAAAACTGGAGAACCTGGATGAAATGGAGAAGTTCCTAGACAGATACCAGGTACCAAAGTTGAATCAAGATCAGGTTAATGATCTAAACAGCCCTATATCCCCCAAAGAAATAGAAGCAGTCATTAATAGTCTCCCAACTAAAAAAAGCCCAGGACCAGATGGGTTTAGTGCAGAGTTCTATCAGACCTTCAAAGAAGATCTAATCCCAGTTCTTCACAAACTATTCCACAAAATAGAAACAGAAGGTACTCTACCCAACTCATTCTATGAAGCCACAATTACTCTGATACCTAAACCACAAAAAGACCCAACAAAGATAGAAAACTTCAGACCAATATCCCTTATGAATATTGATGCAAAAATCCTCAATAAAGTTCTTGCTAACAGAATCCAAGAACACATCAAAACAATCATCCATCCTGACCAAGTAGGTTTCATCCCAGGGATGCAGGGATGGTTCAATATATGGAAATCCATCAACGTAATCCAGTATATAAACAAACTCAAAGACAAAAACCACATGGTCATCTCGTTAGATGCGGAAAAAGCATTTGACAAGATCCAACACCCATTCATGATAAAAGTCTTGGAAAGATCAGGAATTCAAGGCCCATACCTAAACATGATAAAAGCAATCTACAGCAAACCAGTAGCCAACATCAAAGTAAATGGTGAGAAGCTTGAAGCAATCCCTCTAAAATCAGGGACTAGACAAGGCTGTCCACTTTCTCCATACCTATTCAACATTGTACTTGAAGTCCTAGCCAGAGCAATTCGACAACAAAAGGAGATCAAAGGGATACAAATTGGAAAAGATGAAGTCAAAATATCACTTTTTGCAGATGATATGATAGTATATATAAGTGACTCTAAAAATTCCACCAGAGAACTCCTAAGCCTGATAAACAGCTTCGGTGAAGTAGCTGGATATAAAATTAACTCAAACAAATCAATGGCCTTTCTCTACACAAAGAATAAACAGGCTGAGAAAGAAATTAGGGAAACAACACCCTTCTCAATAGTCACAAATAATATAAAATATCTTGGCGTGACTCTAACTAAGGAAGTGAAAGATCTGTATAATAAAAACTTCAAGTCTCTGAAGAAAGAAATTATAGAAGATCTCAGAAGATGGAAAGATCTCCCATGCTCATGGATTGGCAGGATCAACATTGTAAAAATGGCTATCTTGCCAAAAGCAATCTACAGATTCAATGCAATGCCCATCAAAATTCCAAATCAATTCTTCAATGAATTAGAAAGTGCAATCTGCAAATTCATCTGGAATAACAAAAAACCTAGGATAGCAAAAACCCTTCTCAAGGATAAAAGAACCTCTGGTGGAATCACCATGCCGGACCTAAAGCTCTACTACAGAGCAATTGTGATAAAAACTGCATGGTACTGGTATAGTGACAGACAAATAGACCAATGGAATAGAATTGAAGACCCAGAAATGAACCCACACACCTATGGTCACTTGATCTTCGACAAGGGAGCTAAAAACATCCAGTGGAAGAAAGACAGCATTTTCAACAAATGGTGCTGGCACAACTGGTTGTTAACATGTAGAAGAATGCGAATCGATCCATTCCTATCTCCTTGTACTAAGGTCAAGTCTAAGTGGATCAAGGAACTTCACATAAAACCAGAGACACTGAAACTTATAGAGGAGAAAGTGGGGAAAAGCCTTGAAGATATGGGCACAGGGGAAAAATTCCTGAATAGAACAGTAATGGCTTGTGCTGTAAGATCAAGAATTGACAAGTGGGACCTCATGAAACTACAAAGCTTCTGCAAGGCTAAAGACACCATCAATAAGACAAAAAACCACCAACAGATTGGGAAAGGATCTTCACCTATCCTAAATCAGATAAGGGACTAATATCCAATATATATAAAGAACTCAAGAAGGTGGACTCCAGAAAGTCAAATAACCCCATTAAAAAATGAGGCTCAGAACTGAACAAAGAATTCTCACCTGAGGAATACCGAATGGCAGAGAAACACCTGAAAAAATGTTCAACATCCTTAATCATCAGGGAAATGCAAATCAAAACAACCCTGAGATTCCACCTCACACCAGTCAGAATGGCTAAGATCAAAAATTCAGGTGACAGCAGATGCTGGCGAGGATGTGGAGAAAGAGGAACACTCCTCCATTGTTGGTGGGATTGCAAGCTTGTACAACCACTCTGGAAATCAGTCTGGCGGTTCCTCAGAAAATTGGACATAGTACTACCGGAGGATCCAGCAATACCTCTCCTGGGCATATATCCAGAAGATGTCCCAACTGGTAAAAAGGACACATGCTCCACTATGTTCATAGCAGCCCTATTTATAATAGCCAGAAGCTGGAAAGAACCCAGATGTCCCTCAACAGAGGAATGGATACAGAAATTATGGTACATTTACACAATGGAGTATTACTCAGCTATTAAAAAGAATGAATTTATGAAATTCCTAGCCAAATGGATGGACCTGGAGGGCATCATCTTGAGTGAAGTAACACAATCACAAAAGAACTCACACAATATGTATTCATTGATAAGTGGATATTAGCCCAAAACTTAGGATATCCAAGATATAAGATACAATTTGCTAAACGCATGAAACTCAAGAAGAATGAAGACCAAAGTGTGGACACTGTGCACCTTCTTAGAATTGGGAACAAAACACCCAGGGAAGGAGTTACAGAGACAAAGTTCGTAGCTGTGATGAAAGGATGGACCATTTAGAGACTGCTGTATCCAGGGATCCGTCCCATAATCAGCTTCTAAACGCTGACACCATTGCATACACTAGCAAGATTTTGCTGAAAGGACCCAAATATAGCTGTCTCTTGTGAGAAGATGCCGGGGCCTAGCAAACACAGGAGTGGATGTTCACAGTCAGCTATTGGATGTATCACAGGGCTCCCAATGGAGAAGCTAGAGAAAGTACCCAAGGAGCTAAAGGGATCTGCAACCCTATTGTTGGAACAACATGATGTACTAACCAGAACCCAGGAGCTCTTGTCTCTAGCTGCATATGTATCGAAAGATGGCCTAGTTGGCCATCAATGGAAAGAGAGGCCCATTGGACTTGCAAACTTTATATGCCCCAATATAGGGGAATGCCAGGGCCAAAAGAATGTGAATGGGTGGGTAGGGAAGTGGGGGGCGCTATGGGGGACTTTTGGGATAGCATTGGAAATGTAATTGAGGAAAATATGTAATAAAAATATTAAAAATCAAAAAAAAATTCTTCAGGATTCCAGAAATAGCAGTAGATTTTCCAAAAGCTTTACATATTCTCACATCAATAGATATATTGGTTCTGATTATTTTCACCCTTAAAAGAAACATACCATAAGGCTATTAGCATCAGATCATTAAGGAGTGGGGAAACACTACTGCCAACCTATCTAGGCACTAACATGTTTGTCTTAGGGAGTAGTGGATCAACACACACCAGAGAGCAACACAGCTTTGGGATTTTAGCTGGTTTGACAAGAGATGAGGAGGGGAAGAAAAAAATGTAAAGAGTGGAATTCCGCCATTGTTCTTCCAGCTCCTGCCAAACTCTCACAGATTTCAGCAGTTTATGAAAACATTATTTTGTGTTTTCAAATATGCGCTTAAATTTTTCACGGGATGTATCAGATGGGGATGCGTTCTTGTCATTTTTGGAAAATGTGGAACACACAGGCATGCCAAGACTAAGCGCAGCATGTGGGAATAACACTTTACATGTTATTTTTATGCCACTTTCTAGGTTTTATTTTCTCCTCCAGAAGTTCAAGTGTTGTGAAATATTAACAGGGACAATGCTGTGTTAAAAGGTTTTAAACTATGTATCTATCTCCTTTATTGCAGCAAGGTACCTTGTTACATTTTTAGCATATGCCATTATTATGAATGCTAGCCCATAGCCATTACTATAAATTAAATAGCAGATCAATCGCCACATAATAGCACAGCAAAGGGATATAGAAAAATAATGAAATGCTGGCAGGTGATCCATATAAGAGCTCTAGATTAAAACTTTACATTGGGACAGAGTCTGGTAGTCAATAAATTCTGGCTTGTGAGAACTATATTCTGGGATATTATCTTGTGCATTGTTGCCATAGTTTCCAACAAATTTACATAGAAAAATGTATTCTGTGTGTTAAAATATTAATTCCCTTCAGATTGTAGCCTGAATTTTGCCAGTAAACTTAATGGTATAGTTGGCTAATTCCTCAGCTTAGTACGTGACTATAATAGCCTAGTATGAGCCCTGTTCCACTATATTAAAAGTGTATCAGAGAAGAAAATACTTGTCAACATTTTGGCTGGGACAAGGAAGTATGGAAGGCAGAGAAGTTTGGAAGCAGCTAGGAAGGAGGAGCCTGGGGTAGATGCAGCAGGAGTTCTGTCACGCTTTTACCGTCTTGCACAATGGTTAGAGAAAGCTGCTTAGGGATACTTCATGTCTCTGTGTACATCTGAAACTTAGAGATGTGGATTCTGCATGACCTCGTCTAGCTATGAGTTTCCTTTCTTTGTGTATTATTTGAGGCATTTCTTTCCCTTCCTTTCCTTGCCTGGACACATGCTGAACACTTATTCTTCCTGTTCATCATCCTGTACCCTGTCTGGAAGCACATGCTTTTAAACTACAGAACAAGGTTATGGTCAGGAGGATGTGACAGAAATAAGGAAAATCTTACCCTCTAAGTTTTTGCATATCTATTTCTTTCATTTTTCTTCTATCTCAAACACATTACCCCCAGAGGGTACAAATTTCCCTCTCTGCCTGACCTAGGGAATCAGACATGGAACATAACACATTTGTGGGTGTGGTCAAGTAAAGAAAAGGTGTTTGCTTGCAAACACTAGTACAGAAGACAGGGAGTAGTCTCAAAGCTCTGTTATGACAAGAAGAGGGATGGATGTTTTATAGTGCTACTTATAGGACATTCAGCAATGTTATTTATCAATCTGGCCTTGGAGTGCTCACCAGGGACTCTCAGCTTTTGTAAATTTCTGCCATGTGTCAACACAACTGGATTCCCTCAAGTTCCTTATGGAACAATGCTTTTATGGGATAATATCTTCTATGACTGGCGTATACATAGGCTTCTAGAACAGCATTCAATTGTAAATTCTGAACACCTTGTATTCTCTTTCTTTGTAGCAAAAGTGTATTGTACTGGATTCATTGAAACAAAGGTTTAATGTCAGGTCTTGGGAAAAAAAGATAGTATGGAATACTTGGAAACGGAATTCATGTAGAGGAGGAATTTGAGTAGAGTCTATTAAGCAGGGGAAACAGTAGATGAGGGCGTGTCCTCAGTACCACCAGGGAGACTTTGCAGGAATTAGCTTGTGTTATGTTAGTTTTTTCCCCCAAAGAAGCTCTGCTAAGTAAGTAAGCTGTTTGAAGCTGCTTTCTCAGAGGGATTATCTCTTTCAATCTGTTTTAATCACAACTAAATGCTTTCAATTGGTGTGTACAGAGAAAGAATTAGAATGTCAAAGTTTCCCTAGATCTTTGTGATTTGGTAGGGAAAGAAATGAAAGACACATACATAAGGAAGCCTTTGAGAGATTGAATTTTTGCCTGAAATTGTGTCCATTCATCATGCAATATAAAGGGTGTGCTTCTTCAATCCTCCCACATAGTATCAGTGCATATATGAAATTCTAAAGTGGATACTCTTTAGAGTGTTCAGATGAGTCTGAGAGTAAGGAAAAATCGGTATCCTTACATGAAGATCAGAACACTTAAACATATTATCATATAGATCGAGAATGTATACATTACTATGAGACTCAAACAATTTTTTCCTTTGAAAGTTTCTGAGGTTCCTTATTTCTATTTTTTTTCATCAGTCCTCACAGAATTATTACTTTATTTACTAACACACAAATTTTCATTGTATTCTCTAAGAACATTCTACTTATCACGAGCAGAGAATTGGTCAGTAACCAATCCTATTTATGCTATTATTGTCCTATTAAAGCCATACTGGCTCAAAAAAAAAGCTACTAGGATGATAAAGAATATTCCACCAGTCACACAGTATTGTTGGAGTGTGCAAGCTCTTAATTGCTATCTTCTTCCACCATTTTCTTGAATTAAAACCAAGAAAAAAATCAGTGGCATTACAGGGAAAGAATTCGATCAATCTAGAATCTTTAATTTCATGAATAGGGGAGGAAAAGGAAGGCAAAGACTACTAAGGACTTTCAAACCACATTGCCTGCACCTGAATCCCAGGTCAAACATCTTCCAGGAATACAATCTGCTCAATCAAATAAGCATCAAACAGAGACTATTTCTCTGATGGCTGTTGCAAGGGTTGAATGATTGTTCTGGTTAATGAGTGCCACCAGCATTCATCCTGTTCTGGGTGATGCCTCATTTGATGTGGATCAAATTTTAAACAAAGGCCAGAAAGTCACAAACAAAGCAAAACATTTTTTTTCAAATTTTTAATTATCGCCAAACCCAATTCTGAGCCTTTGGTTGCTATTTTATAGACATCAATAGATTCACATTTTACCCAAGATGTAGGCCTATCAAATATTTTTATGCTGACATCAGTTTCCTCCTGACAGCTCCAAGATAAGAAATAACAAGCAGTCACTGCCAGCAGTCCTAAATCATGCCCAAGGGCCTCCATTGCACCAGACAGCAGCAGCTTGTTACTGCTAAGGAAATGTCAGTCCAGTCAAAGTGTGGCAGGGTTGTCAAGTCCCCTGTTGACTCTGCCCAGTGTAACTAACACACTATAAGGTAGCATCCATAAAGATGTTGTTATTTTGCCCCAACCCTCAAGCATAATAGCAAAAGTAGCTCACAGGGTTCAATAAGTTACTTGACTTCCTCCATCACAGAGATTTCTGCCTCCAGTAAACAGAGGCATTTCCTCTTCTTTGTGTCTGGCCATCATATAGGATCAGAGAATGCCTGCTCACCCTCTGAGTGATCTGTGTATTTTGATAGGGACATATGCCATTTGACATCATAACTGACTTTAAGATATATTCAAGAAGCATTGCATGCGAACACCTTTTGTAAAGACACTTGATTATACAGGTGTGATTATTTCTTACATCACACCTGAACCTGAATACCCTTCTTCTCGACAATGACTCAGGTGGTCTGATTCACATCCTAAACACAATAGTTTTGCTGTGTCATATATCGCTTGCTTTTGATGTGGCACCTTGATGCCTTGGTCACATCTTATGTTCTTTGTCTTTTGGCTTTGCTTGTTTTGTTTTGTCTTGTCTTGTTTATTTTTCACTAGGGAAGAGGAAATCTCACCTTAAAAACTCTTCCAACAGATTGACATGCTAGCAAGTCTATGGGGCGTTTTCTTGATTGATGATTGACGTTTGATTGTCCTAGGGCCCAGCTTACAGGGCAAGAACCACTCTTGAGAATTGTGGGAGTTAAAGGATTTTTGTTTCAACTTTTTGAAGAGCTGGCTTACTTCTGAGCTCTCAATCATACATGCACACACACATACACACACAGACAGAGACAGAGAGAGACAGGGAGTCAGAGAATCAAATAAAACATGTTGTCAGTCAATTAAGGGCTTCAATCCCTGGTATTGTGCATTCACCAATGGAGGTTCCACCTTTTAAGTTTGTGACTGAACAAACGTCATCATATCATAGAACTCAGATGCTTCCTGTGCTGACCCTGATAGACAACACTGGTGTCTTTCTCCTGAAGCCAGTATTGGAGTAAGGACTCGGGTATGTAGTCTAAAATGCCTCATTAATCTCAAGTCTCACTTCAGAGCAAATTGTGAGTTTCTCGAAGGAACACTTACAGCTGTGCTATAAATCAACATGAATATATAGTAACAGAAATGAACATATGGGTTATATTTCCTTGAAATTACACATGGTTATAAAAATTGACCCAAAAAAACAGGACTTGGAAAAACATTTATGGGATTTGATTGAACAAAAATATTTTTAAAGTATCTCAAGCTGTTTGGCAAAGGTTAAGGAATACCAAGTGATTCCCAAACCCACTCAGTACTCTGTCTGCGACTTGAGCTTTCCTAAGTATGGACGTGTTTGTGTGTGTGTGTGTGTGTGTGTGTGTGTGTGTGTGTTTGTGTTTGTGTAAAGAAACAATAAATCTTTACTGATTTAGCTCTGTAAACTAGTAGAATTCAATGGTACATACTTCAAGGGACTAAACAAAGCCAACATTATTTAGCAATAATGTTCTTAACCAAATGGCACCATTTTTTTTTTTTTTCTGAGCAAAGGGATCCCTTCTAATAAACATTTTTGAAGAAGGCAAAGATACAATGGGAATGCGGTACTCTACTAATCTGGAGTATTGCTTGAGAAGGCAATGGCTGAGACAGACTTCATTTCCACTTGGGAGAGCAGGTGACAAAGGGGAGCATCCTGAGGGTGTGGTCAAGGAAGAAGTGCTCTTCTGCTCATGCGTATAGTCTGAAGTAGCTAGAGAAGCTGGAGCACTTGACTGTAGCAGTGCGGTGTGTGGGGAGGGAAACCCCGAGTGACATCCAGGGCAGGAAATATGCTTAAGGATGTGAGGAATAAACTGCCAGTTGATGTAAGTACCTATACTTGTATAACTATAGCTATAAATACACATTTACTATAAGAAAATGCTTATGTACACATTAAGCATATTTTACGTATCAACTATATGTTATGCCTTTACATTGATAACTAGATGTGACTTATAATAAACATATTTGAGATTCTACAGTATTCAAATATAAAAAATACCTGAAATGTGCATTGAATATAGACAATCTGTAGAGAAACACATGTTGAATTATCTTGCTTATAAATGTAATCTAAAATAGTCCCCTTCACAGTGATTGCCAGGTTGGGGAAGGTGAGAGAAAAACCAGAGACATTTGCTCATGGGTAAAAATCTTCAGCTACATAAAATATAAATTATAAATGTTTTATTGGATAGAAAGAGTACTGTAGTCAATAACACTATATTACATGTTTTAAAACATTTATAAGATTTTAAACTTACAACTGATTATTGATAAAATAGGTACTAAGAACTTTGATTTGGTCTTTTTATACTACTTGGATATATTATATCCCTCATAAAACGTGCAATTATTTTTTAATCAATTAATACGAGAAAAGTTAAAATATTTATTTTTTCATAATTTTAAAAATATTTATTTTTTAATTTATGTGTATAAGTGTTTGGCTTGTATTGAAGGTGCACTATATGCATGCTCTGTACCCACAGTGAACAGAAGAGGATGTCAGATCTCCTGGAATGGGAATTACAAATAGGTGTGATTTACCATGTGTGTGCTGAGACCTGAGTCCCTGTGCTTTAAAGACCAAAAAGGGCTTTTAACCACTGAGCCATCTCCAGCTTCTCCTTGCATCATGTGTATGTGTGTGTGTGTGTGTGTGTGTGTATGTATATATGTATGTGTGTGTATGTATGTGTGTGTACATGTGATATTTTAAATATGATGGTGGTAAATTGATGCTTCTACGTTTGTTTTTGGAGTTCCATGATTCATTCCAGTTACTACAACATAAAATTTAGATGCACATACTCACACACAAGCATACATACACACATAGTGGATGCCTAATAATATGACTTTCAGTCTATAAGGGAAGTACTGATTTTAACCACTAGAGGCATTATACTTTCAAATTCAACAAAGAAAAATCTTCAGGTTTATGATTCGGGTCATATCTCTTGTCCTGATAGGCATCTGGTCAACACAGTAGTCAAGGCTCTCCATGAACAATGAATATAATGACAACATTTAATTAAACAAGAGTCCTCTTTTTTTTCCTTAAGAGCTCCAAAGACTTCCCCCAATAACTGGCAGTTGTAATTTGTGTCCCTCTAGAGGCAGAAGGAAATCTATAAATTGCCTTGAGAACAGAGATTAAGAGGCAAAATCCGAAGCCACTCACCAAAGTGCAGTCTTATCCCTTTACCATCTGTCACAATTCCTGTCAATCCCCAAAGGCCACGTTTAAAATTGAGACAAGAGTGAGACACGGAGATCTTGAAAGAGGGTAAGAAATCTGAATTACACTGAAATATTAAAACTAGACTATTTGGGGTCTAGAAGTCAAGTTGGAGAAGGTGTTCAGAATAAGCATATGACATGATTAGAGAAGAGAAAAAGGAGAATGGACTTGAAATATGTCTGTGGACATAAGTTTTATAGAAGGTGGTGAGGTGTGTTGGCGTGCATTACCTTGTGTTGTAAAGTTAAGACTCACAACCACACTTTAAGAATTATTACACTATCAGTTATGAAGTAAATCGTTGGCCTGTGATAGCTCTCAGGACTTAGAATTTATAATCTTTGATTGGACACTGGGCTTAAGCAGCTTATTCTTCCTGTATTATTAACTTAGCAACTGATTTTCTGCAGTAGTTGTAGATACTTTTTTTTTTTAATTGAGAATTGTAAGTTTTAAATATATCGACTACGTTGCTCAAATGAAGGGGTCCATTTTTGAATCTAATTTAGTTTTATATTCACTAATTTTTTTTTCTGGATTTTTGAGACAGGGTTTCTCTGTGTAGCCCTGGCTGTCCTAGACCTCACTTTGTAGACCAGGCTGGCCTCGAACTCAGAAATCTGCCTGCCTCTGCCTCCCGAGTGCTGGGATTAAAGGCGTGCGCCACCACACCCAGCTTGGTTTTCTTATTTAATGTAAAGGTAAGATCTCATTTTGGAGGATGCTCTGCATTGGGTCTTATATATCCCAGCTGAACTCAGGGCAATTCTCCTGCCTCAGGCTCCTGAAAACAAGAGATACAAGCATGGCATCCAGTAACAAGCTTTAATTTTGTGTTAGAATGTACAATTTTAACTAGTCAGTCTAATGGCCATAACTCTGGTTTGTTGATAAAAATAAAATATATATCAGTAAACAAATTAAACAAATTCTTTATCTGTAATATAAATAATTGTGAGATTGGCCTTTTAGGTAGATTTGGTTGATATATCTCTGTTCTTTGTATATTTCCTTTTTATCAATGAAACCTAGACTGAGAATATTTGGTAAAATAAACCACAAACTACGGGGTACATACAGTATTCCACTAAATATGGAACCTTGTGACAAAGCACCAAGCAAAAAATTACAAACTGGAATATATGGGTTTTTTTGTTTAAGAGGGGACAAAGTAGCAGCCCCCCTCTCTGTCCTTTATCCCTTCCTCTTCCCTCTCCCTCTGTCTCTATGGTGAGTGTGTGTGTGTGTATGTGTGTGTGTGTGTGTGTGCGTGCGTGCGTGGACATGTATCTATGAATATGTGTGCTTGTGTGGGGTCTGCAGATACACATGCCTGAGAACAAAGACCAGGGAAAGATATCAGGTGTCCTACTCCATAACCATCTGTTTCATTGTTTTGAAACATGGCTTCTCACTGAACCTTGAGTTTACTGTTTTCTCAGCTTGCCTGAGTTGAGCAAGACACAGCAGTCCTGCTGTCACAGTCCCCCACCACACCCCCCTGCACAGCACCACAGTTACAGGCATTCAAGTCTACATTTAGGTTTGCATTGGCAGGCCAGCAGTCTAAACTAAGAGACCCATACTTGCAAAGCCAGTGGTTTTATCTACTGAGCCATCTCCCGAGCTTCATATTTTACTTTTATCTTTCTTATTATTTTATGAATAAGATACTGTCAAAACATTCTTTAAAAACAGGGAGACAATTATGAGAGGAATGGCAAGGAAAGTATTGTAAACTCTGAATACATAAATCCATGATCTGTATATGACATTTGTTAGAGGTGAGTAGAATCTCTAACTGATATCAATCCTGTTGTATAAAATGTATTTGAGGGGACTTGAAGATATAAATTCAAAGCCAAGGTTAGCTCTGAATTTTATTATTTTATTTGATTAAGCATCTAAAAGATAGTACAAAATGTACAAATGAGCTTCACAAGCTTGTACGCTTTAGTTCAGCACTATAAAATTTGATTAAGTGAAGCCCTGGGTTGTTGGAATTCACCCCAGAATGCTACCCTAACCCGCAGACCCTGCCATTCAAGTACCTGAGCAACCTGATCAGATAAACCAAAGGAGTCAGAATTACAAAGTTTAATTCCCATTGAAAATCATGTTCTGGTTTAGAGACAGCCAGGCTCACCCCATCTCTCTGCATGCAGTTCTGTTGACAGCGGTCTGTAAATAAGGCCTTTGTGTGCTCAACCTTCGTTATATTAGTTTAGGAAAGGTTGATTTGGTTTGCTCCATTCCACACAGGAGACGCTGAGTGAACGTCGGGAATCACACTAATCCACCCCAGAACTCTTTCTATTCCACACCATCTTATCATTATTCAGAATAACCAGAAAAATCCAAACCATTAAATTGGCCAACCTGATGAATATAAAGTTTCCAAGTTGATTCATTTAAAATTTTTTGTAAGAGAAAAAAAATCACTATTGATATTTAATACAAAATAGACTCCTACATTGGCTTGTTTTTAATAAAACAAACCGAAGGCACATTCCTTATAGCCGTGTTATACAATAGCCTTGCTCCCAAAGTATAAAAACCAGAGTGGAGAGAGTCTTTTCTCTTTCTGCCCTGCTACCCTTAGTAGCTTCATGGATGATGCATTGAGACCACTTTTTTTTTTTTTTAATTGTGAAAGAGATTTTTTTTTAATTTCCTATCAAGCCTGTGATTTCAGGATTCTGTGGTTTACTGTCTATCCATTCTTAGTCTTGTAAAATGACAGGCAGAAGGGTGCATCTTTCCATCTCTAAGAATCATCAGAAATCTCCCCCAAACTCCTTCCTGTCAGGGTCCAACTTGTTAAGTCTTATTCCTTGTTGAACTGGTGTATATTACTAACCTGGGCTACTAACTATGTATTCACCAGTGTGTGTTTTGACCAAAGGCAAAGCATCTGAAGACAAAAAGACATCAATGCAACATGAAAGTGAGCGCTGTTTAAAAGAAGTGGGGATGATGAGAGGTGCCATTTTTAAAAGATCCGTAGGACCAAATCAGCACATCCAATAAGCAAGGTGGGGAAAATGTGTCTATGCTTGGACCTTAATTCACAGTTGCTGTCTTTATAATCACCATCATTGCTGAATAACTGGTTGTCCCTCCTTGAAGCATTGCTAGGTCAAACTTAGCCTTTGGATTTTCAGTGGCCAGGTGATCATGTAGTCCCCTGTGTGCTGTGGGATAGTCTGTTTCAGTGAATATATTTCCTCTTGGCAGCTATGCATGGGAATGAGCTGTCATGGAGCAGAGATAACAGTGGTGGCCCATAGACTATCTAACCCACAGCCATGATAACTAAGCAAAGCAAGGTAGGGGATGTGTAATGGGGAAGTTACTCATAGAAGTGGCGAGTAGCAGTTTCTTTTGAATTCCTTGTACTCCTTTCTCCATCAGGTGCTTCTGGTCTTGGGGTGATAGAGTAGATAAGAGGTTGAAGGGTGGACTTAGGATGGGACTTCAGTGTTGCAGCTTTCCTGTACCATCAAAGGTAAGTGGTACAACTCTTAAAGTAACTCTAACAAAATTACTGGTTCATTGAGGTGGTTAGACTTTAATAAAGTCATTTCTTTGATCTGTACGTGTTAATCTTTGTAAATTGGTGTTTTCTTCAAATATCCCCAGAAAATGTAATATAAGAATTTGTCCGGGGCTGTTATAGGCTTACAGATTTATACTGATGTGCCAGCCTCTGAGCTCTCCTTTCTTTCTGTAACTATCCTTAGATTGATGTTCCTTCATGTTGGGTTTCAGACAAAAGTCCTTCCTCATGACAGAACAATATTTTGGTATGATGGCAAAAGTCTAGAGCCTATAAACAGATCATCATTTTTCTTCATTTTTAAGCCTAAAAATCTAGCAAACGCTGAAATGGTGTGCAGACATTATCTACACATTATCTAGTGGTTCTCAACTTTCCTAATATGATCATCACTTCTAAATACTGTTCCTCATGACCTGGTGACTTTCAACCATTAAAATTCGTTTTGTTGCTATGTTATAAATGAAATTTTGGCACTGTAACGATTCATAATGTAAATATATGACTCAGGATATCTGAAAATCAACCTCAAAGGAGTCAGGACCCACAGGCTGAGAACCACTGCTATGCCAAAATAGCAGACAAAATTAAAAATTTGTTCTTGAAGTAATACATACATATTACGTCCACCTGTCATGTTTGTGTTTCTTTGGCTTTTCTAGGATGGCGGTGGAGGAGGGTTCCTCATTTTCCCAGAAGAGGCACTTTCTCCTTTGACTAACAGCTGTTGGATTCAATTAGATACTTTTCATTTTCAGATGAAGATAAGCCTTTTACTGTCAGCAGTGAAATTAAGCATGACTCTGAAAGCCATTGGGCAAGGTGGATAAATGTCAGAGATTTATAGATTTGATGATAATTAAGATTTCTGAATTAAAAACAATGTGTGTGCTGACTGATTTAAATGTGTAACTTCACATTTGATTCTGCTGTGCATTTTTTTTTAATGGAAGCTTGAAGTGGAGGAAGGAACATTTGTTTGCATTTCCTCAAGGTAGACTTTTTTTTTTAATTCACCAACTTTGTAAAACTGATGATTCTTTCATGAAAGACACTGAAGGTTTAAGCTAAAAAAGTATGCAATCACTCAAATTCTCAGCCTGCACAAGAAATGTATGCTCTTTTATGCCCAGAAAAGTAAACAAAATGATGAATTATCTGACTGCTTAAATCATGCTCATTCAACAATCTTAGACAAATTTCTTCTGCACTTTGCAATGTATTACAACTTCTATATTTGTATAGCAAAAAGAAACAAGCAAAAAAGCCCAGAAAACAAAACAAATAAACAACCCTGATATATATTTTTTCCTTGGAATAGAGGCAAGGACTAAAGTTTCTCCCTATCCAAAGGCATCTACAGACTTGTATTGATAATTCCTTTCAAAAACATGCAGGTAAAGTTTACCATTTGCGAAGCACATATGTGTAAGAGAATACATGATAGAGATCAAAACATAGTTGAGCCAACGATTAGTTAGTTGTCTAAAAATATAATGTCCCTATGGGATAGCAATGTGTTCAATAAATATAACATTCCATCCCAAGTTTCTTTTTGTTGAGTGATGACAATTGTATCTAAAAACCTGAAGTGTGTCTTTCTTTATTCTACATGATTAATTGCCCAAGAAGGAATAGACATTGGCAAACTCTAACAGTTTTCTCATCATACACTGTGACAGTGGAAGTTTTGTAGCAATTAATTGTAAAAGCAAAATAGTTTGTGGTCTAAGCCCAGTTTATTCTATCATCAAACAGAACACAAGCTCTGAGGAGTTGAGACTTTAAATGGCTTTGTTGTAGTACAATGGGAGGAGTTCCAATTCCTGTAGCCAATAGTGATGGCCATGATCTTTTCTGTGTGTTGGTTTTCATTGAGTGCCACAAGCATGTGATGAATGATATTTAACCAAATGCCTTCAAATTGTAGGAAGTTTAATCTCAAGAGCACTTATGATTCCTACCCTACCCCCTAACCCAGCAGAATGGTGAGGAGTAGGCATCTAGCTATGAGGATCTCATTGGCTGAACAGCTCTAATTTACTCAGAACTGACAGTTATCCATCTTCCTTTTCCAGTTATGCAAGTACTGGAGTTACAGTTGTAAATCAACACATCTATTAGTTATGATTTTTGTTTATATCATAGATGAGTTAAGAGCAAACACTAGAACTCAATTTACTAAGCCACATGTATTTCTCTTTGACTGTGATAAAAAAATGCAGTTGTATAAAAGCTAGATTCTCATTTGTGAACTGACTAGTCATGTAAAAGAGATGATCAAAGCTAATACCCAAGTAGTAACATCACTGGAATGATTCTCTGTCTGAACAGCAGCTTTTGGAAACACCAGACACAGCAGATTGGTGATGCCTCTATTTTACTCAAAAGGCAAACTTACAAATAATAATTGTATTAATCATAATTCAGTAAATCAATGAATATACATATTAGTTAGGGTGGATCATTCATAATGCCCATTGATTTTTTTGATGCATGTTAAATTTTGTTCTGATTAAATAAATTAGATGAATCAGAAAATGAATTTAAGTCTATCCACAAAAGTTTCATAATAAAATGTATACTGAATTGCTTCTACTATGACAATTCAATTCATTCATCAGGAGACATCTGATTACTCATGAGTGCTTCTATTACATTAGCTTCTTCAGTCATGAGAGAAACTACACAGACCTAATCCATTATGGGTGGGGCTTTCTATTTTACCCCTTCCTTTGAAGCTCTCCACTTCTAAGTCCATTGAGTCTCTTATTTAAATGGGATATTGAGATGGTAAATAGAGATCATAAATTATTATTTATACAAAGGAATTGGTTAGCTATTCTGAAACACAGAACTGGCCTCTTTTGTGGAACATGATAGTGTACAACTTACATAATATTGAAATTTTAGGACATATTGATTGGAAAGAAATACATAATTAAGGATCCATTTGGAAATTAATATTTCAATGAATTTTATTAAATTCACAATGTAATATTATTTTTCTATAGAGCAAACTTAGAATTTATAAGTATATCAGATTCATGAGAAACCCTTTATAGTCTCTTTAGAAATTTCATATTCTAAATAGAACAAGGGTTTTTTTGTTTGGTTATTTGTTTTTTTGTTTTTGTTTTTTTTGTTTTTTCTGTTGTTATTGTCTCCACATCAGTTCTCTAGACACAAAATAGATTTATTTCTAATAAAAACAATGTTAAAAATCACTATCTCAGTTTTTCATATGTGACCACCAGCTTGTAATGTTTGACCTTAATAGAGTATCTTTTAAATCTGGTAGTAGTCTGTATTTTTTAGTTAGTTAGTTTGTTTGTTTGTTGTTCCCTTTCTTTCTTTCTTTCTTTCTTTCTTTCTTTCTTTCTTTCTTTCTTTCTTTCTTTCTTTCTTTCTTTCTTTCTTTCTTTCCTTCCTTCCTTCCTTCCTTCCTTCCTTCCTTCCTTCCTTCCTTCCTTCTTTCTTTCTTTCTTTCTTTCTTTCTTTCTTCTCCCTCCCTCCCTCCCTCCCTCCCTCCCTCCCTCCCTCCCTCCCTCCCTCCCTCCCTCCCTCCCTCCCTTCCTTTTTCTTTCTTTCTTTTTTTTTCTTCTTTCCTGATGTTATGGATTAAATGCAGGGTCTTGCATATGCTTGGTAAAGTGGTCTTTTGCCAACCCTGAGCAACATCTTCAGCATTGTATTCATTAAGATAGAATCTTGCTAAGTAGTCCAGCATGGCCTTGTACCTACAATATAGCCCTTGTCAGTGTATCCTCAAATACCCCAATTTCATCTTCCTAATTGCTTGGATTCTAGGAATGCATCACAATGGCTGGCTAATCTGAATTAGAGGTTCTCAGGTTATACATTTTGATTAATGACACTAATGTTAGATTACACCTTCCTAAAGGCAGATTAATTAATTAGACTTAGAAGAACATGTGGGTTGACTTCATATGGACATCAAATTAGGTATGTGATCCATTGAAACAATTTAAGGTAAGTAAAAATCCCATATCTCAGTTACTTAAAACTTAGGTAAAGCTACCTTCCCTAAATGAAGAATATCTAGATATCCAATATTTAGAATAGTACTAACTCATATTTAGAAGACAATTTAAAATCTTAAGAACTAGTGCTAAAATATAACCTCTTTATTTTCCTATAATCAGTCACCAGAGGTTTTTGTTTTTGCTTTGTTTTGTTCATTTATTAAAGACTGAAGGAAATCACTTTTGCCACTAACTTCCTCTAAGCTTCAGTGAAGCTTCAGAAATCAGTCATTTTCCTGTAGAAACTTCAGTAAAACTACGGACACAAACGTGCTCCTTGCTTGGATCGCTGTTGATTGCTCCTGCATTGAAGTCCGTGTCTGTAGAGATGACACATTTGTCTTTTATATTTGCAAAGTATGTAGTAGCCTTAGGTATTTGGAGGAGGAAGCGAAATATATATATTGGTTCAGAGACTCAGTTGAGAGCAAAAAATTTAACAGGAGGGCTCTTTGATCACTAAGCACATTTAATGGTAATGTTTGCTCCTGATGGACTCAGTGGTGCTAACCTTTTATCACTATCCAGTGGCTTCTGCTGAGTGACAGGCAGTCTCTCAGTGAGCATGAAGACACACTAGTCTGGAGAAGTTCTTTTCTGAGCTCTAGGTTAAATCACAAAAACCTATTAAAAAAAAAAGCCAACTTAAAAAAGAAATTTCCCTCCCCCATTTTCTTCTAATCCACATCACATTTTGCCTTTAGTAAGGATTCCATAAATTTGTTTTGAGGATGGATAAATAAGTACAGCAACTGCATCCATGTGAATAATGAATATGTAACTGTGTGGCGTAACACTTATAAAGCCTTCATGAAAGCATTGTGAAAACCGTAAGAAAGACAATTCCATTTTGGTGTTTTGTACCAGGTCTCGCATCAAATTGTTGTTACTTATTCAAAAGGCAAAACAAAACAAAACAAAAAACCAAACAATATCACATTTTATACATAGTGTACAACTGCATAAATAATGTCTTTCTTTTGGATGGAAGTCTAATCCTCTCCATGCCATTTTATTTACTTGCTTTCCAAAGAGTGATAAGTGAGGTGATTTTCATAAGAGAAGATCTAGAATAATATGCTCTACTGGTAAACTTGTGGTTGAATTCATTATTATCATATTACCAATCATACTTTACATCTTTTAGTATATATATATATATATATATATATATATCACATATATATCATGAGATACTAAATACATAAAACATTATTCAACTCAATTTAATTTAGAGTAAATTTAAAAGCTAATTTTTATAGTGACTTTGTTTAAACTCTATTTTTATATGGCATGGGTTTTTACTGTTAGCATGTAAGTGAAAGAATGAGATAGAATATCCTGATTATTTGTTCAACCAAACACCATTTCCACACCTTGTGAATCTAATTTTACTTCAACGAAAAAAATTGTTGATATTAGATATGTACCTAAAAAATCATGACAAGCAAAAAGCCACATTCACAGTCGCCCACGCGCATGCTCACACACACACACACACACACACACACACACACTCATCCTTATGCTGATATTCATGTTTCATGTGACGGACACTGCAAAGCTTCAGTTTTTGAACATGATTTTAACAGAAAAGCATTATTAGTGATCTTTACAACTATAAGTAGAATGTTGGTTTTCTTGTCATTCTTTTTATTTCCTCTACTTTTGTTTCAGTTTTTGAACATTTGGCAAAAGATACAGGAGGGGCTACACTTGGATCACACACATTATTCTGTAAGCTAAGAAGGTTCTTTCTTTGATCAGCTTTAAGTGAACATTTTCCATAGGAACCTAGGCAGAAGCTCAGATTTCAATGTACAATTGGAAGATACGAGGAAAGACAGACAATAGCTCAACCTCATCTAATTCACTCACGTATCCCATTTTACATCTCACCTGAGAACAGAATCTCCAGTTCTTTCAGTTTATGGGATGGCTGTGCATAGCATATTCTAGGACTTAGTGTGTAGGGAACCTACTGCTTTATAGTCTCACACTAACATGCACCCCTCCTCCCAGAGTGATTTAGCAGGAAATCAAGTAAAGAGTGCTACCTAAAGAACAATAGAAATCTCTTCCTTTGTCATTACAGTGGAGGTAAGTACTGCATTTTAAAAATCTGTATTAGCAACATGGTGTTTTAAAAACATGGAAAATTTAAGATTGTTTATGTTTTGCAAATATTTAAAAATATGGTTTAAAATTATGCTAACAAAAAATAATGCTAAAGTGTAGTCATCTATTCTTATAGAACAACTTTTAAAATGTCAGTGTGGTTAGATTAACTCGTTGCTGAAGACAGCCTGCCAATAGACTACTGAAGGGTCAGAGAGCTGGAAAGGTAGACCCTTAAGCAGCAGTTACAACATCTGAGAAAATAAATAATGTAATCTATAGAACTACATGTAATCATTGGGGCGTGGAACACTGCTACTTTGCGCATACGTTTAACCTAAAGCACGGCTAACCTATGGATCCTCTTTGTGTGAGACACATTTTAAACCAATTTCCTCTTCTGAAAGAGCCGTCTTCTGAGCACCACACAGAAACACAAACTGAATTTATCACACTGTTATTTGACAAGCAAGCATCAGATATTCTGAAGCAAATAAAGTGAAAACGGTCCTTCCAATTTAAGGCCGATAAAACACTTATTAAAGATAAAAGCTGGTTATTTAGCCATATTGGACTTGGTGAGTTCCAGTATGTTCAAGAGAACGAAATAGAAATTTTAGTGATGGAAAATCATCCTCTTCCCCTCTCCGCAGTCTAATACCCTTTTAAATCTTGTTTGACATTTGTGAGGAGAGTGAGATAGCAGCTCTGGAATGCCTACGTGGTGATTGTGTGTGTGTGTGTGTGTGTGTGTGTGTGTGTGTGTGTTTATGATATATATCCCTTTCTGGCTCAGAAATATCACTGCTATGTCTAACTGCTTTCACTTCATGGCGCTGGCAGGATCCCAAGAGACTTATTTGGCTCTGCCTTTCCCAAGTCACCAGTTGCTAATGTTCCTTATTAAGAGGAAATCAGAAGTATGCCTTGAGGCAGTGGCCACTAGGCTGGAGGTACTCCCACCAGCCAACCTTCTGCTCAGATGCATTGTCCTCACTATTAAATATGCACATGGTTTGTATAAAGCAGGTTCTTTGTGCTTCTGAATAACAAAATGATAACTGTGCTTGCTTGGCTCCATGGCTAATCTGACAGGCTCCATCTGCTGAGTAGGACCTTTATCCTTTCATCACCTGGACTCTCTATGGAAAGTGGACACTGGTGGCATATGTGTGTGGCCAGCCTTTGTGGTTAATGAGGTAGAATCTGTATACACAGAAATTTTGATGACACCAAACAACTGGCTTTCCTGATGTCAGATTAAAACTGTGCTGTGAAATCCATTTTCTGTTTCTATGAAGCGAAGCCCCAAGTTACAACATCTTACAAAAGGCCAGTCAAAACTGAGTCCTTAGACACTTTTGAGAGTGAAGTGCTATGTTAGTGACTGCAGACAAATGTCTGAAATACCTACATATCTCTAACACATCTTTGTGTCTCAGGGAGAAATTGTGTTTGTGTGTGCATCTGTGTGCATGCACACAGAGGAAGACTTTACATGTTTATATGTAAACACAGATATACACATTAATATATGGGGTCTGAACACACACACACACACACACACACACATTTCTTGAGTGGGAATAGAAACAGGGTCTTACCATGTAGCTCTGTCTGTCTTGCCATTTGCTATTTAGCACAGGCTGGCAAGAAACTCACAATAATCCTTTTGCCTCAGCTTGCTATGTGGTAGAATTAGAGACATAAACTCCTAACTATATCTTGCTCTGTATACATGAATTAGGAGTATTTCACCTAAATAAGGAATGCACATTTTTAACATGAATATATATATATATATATATATATATATATATATATATATTCTGTGTGTATGATAATTATCATCAAATTAATTAACAAAACCGCTACTAGTCATCTTAAAAATACTGAGAGAAGGTACAAGATTTTAATTATAAGATGTCAAGGATGACTGCCCTTATAATTCAACCAATTTCTTACATCACTCTCTTCACCATGTAAATAGTATAAAATCTAGAATTGTAGCCTATATAATAAGTTGTTATGGTAGTTTTTTTGTAACATCAGATGCATGAATAGAATTATATATGTATGTTTGGGTGTAAGCATCGAAAACTTATATTTCCCATTGGAATATATATGACATACAAAACAATGATATATTGTGAGAATGTGTGCCCACCAATGCCAGGTGTGTCAGATGCCACAAAGATGGTGATGCAGGGAGCTGTGAGCCACCTGATATTGGTGCTGCGATCTCATGAGTAGCAAGTGCTCTTAACTTCTGAGCAATCTCTCCTGGTCCAGGATTGCTTAGTTTGCCTTTCATACTTTATGAAAGAAAATTCATTTATTTTTTTATTTTTATTTTTATTTTTTAGCATTCATTCAAGAAGTCATTTAATGAGTACTTCCAACAGGCAGTATGGCCAGTCAAGCAGAAAAACATTCCAGGAATTAAAATTTCCAGATTAAAACTGCATTAATACAATGTAATCCCTAGAGCACCAGATCTACAAAGACTGTGTCATGGAAGGACGATTGCCTGTTCCTGTCTAGAAGCAAATGCTTTGTAAGAGTCAGCCAGATGTGTCTTTGCATTTGGTGGGACATTAACCCTTATCAAACCCAATTAGATAAGGACTATAATTATAAATGATTTCCTCTTTTAAAGAAAGAAATACAAGTGTGTGTTTTCTATTAGAAGCTGTTAAATTCTAAGCAGTAAAAAAGGAAGACATCCCCTTCCGCACTCTGTATTTTACATACAACTAAAGCCAACTTTATCCTATGAGCTTTAAAGGCATCTGAGAGTTTAGCTGAGAAGTGGGAAATAAATGAGGAAATTTCCTTGGCCATTTTCTGGGTCACTCTCTCAATAAAAAGGTCATAGTCGGCTACTGCTGCTGCATCCTGAGTACACATTTCAGGCATATTAATGTATTCTTCTGCTTTTTATCATGGAGAGGTAATTTGATGCATTTTCCAGTGGACACCTGAAAATATGTTTGATTGTAAAATGGCACACAATAATAGAATAAACCAGAACACAGTACAGCAGAGATTTCAATATTTGGTGCTATTGCCTAGATTTTGTTCTGAAAATCATTAAGTTTTTACACATTGATGGACCAAAATGTAAATTAAATAAAGAGAACTGATTCCACGTGCATAGCTAGTGTGAGCCACAGTGACTTAGTCATGAATACTGAAATAAAAAGAGTCAAGTCTGACGCTCACGTAAACTCAGTAAAGGAAGTTAAGACTTAGTCTGAAAATCACTAGTTGAACTAAAAGTAGAAGCACACTATTAGCTGAGCCCTGTTCTAAGGACCTTGCGTTATTAATTCAGCTGATTTCTAAGTAATTTACATTATTAATTCAGTTAATTTCTAAAAGTATACTACAAGGGAGAGACTACCATTATACTCATTTTATTGTTAGGTTAATTAGGAGAAGGGAAGGTCAAGTAACTTGCATGGTGACATGGGCTATGCCACAAAACTGAGTGTTTAACTCCTTAGGCATATGTCAAATCACCAGTACAGGTCTCTAAGGAAAGGATTATAATATTGCAAGGTTGGGTCATAAACAAAAGGAACATATTACTTTATTTGTTATTTGGAGAGCAAGCAGGGTGACTGAAGAGGATTTTTCAGCGGACTATCATCTGTGTCAGAAATGAATGGCACACAATACTTATGTGTGCTTGTACCTATCTGAATTCTATTATTCACATGTTTTTATAACAGGACATCATTAAACATTTAATAAATGAATGAACTGAAAGTTGACTAACTTAATCTCTGTATAATTTTTATATTGGTCTATCATACGGGGAAATACATATGCATACGATTATGGGAGTATTTTAATGACTGTGAGTATACATAAGCTACCATTTAACGGTGATTCAGAATTGTCTCCACTATATTCTACTCAGTGGTGGAAATGCATGTAGCACCAGCCCCTCCCTTGTTGTAGAAGTTAGATAAGAATAGCTGTAATAATATCAAGACCTGTCACTCTTTAGAAATCCTGTGGAAAGGATAACTGGAATTGTCCTAAGAAATCTATGCCATTCTTTGAAATCACTCACTGTAATGGCAATATTAAAAAGTCATTTGTTAGGATCAGGAGGGGGGTCTTGCTTTGAGACTGTGTCTTCTAGTAGTGTCAGAAGCTACACCTTGGAAGTCTCGCTCACCAACATACTACCTCATACAGGAGCAGAAAGGATGACACCAGTGAACATGCTAAACTGGATTATCAAAAGCCTAACAGGCTTCAACCTTACATGAAGAACTCCTGAAAACGTAGTAACACAGGGAGCAGAAGCAGTGGCCTTACCAAGGAACAAGAGCACACCAATTGTTTGTCCAGTGCTAAATGATCAGCTCTGAAAACATACATACAAATTGTATTATGTTACATTTGAGAGTGTATATATATATATATATATATATATATATATATATACACAAATACATACATGCATGAAATAACCCATAATGGAAATGAGGTTTGGGATTTGGGAGAGATCAGGGAAGATTATATAGGAAAATCTAGAGGGAGGAAAGGGAGGGGAGAAATGTTGCAAATAAATGATAATTTCAAAAATAAACAAAAAATTTGTACTACTAAAAAGAAAATCCATGTACTATTCTAACCTCAATCTTAAAACATTTTTCCTCAACAATCCTATTTTAGCCACATCTACCCTCTATTCTCCCCTGTGAAGAACTAGTGAGTACACATTATCTGTAATGTTGAAATTGTAATAAAGAACACTGAGGCAAACTAAGTGAAAAATTAATGTGATTTATTTCTAATGGAGCACCACAAAAACAAATTTCACATGTTGATGGAAATAGCTCAGTTTATTTTATCACATTTTCCTTCCCTCTTACCAGCAACACTATTTTTTTTTCTTTCAGCCTGTACTGTCATCAGTTTTGTAACACAGCAGAGATGGGACTAAAATTTACCAAAACAAATACAAAAATAAACTGTTCAAAATTAGCAGAAAGGACAGATGGATTGGGCTATTACAGCCATGTGCTCTCCATTGTACTAAGTCAAGTTAGAAAATAACATAAATGTGTCTCTGGATTCCTGTTTAACAATCTACTTAGAACCTGAAGTGTAAGCTACTATGGATTGCAATGATGTTAGCTGTAAAGGCTAAATTAACTTTCTTAGATATATATTTTCTTAATCTACCAAAAGCCATTGCAAATGAATAATAGAAGTCTAGGCAAAAGCTCTAGTTTGAATGACAGCACCAGTAAGTGTTTATTTATCAAGTGTAAAATTTATTTATTTTAATCAATGTTTTACATTTGACTTGTGAGAGTCAGTGCGACCAAAATGGCTCCCTTTGCATATGTTCCCATGTTCTACATATACAATGCATGCTATGTATTGCAATTTTTTATATTTTGAGGGGAAAATACTTTTTACATAAAAGATGTGATTGTTCAGGGAATACTTATATTCTGTATTTTATTTTTATGATTTTATTTTTCTTCACATACCCTGGTTCAGAAATTCTGAAACATAGGTTGGTGTCTCCTTCTATATCTCAGCAGAACAAGACAGGTATTTCTCAGCTTTACCTTCTAACTTGGGTCAAATCCTTATTTATAAAAACTGTTTTCCTAAGCCCTGTTCACAGTTAGCCTGACCTTAGATTTGCAGCTCTCATCAGTGTGTCATGCTAAATATATTGTCAAGTGTTTTAGATTTAATAGTTTAAGATACAAGAAGAATGCATCATCATGGTTTTCCCTTCATATAACATATGTCATATCCAAACAGTAGTGATCCTGTTTGTTTGGTCCTCTTTTGTCTTGTTTCTTTAATGACTTCCTTCATGTTATTCATTACACATATTTTACTTGTCACAGAGCATATAGGACACAACTTATTTGTCCCAGAAAAATCTCAATTCCAGCAACTGAAAACTTCTCAAAGGATGCAGATAACATTCCCATCTACAGCTATAACATGCAGTATTGACTCTGCATAGATTTCTTTGCCCTTTTTGTAGTTAAACTTTCCTCATAATCATATGGCCTTACTTTATGCCAAGCATACATACTTTAGTGGCAGAGTCTATTATTTATTGCAGATTATTAAACATTTTGAAACATATGAGGGAAGTATCCATAAAAGTAGAAATGAGTAGGAATTTTTCTCACCAGGAAAGGAATGCGAATATTGAGTCTGAAATTCTAACAAAACTGTTCTGTTCAACTTTCTGCTGATGGCAGTTGCTGTTAAGCAACCGAGACTGCTATGGGACTTAGGTCCACTCTGTATTTATGGCTAAAATAATCCTCCTCACTCTTTCCCCATGACTGAGTTCTCTACCTTGTCACACCTGTAGTTCAACCTCCTAGTGTCTTGTCCTGTTCTGCTGGCCTGATGCCCATATGAGAAGACAGGATGCTGGAGAGTAAGAAAGTCTGCATATAAGGCTCAGTCTTAAATCATTTTTCTAGCTTGGAAAATAACTTTACTTCAGTTTTCTTGTTAAGTTTGATGTTCAATTTGGATAGTCTAGGGGTCTTTCCAGCATAGAAATCTAATGAAAATGAAAAAATGAATCTGCTAACTTTTACCTTCAGGAAAACTATTTCATCTATGTCTGCGACATGGAATTTCCATGGAAATGCTTCACCTAAAAGGCTACATTTCCCTCTGGAATGCTTGGATGTTCCTAATGTCATTCATGATTTGGTTGAGGAAGCTTTGCTGAATAATGTCTTACTACCCTGACTCCTTAGGTGGCTTGTCCATTGACAGACTCATTCATCTACTATATGCTTTTCAAGTTCCTTGGCAGCCTTCCAATGCCTCTCCTCATTCTTGCTAACCTCCAGATCTGAGCCTCTTCCTGGAATTGTCCATTTCTTCCAGGACATGGCAGGTGTCTTCTTTTCTACCCATGCTCATGGTCTGCTTCCTTCCCTTGTTATTTTGTGTAAACTTTTATTGAATTCTTCCTTTGTTTGTTGATTCCTTTGCCTTCCCTGAAATGCTCAGACTTTGTTTACTGAAGTCTACTATTAAGGAAGTGTTGAAAAGATGGGTAGACTGGACACACATGCTGACAGTTACAGACCCTAAAGACAGAAGTGAAATATTCTATAGTCAGATCCTAGATGACAAACGATTCTAATACAAGATGACAAAAGAGGCACTATCTCTCACACACCTCCAAAAAAGGCACTACATTCCATCGTTTTATAACAGTTTCTATCAATGAGCACTGCGTGTGTAAAACCCCTTCCTCCCCTGTGAAGCTGATACACTGAGCTTGCTCAATTTAGCATCCCATCTTTTCCAAAATCTAAGCAGATTGCAGTTTGATCCTACGATCAATGTCCCCAAATTTAATGGCCTCCTAAGAGCTTTGCCCAATAGATTAGTGGCTATTAAGGCTCTCTGGACATAAGAGCCACAAATCATGCTTCATTTTCATCCCTAAATTGTGTATTCTTTAGCCTGGATAGCACTATGCATAAAACATGCATAAATAATCATATGCGGTTGAGGTGAAAAACCTTGAGAGACTGAGGGACCCGATGGTCCACAGGTCATTTATTCTATTGTATTAAAGGAACAAGCTTAGTCTTTTACATGTCTGCCGACACAGTGATAACTCCAGTGTATATGTGGTAGGGGTATTGAAGAATTGGGAGCTTGACCTACTCTCTTCATTTAGAGGCACATATAGGTCATAACACGAGAATATAGAAGAGAAGATAATGTTGTTTATATTTTCTATGAAACAATGACCATTTGGGGTATCCTGTTCACTTAAAGCCCTGAAAGTCTCCTGGGTATTACTCAGCAAATCCCCAAATCCCTTGTAGGCCTCCCAGTACTTTGTTCTCATGTTGCACAGACTTCTTCCCAGCTCCCTTGTATCTTTACCCTAGGCTAGTGGCGACTAACCTTTAGCCTTAAGATATTGGCATGGTTTATCTCCCTGAAAGTCTTTTCCCATCTCTCCATCCTCATTCTATGACTTTTTCTCACCACTCTGAATAATAAAGTGATCAAGAGATGTTCTAAAAGCCCTGCAAACTGAGGCGCAGCTTGAGCCATTAACAGTAAAATTCTAGTGTTAAGATCCATGTGATTCAGGAAACAAACATGGAGACTCTGCTGTTGATTCTGATAGCAAAATACATATATGATCATTGTCCTGTTTTCATAAGTTCACTTGTGTAAATTGTTGAGATGCCACTATATTCTATCCTAAACGACTCCATATGGTAAGAAACCGTGGATTTTCAAATTGTGCTTTTCCCTTGGAGTCTGCATGTACAAGTATCCTTTGACTCCATTTCCAGGGACCAAGACGACTGCATCCCCTGAGTAGATCCAGAAACTGTACCATAAGTCAATCATCACCCATCCAGCACAGACTGATAAATGACTTATCCCTGGAAGAGAAAGGAATCCATGCTCATACATGTTTGCTAGGTTCAAGTGAAACTTGAGACACATGGGGGTCTTGCCATCACATCAAAGAAACCAAGAACTTATTGCCCATGCCAAAAACAGAACATATATACCTGCTTCTTCAATAGACCTCATAAAGTGATAGGCATCTAATACCGGGATGGAAGGCCCAATGTACACAGATGCCTGGTATATGCATTAACATCCTGGGGCTCATCTTTGGTCCTTACTGTTGATGAAACCCACTCAACTTCTTATCTGTCTATTAAGCCATTTGGTTTGTGCCTGACCCATCATTTCCTACTTCTGATCCACTCCGTTCTCTTCACTCTGGTCATCCTTTCACCTGGCAGATAAACACTTTAGCTTCCATCTCAAGCCTGATGCCAGTACTTTTTCCACCAGCAGCTCTTTACAAGCACTGGTCCACTTTGTTATCAATAATACAGACTTTTTCTCAGTGTACCTTGCAAACCTCTTGAGTTCTGCTACAGTTCTTCTGTCTAATTTATGTTCATTCTATAACACATATATGTGCATGTGGACATATAGACATTGTTGCTGTGTGATAAGACAGTTAAAATGACCAACTAAGATCCAAATTGAAAAAAGAAAAAAAAACATATCTGCCTTGGTCAGACAATCAATGTGGGTGATTTTTATGACAAATTGCAGGCACCAAAACTACTAAACCTTGTGGATTTATTGTTATTCAATAAATTCTGACATTGAATGAAGATACAAATATGGTCATTGGTTTGTAGTATAGAGCACTTATTTTAGTTGAGGGCTTTTTTTTTCTCAGTATTCATTGTGTAAATGATCTTTTCTTCAATTTATATTGTAGTCACGTCACATATGTCTCCTGACAACCTCATATCATTAGCTGGCTTGTCGCTCTATCGTAGTGTTAATTGTGTATCAATCTGCAAGGACTGTATTGTCTTCCTCTAACTTCAGCTGTTTAGAAATATAATTCATAATCCATATAGGCTATGATTATGTCTTTTTTTTTTAAGCAAACTATCCCAATCCTACTCAGGAAAAAAAATAAGGTGGAAAATCAATGATTAGACTCTTCCATTTATAGCATGTATATGTTACATAATAAGGCAACACACAGGTTCACCATGATGATATGGAGAGATCAAACACTTTGTTTTGAACTTTTTCAGTGATATTACTTAGTATATCTGATTGCCTTGGCAAATAATGTTTCTCTGTGGGAATACATTACTAATATGCTTCTAAATCCTTGACCCAAGGTCTAATCATGTGCACACATATGCTTGAATAGTCTCCAATCTCTTCTATTTTCTCAACTACTACAAATTAATGCAAGGCTACTAATTGTAGAGCCCATTCTGCTCTTGCAGTTGTTTAGAAAGGTGTGATTATATTTCTGTTTGGGTACGTTTATTTAAAAAAAAAATCTGCCATGTTGAAAATTTCCTCAGCTGTTGGTTCACAAAGGGTGTTAGACCTGTGGGGTGTCATGTGTTTCCTAAGAAAGGCAGTACAACAGGCATGTTAATTAGTATTGCATAAGCACAGACATAATGAAGTCTAATTGCTTGGCAGTGGCAGTTACTAGGAGACACAAAACCTATACCAGTCATCCAAATATATATCCAGAAAAAAAAATCAGGGTTTGTTCCTCTGAATACACTCTTCTCAGCACACAGCCCTAACATATAGAAGTGCTTTACAGATATGTGTCTGTCAGTACTTGCTCTTTATCAACACCACCGTGCCTGCATTCCCATCCATTACCATGATCCTTTCCACATACATTTTTACTAACAACTATTTCTCTGATTCTTGAAATCTTGACTAGTTCACTCAATTTCTCAAAGCAATTTTCTGCTCGGTCAGTTCTGTAGTCTGTATTTGATCTTATTAAAAAGGGAAAGAGCAAAATTCTTCACTCTACCCATGGCACATAAAACAGGCTCTTCTACAGAACAAATTCCAAAGACAAACAAACAAACATAGGGGAAAAAAACCAAATAAGGAGTAAGAATAGTTTTTCATGAGCTTTTATTACTGTAAACTGTGATGTTTACGTTTAATCACCCTGAAAGTCATGGGCATCATTCAGTGAGTATCTAATATCCAAAAGCCAGTTCTACATATAACATTGTTGTTGTTCTTGAGGGTGACTTTTATGTATTTATCTTCTTTTTTGAGTTCTGTTCATGCTTATGCTGTTTGAATTAATTTTCTTAGAACAATGAGTGTCACTTATCTTAAATGATACTGTATGGATAATACTTCTGTGTATGTCGATTTAAAATCTAAAAATTAAAATAAAGATAAGTAAGGAATCAGATCCTATCAGTGGCCTTAATTGCAGTGGTTGTTAGAATATCATCTTAAAGAAAGCAGAGACCATTAGAATCTAAAATAATTTCCAAGTACTTAAAATCGACCCAAGTCCATAACTCTGGCTTATGCCACTGCACAGGTGGTTTCTCAGAATTCATCCTTACCCAAGGAACAATTTGGAAGGTGGTGATCTGGAGATGTGTAAGGAATAATATGCTCTGACATTTCCGGAACGAGAACAAAGTATTCATTCTTATTATTTATAGGGTTAGTATTCTTCAAAAATTATTCAAGTATTTTTCTCAATGTAGGAGACAAAAGGAAAGGTCACATCATAAGTCGTATAAATATATAAAGGTAGTTATCAGCTTGAAGGAATAATTCCAGCAGTTCAGTCAGAAATCGGCAAAAGATAGCAAATCTTAAAAGAATCATTGATTTTCAGAAAATTTAAAAAGAACGCAGCAATTCCCTTGAAAGGGCACTAGTCCCTAATAGGCGCCCATATGTACATTGTAAGCACACACACAGAAGTGAGTGTGTGTGTGTGTGTGTGTGTGTGTGTGTGTGTGTAAAAGCTAGCACGTGTGCTGCTGAGTGTGTATAATCCTACTTAACAAATTCTCCTGGGTTTACTAAAGAGCAGGAGGGATTGTATGATGGATCAATTTTATAAAACAATGGCTTATGAACTACAGATGTAATGCTTTTGCACTCTGTCTAATAAGCAGAGGGATTTGTCAGATAGAGCCTTCTTTTCAAGGGGAGCCTAAGCGGATGGCAGCCTCTACTTTTAATCTCTTTAGAATTCCAAGTTGTCTTTCACATGTTCAAAGGAATCAAGAGTAAAGCCATTTGTTCTGACATCTTAGCAGCATTTTATTCAACATAGGCCAAATCCAAAGTTCTGAAATACAATGTAGCCAATCCCCAGGCCAGAATGCAGCAAACACACACACACACACACACACACACACACACAGGGGAATGTTTTGCATATTTTTTCAAATATTTTTAAAAAAACAGACTAAATATTTATTCAGTACAATTATGTGAAGAATAAAGAAAGCCACAACAGACAGACCAGAAAAGGGTTTTTAGTATAGACCAGAAAGTAAATATATTTTTAAAAAATCTTCCTTGATGTTACAAAAATGATTTAAAAACTAGTCCATCCTGATGTAATAGAGGAGACATTCTTTTCAGTGTTTGGAAAACTATTTAGAAAAAGAGGCTGCTTTGAGCTCCCCTTTCTCTGCTGCTGTGACTTCATTGAATATTTCTCATCCACTTTATTATTCAACACGGAAATATTTAGGATGTATGGTTAGTGTTAAGAAAATAGAGAACATTGATGACAAGCCACCGTTTTGCACAGTACAAAATATCTATCTATCTATCTATCTATCTATCTATCTATCTATCTATCTATCTATCTCTGTGTGTGTGTGTGTGTGTGTGTGTGTGTGTATATGGATGTGTATATGTATATTCACAGGTTTTAATATGTGTTACCAGAAAAAACCAGAAAGGGTGTGAGTAAGTTTTCTTAGGAGTTAGAGTTTGAAGAAAGTTTAAATTTCTATTTATAACTTTTATTCATTTTGATCCTTGTACTACATAGCACATGATAGAAAACTAAACTGAACTAAATAAATATGATATAATTTATTTTTTAAATTTAATGGAATTACATTTCCCCTTTTCTTTCCTCTTCTCAGACTTTCTCACATTCGTTTCTGCTCTCTCTCAAATGCTAAATAAACTACCTGTTTCTTTAATTATTGTTACACACATACACACACATGCAAATGTACACTGTACATATGAGTGCCCATGCATGTGTACATGTATATTACATGAATATGTGTATGCATACTCCTAAACACAATATAATATGCTCAGTCTGGTTAGTGTCACTTGTACCTCCATGATTTTAGGGTGACCACTTGGCACTGAATAACAAATTTGGAGTATCTTTCCTGAGGAAGACTATGTCTCCTGTTTTCAGCATTCCTCTCTTGCTTGTAGGTCGTGTTTTGATTTTGGCTGAGGCCCCATACTTGACAATAACGTTAGTTTGCTAAGCCAGTTTTTGGCATGCATTCATTCTGCATGTAAGATATTCAGGAAACCACTGATGCACAGGTGCAAGTCAAATAGAGCTCTGTGAACTTGCAGTGCAATAAGTGCCTCTAATGTTATAGATATGATCCTACGATGGTAAACATTATTTAAACATTCTAGAAAGACATTCTGTAAAAACGAAAAGAGAAGATATTTTTAATTAAAAATTATTTCTTAAAGACAATAAAGGAACCCCATGAAAAGCTGTCAAAGCAAGAGCTCCATATTTATTAAAGAATACATTTATAGATGCATGCAAAAATGTGTCTATAGGGTTAGAGTCAATTGCATATTACTGTGGAGATGTGACTTTAATTTCAAGAGTGAGATGTATGAGTGAGGGAGGAGAGATTTTATTATGATTATGAGAGCAAGGTACAGGGTTGACATAATTTGATTTTCTTATTTTATTTTGTTTTCTCTGCCTTTTCCTTCCACTGAAGTATTTTGTGTCTCTCCATGTGGATATATTTGCAGTCTCTCTCTCTCTCTCTCTCTCTCTCTCTCTCTCTCTCTCTCTCTCACACACACATATATATATATATATATATATATATATATATATATGTTAAGATTGCATGAATTTCTATGTGGTGTCAGAGTTGACATCAGGTATTTGCCTGAATTATTCTCCAGTTTGTTAATTAATTAATTTGTTTATTTATTTTGAGAAAGGATCTCAGGACACCTCAATATAGCACCTAGATTCTTGCTGATTTGGCTAAGCTACCTTTCCAGCAAGCCCCAGGATTTATCAGCATCAATGAATTTGAGGGGCACATGGTGAAACCTAACCTTATTTGTGTGTGCTAGAGAGCCAATACAAAATGTCATGCTTAGGTGGCAAACCTTGTGTTGGCGGAGTGATCTCCCCGTCCTGTTCTAGTCATTTTTAGGTAAGTGCTCAGGTGAGGAAAGCTAGGCAAAGTGATGAGTGCCATGTAACTCACCTTAGATGCAGATCTCTAGTGTAATAGGCTCGCTGCACTAACATTTATGTTTTTCTTGCTCTTCTCATAGTCAGTAGGAAGTCCACCCAAGAGATAACTACTTGTGTGTGTGTGTGTGTGTATGTGTGTGTATCTATATCTATGTCTGTCTATGTCTCTCTCTATATATAGATATAGATATATAGATATATGTATATATATATACATATACATACATATATATGGGATGCCTCTGTTCTGCTCTTCAGCTACTGTACCTGGGAAAAGCCATCCATGATGGGACAAAGAGGAGTAAATCCAAGACATCAAGCCTGAGTAATTCCACATCCTATGACCTAAATCAGAAGTATCAAAGTGAAGCAACCTTAATACTGTATGAAAACTTTTGTCTTATATACTTTCAATTTTCCCCACTCCATTTAATTGGCCACTTAAAATGACTAAGTTGTAGAATCATCTAGAGTATATAAATTAAAGATACTTGCAACATATATATGAATGTATATGAAACAGAACATATATGGATTTCGAAGGCTGCATGCATGCAGTAGAACTAGCTATTCTACAGTGGTGACATAGATATCAAATGAAAATTCAGAATTCAGCCTGAATTGGATGAAAATTTTAAATGAAAATAAATTTCCCAGACAAGAAGACAACCTCAAATTTTTTATTTCAAACTGGCTATGCATATGGAACAAATCATACTCAAGGACTTGAAAAGAAATCAGTATTCAAAAAACTCTTCCCATGAGTGAAGGCTAGATATTCTTTATTTATTGGGGGCAGTCAGGTATGTATAAAAGTGGTACTTGAATGCAGCAAAATTAAAATATTTGCAGACTGTGGCTGCATGTAAATGAAACTTCCATCGTTTTATAGGTTAGTTGATGTTTATATTTTCATTTTAGAGACAAAGACGTGCTTTTGCTAGCATCTTTGAATATAAGAAGCTTTGCAGGGTGCAGACTTCACTCAGCCTTTGCTCAGAAGCAAACTTATTTTTAAAACAAACATCCCCAAAGGCTTTGATATCCCATTCAGCAATCCATCTGTTCCAGTGTAAATGCTGTTGAGTGCAGGTGGCCTGTGATGCTGTGTGAGAGCAGATAATGAAGTTTGGAATTTTGTTTGTTCTTTCATGTCCCACTAAATGGTGAGAGGGGGTTATCCTCTTTAATTCCCTTGCTACAGTATACATAATTAGATATCTTCACGTACCTTTTCATTTTCTCTCTCTCTCTCTCTCTCTCTCTCTCTCACTCTCTCTCTCTCTCTATATATATATCTATATATATATGTATGTATATATATATATATGTATATATACACACACACACATATATAAAATAGATGATTTTCTGGTTGTTCAAGATAAAGTTCAAACTTCACAAGTGATTTTGAGCACAGAAAAATATGTTAGTATATAGTAGACAAATGAATACTACTTGAAAATTATTTTAAAAACCTGAAAATTATAAATAAACCTTCCAACCCACCCTAATTATAATATAAAAACCTTTAGAGTAATGCAACAACTTAAAAAAAAAAAAAACAAGACAGAAACCTTCTCACTCTAACATAATCGCAAGTCTCCACTCCCTAGATATTCGTTTTATTTAACATTTTCCGGAGCTTTTAGTTGGACAGTGAAAGTCATTTTAAATAATTAAATGGCATTTCATAGACATTTATAAATTAATTGCTATTTAGGTTTCCAATATTTCTGATTACAGGATCATACTTTAAGGTCTAGAATGATGCTGATCAAATTGCACTATAATAAAGTATTGTAACTTTTCCAGCACTGATATGGGATACTTTTTTCTAAATGCGTTATGGATTTTCTTATTTGCCACTAAGGATACGTACATGAAGAATGGCTGTTTTCCGGAAAACACTCACATTTGTTTTCATAGTCTTTCAATCAAAGTTAGCAATGCTAAACCACAAAATGTGTTATCATTACTAATTTCTTTCTTTCTTTCTTTCTTTCTTTCTTTCTTTCTTTCTTTCTTTCTTTCTTTTCTTTTCTTTTTTTTTCTGAGACAGGGTTTCTCTGTGTAGCCCTGGCTGTCCTGGAACTTACTCTGTAGACCAGGTTGGCCTCGAACTCAGAAAATCTGCCTACCTCTGCCTCCCAAGTGCTGGGATTAAAGGCATGAGCCACCATGCCCGGCTCCAATTTCTATTTTTAATAAGAATTAGGAGATTCTGGAGAAAGTCAGAGCAAAAAGTATATAATCTCTGTCACTCAAGCAACTTACTTAAATTTTATACCCATTGTACTTACAAATTAGCAAACAAGTTTATACAGTTCACAAGACATTAGATGTTATTAAAATTCATGCTATCATGGATTAACTAAGTTATATAAAAATTAATTTAACCAAAAAAAGTTTTAGAAATAACCGGAAACAATGAATGTTTGACTTTAAAATTCTACAAAATGCAAATAGGTTTATTTCTAAGATAATTTTGAGTAGTGTTTTACTTTTGTGCTCATTCATGCAAAAAATATTAATATAAAGGCTTAGAAAATGTATTTGCTCCCCAGAAGCTTACTGTATTAAAGTCAGAAAAAAGTATACTAAAATAAAATATGACAAAGCATTTTTCTCTTGTTTATACAAAAGTATGGTTTTTCTGAGACATCAAGTATTGGAGATAACTACTGCAGTAAGATTGGAAATTATTCAGCTCACCAAACTAAAGTAGCAAACAAGTCTAATATTGGTAACATAAGCCACAGATTAGAGTTTTGTGACTCACCCACAGATACTGAAAATATTTATTTAGAAAACTGAATAACTATAATTGTCTTCATGGAGGGTTGACTATGCAGCCAGGAGACCACTCACTGATTTCTCTCATCAACTAGAAACTGTAAGCATGGATTAAGGGCTGCTCTGACATCTGCTAATCCAGCCAGCAGCCTTCCTGATAACTGATAATCTCAGTGTTCCACTTGAACTCCTCACCAGCACAAAATACTTTAATGTTTTTGCATATACTTTGTGTCCCATGTCTCTGATATTATTCACTGTGCTTCACCTTGTCTAGTGTCCAGCAGTTATGTCTGTGGTATTTGTAAACAGTATTGGGCACTGGTCTTTTTAATGCATGATTGCTTTCTTTATCCAATTAATTGTTCTTTGGTTTGTTTGTTTTTTATTTTGAGCAAATGAATGTAGATTTCTTAAGGAAACGTAAGAGAAAAACCCTTAGAGAATGGAAGGTAATCCAAAGCAGAAATACTTTAAAAACTCTATTCAGTTGAGCCAAACAATTGTCAATAAATAAAAAAGACAGACAGAAAGACAGACAGACACAGATAGAAAAGCAGACAGAGAGAAAGATACAAAGTAAAAGGAAAAGGAAAAACACTAATTTTTTTAAATTAAAATCTGACAAGGACGATGGCAAAATGTGGTAAACATAAAACCATAGGATTTGAAAGGGGATTCATCTGTTACCTCATTATCTTCATTTATAGGATATGGTTTTAACCACACTATTGTGAAAAATATCTAGAGTTGATTTTGAACTATTTGTCTGATTATTCGTTTTGTCTCTTTGATGAGTGTCAAGTTAGTGCTTCATTAGATGAAGAGACTTATTCTCTCAGATACAAATCAAGCCAAACACTCTGTTCTCAGATGCTTTTTGGATATGATAAGCTGATAGAACAATAGAAAGTCTGGTTTCTCTATGTGGAAAGACACCGATTCAAAGCTTTATCTGCTATGGGTTTTGATTCGCTAGAACCTGTAGATAGCTTGTCTTAGTCAGGGTTTCTATTCCTGTACAAACATCATAACCAAGAAGCAAGTTGGGGAGGAAAGGGTTTATTCAGCTTACATTTCCATACTGCTGTTGATCACCAAAGGATGCAGGACTGGAACTCAAGCAGGTCAGAGGGCTGATGCAGAGGCCATGGAGGGATGTTCTCTACTGGCTTGCTTCCCCTGGCTTGCTCAGCCTGCTCTCTTACTACTAGCCCAGAGATGGTTCCACCCACAAGGGGCCTTTCCCCCTTGATCACTAATTGAGAAAATGCCTTACAGTTGTATCTCATGGAGGCATTTCCTCACCTGAAGCTCCTTTCTCTGTGATAACTCCAGCTGTGTCAAGTTGACACAAAACTAGCCAGTACCTAGCTGTTTCAAAGGGACTGAAACCAACTAGAAAGTAAGAATTCAGCAATGAAGAACACAATGTTACCTGAGTAAGTTGATTAAAGGTCAAATACCTGAAGAATTGTTCATGTAAACATTTGGATGATGGTAGAGAAACATTTTATCATCATGCACCAAAATAAGGAATCAGATGAAAATTAGAACTAATGACATGTGAGAGCTTATGTGTTATATAGGAGAATGCCCTTAAAGGCTTGAGATTATATGTAGTAATTAACTAAGACTTTGTTAACACATACACACACACACACACACACACGAAAACACACAAGAGAGAAAGAGAGAGAGAGAGAAAGAGAGGGAGAGAGATCTGGCTATAACTAGGTTAGACCATTAAGTTTTCAATATTTACATGTTAATAGATGTGTATGCTCGAATTCTGAAATAATCATTTTGAACACACCCCACAAGTTAAGCAGAATTTTCTACTATGCATATTCAAATTATCTTTTCAAATGCTAATTTGCTAATTACAAACTTTTCTCAAGCTTAAGGAAGCTCATAGGCTTCATTTGAATCATTTGCATAAATTGCTTCTCATATAGGCACTTCCATCATTAAGTTCCCAAAACATATTCAAAGAAAGAGGTAGATTTTTTTTTACACTTGTGACAATTAAATTCATTGATTTTGAAAGTTGTATTTAAAATATATATATAAACTTTTGGAAATTTAAGCATGTACAAAATAAATGGCATACTCATCTTACCTCCTGTTAATTATTTAAGCGAGTGAAAGGTCTCCAGTTTTCGTAGGACACAATTTAATTATTCTTCACACATCTCACACCAACAAATAATCAAGAGCATCACAAATAAAACATCCGAGTCTAGAGTCTAGCAAATGTGATTAGCATCCTGACCCTTTGTCTTCTCTCCAGTGAAATAATAGTGGTGCTTTGAAGGTGATGATGATTTCCTACGCAGTTAGCTAATACCAGCTGTTATGGCAATTACAATGATGACAGTTGGTAGGCTCAAAACAGCCAATTTGAGCATTCCAAGTTTGCCATGTTTCTTGTTTGTCTTTTTTTTAGTCCCAATAGCTTTTGTTTTAGTTGTAGTTTTTGTTTTTGTAGGAACGACTTCCATTTCCACAACTGAGCAATGGATATTTATAAATAAAACACACACACAAATGAATCAATACTTCTATAAGGATATAGTCAGTCTCGGGACCAGCCATTCAAAACCAGTCTTTAATATGATGTTTAGGAAGGATTTATCTATAGACTAGAGAAAACATGCCTATCTATCTTCTATTCTGGGCACAGATAAAATTAGAAAGTCTGTGCAAAGTTCATGACTTGATTTATTTTAATGAACACATAACTGTTCCTGTTATCCCTCCATATCTGCATAAATTAGCCTGAATTGTAAAATTATTATATTTTATTATATTTATTTCCTAACAATTCTAGACATTAGATCAAGATAAAAAAGTTATGAACAGCAATGGATAAATATAGAAAACCCCAATTCTCATTAATTTAATGCTGGTTCACAGAAGTTACTACAGCTGATAAAGACTAGGGGGAAACCCTCATGCTTTTATGATAGACATGCAAGGCCTTTAATATAAGGAACCAATGTTATTTCTAAGTTTGGCAATGATGAGAAACAAAATGGTAATCCTCTGTCTAGAAGTGAAAGGTCTGATTTCTGATCACTTCTCATCCTCTGTCAACATTCTGGAATGGACTTCCCTGAATGATCAAAACCATGTGTTAAAACTCTTAGGTGGAGGTTAGGAGAAGTAATAAAGAACAGGATTGGGATAGAGAAGAAAGGGAATGCAGAGATAGCAAGACAGAGAAAAGGAAGAAGCAAAGGGAGAGACAGAGACCAAGACACAGAAATGTTTCTGTAAATGGAAATGGAACTACATGGACATTCTGTGTGGTCACCAAGTTCCTTCTCAGTGGAGTGGAGAAGCATCTGCTACATGGGGTAAAGGCAGACCATGGTAAGGGATTGCTTCTACCCTCGTATACTCATGCACTATATCAAATGTTTCTCATAAAATGCATCATAATCCCGCTCCAGTCTGGAAATAAAAACCCAAGAGAAGACACTGAGTTCACATTGCTAAAAGGTATGTCTGAATTAGTGAGATACTTTAAAATATGTAAACAATATGATTTTTCACCTCTCTGGATTCTTACTATCAGCTTCCCATAGAACAAAGCATATAGACAATTTTTAAATATCCTTCTATTTTGGCTATTATAATTATCACATCCTTTCCTCTAGTTCTTTTTTTCTTCCTTCAAACCCTACAATATACCCATTCCTGGTCTTTCAAAGTCATGGCTTCTTTTTCTTTAAGTGTTGTTATATGTATGGTGTTGAATCAACCTATGATGTGTCTAATGTGGCATGTATGTAGCTGGCTCAGCTTACTATAGCACAAAGTGATGCCTGAAAAATAACTACAAGTACAAGATTTCAAGGGACTTTTTTTCCTATTGTTTCATTTTTTTTATGTGTACAAATGGATTTCCTGCAAGTATGTTGGGGCACCAAGTGAGAGTGAGCATCCAGAGAATACAGGATCTTTTGTAATTAGAGTTACATATGGTTGTGAGCTATCATGTGGCTTCTGGGAATCAGAGGTAGGTGCTCTGGAGGAGCAGCCAGGGTCCTTCATTTTGAACCAATTCACCAGCCCTCACTTAAATACATATTTTTAAACTCATCATACATTTTTTTCTCCTTTGATTTAGTCAGTTTGGAAGATATGGTAAAACTTCACATTGTCTTCTCTCCATGTAAATCAGTCTCTATGATGATTCTATACTTCCTTTGATGTGGAGCTTATAATAGCATCCTTAAAAACCTGAGTATCAGAGCAGTTGCCAGGCAGACATCCACGCTGCCACATATTTCAAAGTGATTTGGAAGTGGCAGGTACAGTTGTTACTCAACTCGATGACAGATAGATTTTGTTGATTTTAAATGCCAATTTCTGAAGTTTTATTTTCATGAATAAATATAAACCATTCTAACAACATATACAAGTGTAATTTTAATAAATGGCTAGAAGCTCCCATCTGCCTGACAGTAAAAGCCACTAAAAAGAGTCAAACTAGAAGAATCATGCCAGGTTATTTGGCTTTAGCATTTCTTAGACAATAAAAACAGGAAAAGACCATACGCTTTCTAATTTCCCCATAGCACTTTATATGCAAATTTGCACATGAGACACATGTATTTTATGTGCACTCGTGTGATGAATGCTTCTTGGGGAAAAAGATTTTAGTTTTGGTTAAATTTTGTTCTTCAATTTATTCTGCTTAGATGCTTACAAAGCGTCTACAGATAAAATGAACTCCAACAAGGAATATATTAGTGCTGTGATTCTCCTGACAACTTCATTAATACATTAACGCATGAAAAAAATTAGGAAAAAAATAGATTTAGGTAAAAGTGAAACAAAAGATAACACTTTGTGGTGTAATTTTTTTTCAGTAAGCTTTATAAATAAATAAATGGTTAGCTTAGTACTAAGAATATGGAAGTAGTAATCGCCATCATATTCATGACACAGATGAACTGCAATACCAGATAGTTCTCTCTGTCCTCAGTGTCCAGTCAGTTCTGTCTGCCTCAGTCCACAGGAACCACTGATCAAATATTATTCACTGAGTGAATTTTACCTCTTCAAAGACCAGGTAAAGCAGCTTCCCACCCCAATTGATATATCTACAACACAGACCCCACACCTAAAGCTCAGGGAACATCTTGGAAGAGTGATGTGGGAAGATAGTGAACCAGGACATCTGCTTCAAGGTTGTGTTTTCTGGGTGTGATATGGAAGTTACATCCGTGAACTTAACTGTCCAGTCGTGAAACAAGACCTGAAAGATGACAATAGCAGATGCCATGCCAGTGTGATTAGAGGAAATCTCACAGGACTCTGCACACAGAAAAGAACCACAGGCTATCATGTCTGTTGGCAAGGAAAATCAGTCTTTTCCAGGGGCTGTGATAAGCTATCCACTCCCAAGTGGTCATTGCTAAATGCATACACAATACCAGCATCACTGAATGGACTCAACAGGTTATACATAGATAGACAGACAGACAAAGAGATAGATATAAAACAAGTTTTCAAAGCAAGGTTGTGTATAGTGGAGGGAGTAGAGGGGATGTGGGAGAGATTTAGTGATGAACGAAGTGAGAAATGATGTAAATACAAAACACATATATGAAAATTATGAAAAGAGAGTGAAAAGCTATATGATATGTGAAGTTGATTTCATTTTAAAATAATGTTAAAACCCATGTTTGTTACTATTTTATACTGGTGCATTTTGTTTACTGATCTGTATTAGTCAATTTCAAATAGAGGCTCCAATTCATTTATGTATTGACATTCATAGTCGTTATGATATCACTAGTTCTATTTTTCCCTATGATTATTAAGTCTCATGTGACAATATTACTAACTTATTTTTACATATATCTATATGTATATATATATATATATATATATAATTTTAAAATAGGTCAATATCTAAGAGAACAATGTTGCATCATCGTATACAGAATATGTACAAATTTACATGAGATTTACAAATTTCTTTAATGGAATATACAATTTCATCTTGGCATTAACAAAGTATTAGACAGTCAGTTGCTCCAAATTCCCATCAATAATTGAAATTATAAGTCCTTTTGGTTTTAGTTAAACTTGTCAAGTTACTCAATATCTCAATGCAGTTTAATCATGTTTCTCTTGACAAAAAAGGGACAATGAACCTCTTTCCATGTACTTATTTCCCATTTGTATAATCTCTTTTGTGGAATTTACTTTTAATTTAAAATTTTTTTCAGGTTGTGTGACAGGTGTTTTCAATTCAAATGCAGGGAATAGTTGCATATCTTCCAGAAGCCCTTTATTGGGGGTTTTATTAAAACTATTGGAGGGTAAATATCTTAATACCTGAAGATTGTTTTATATTTTATAAGAATTCTGCTTATTATCTATTACTTGATTTACTGTTTCTGGTTTTTTGACCTATTATAAAGTAAACCCCTTTTCTTTAAGTATGGTCTAGTTTGGATAGTAATTGTGATGGTACCTGCTTAGAAGACATAAATATCCACTCACTTCCTTGGCAACATTATTTCTTAAAAAAAGGATTATGTTTCTCACAGAGCACTCTCTACAAGTAGATGAAAAGATGCCAGTTGATTTATGTGTATGCATCTGTTTCTCATTTTTATTCCATTTCTCCTTATGGCTATTATTATATTACAGTTTCACAATTTTGATTATTCTAGCACTGTAATCCTTGAAATCAGGAAATTTTCAATCAGCTCATTTCAAGATGATATGAATAGATAAATATCATCTTGTAGTTGATACAGAATTCCTTGTCAGCTTTACAGATATCATCAAGGCTAGAGAGGTGGATATAGCGGAATAAAGTGTTTGCCATGTGACCCTGGCAAGTTGAGCTCTATCTCCAGAAATGAAATAAACAAGGAAGGAGAGAACGGACTCTACAGAGCTGTCTCCTTCCTCAGGATATGTGTTCTGTACACATAATAATAATAATAATAATAATAATAACAATAATAATAATGAGGATAAGCAAATGATGAAGAATTATCTTATGTGGGAACTGCTTTTAGAAATATAGTACTCCTTACAGTAATGAAACAGACAGACTAAGATAAAGATCCACTTGCAGCAAATGATAGTAGACAAGGTTGCGACTTTTATGGCAACTTGACACCTTTGTTTTGAAGTAGCTCTTCTTCACCAACAACTTCCTGTTTTGATTACAGACAACTTGGATTCCTTCTTGAGAAGACTTTAAAGCAATTGGTCGATTTAAAAATTGCACCCTCTCACTCTCTGCTTTACAGGTTGAAAATCAGCCAAACACGAAGGGAAGGGAGAGGAAAGGAGTGTTTTCCTTCTTGTGGTGTAAAATTTTAGCCACCTGTGCTATGTTTGCTGTGCTTCTAACACAAATAAAAGGCCCAAGAGTAAGTGCTCCCTTTTATGCTCTGCAGGGAAGTATATTCAGAGAGCATGCAAAAATTCCCCATCATTCTCCACTCACAGAGGCTTGCTAAAAATAACACCAGATTCCACTTACAACGGAACCTGTGCTGAAGATGAAAAGGTGGTTGGTTAACCATAAGGGGGAAAAAGGTCTTAAAATGACAAAACAACATAAGAAGGTAAACTCAGGGCCCATGGGGACATGAAACTTTGCTTATACTGGCTCTTGGTAATAGGGAATTTTAGGTTTTTCTAAAACCAGCAAAGACAAGCAGAGGATTTTTCAGTACCACTCAGAGATTTTTCCTTAAAGTTTAACTTCCTTTAACGTTCTTGTCTGTTGTCCAGAAAAGAAAGAATTATCAATATCACTAAGAAGTCTACCTGTGACTTTGGGGCGACTAAATAGAAATGAAAGTGAGCTATAGAAGGTCCAGCCAGTTACCCCTACCTCTAGTATCAATTCTGAAGGTTCTCTTGTATTTCATCTGTTTCTTCTAATCCATTTTATTAATGTCTGACAAACTCACTTCTCTTCAGGCATGGTGCCATTGTGTGAAGCATCACACAGACCTGACCCTGTGGTACATGCCATGTTTTAATCCTACTGCTATGAGGTGGGAACAGGCCTCTATCTCACAGGAATAGGGGCCAGCCTGGTTTACACAACAACTTCCAACCTATCAGGGATACCTCATGAGACACTGTGTAAAAGAGGCATGTATCTAATAAAACAAATAGGACTATGTACTCCTTTTGTGGCCCCCATTTACTTTATACCATATAGTATGGTTTCACCAGTCTATTTCTTTCTCCTTTTAGAAAGCTGCCCAGAATGGAGTTTTGGGAAGGGGACCCATAGAGAAGGTTTGAAGGTGTGCAGTAAAATATCATTTCAGTGTATATTCTATAAGATCATTCAAGACAGAGTACATAATTTGGCTATATGTTGTTGCTTCAACATTTATGGCAAAACAAGTGTTCAGAAAATACCTAATGTGTTGTTTAAGTATCAAATCCAAAATAGAAAATAATTATTACAGTAGAGCACTGGTTCAAAGAATGCAAAATTCTGAAGAAAAAAATTGTTTATGTGAAAGTGTCTGAGTCTAAGCAAAACAAAATCATCACATTCAAGAAAAGCAAAAACTATTTAAAGAAACTATTTTTCATGACATGCAGATCTCATGCAAATAATATTCTACATGTTCTCAAATTTTGACATATTCCCTAAAATAAAAATTACACTTTTTTCACTAATCAGCTATAATCTTCATAGTCAACGAATCTGCCTTTCTTATTTGCATCCCACAATATTTGAATACTTGAGTCCAACACTGAAGAACTTTAATTAGCTTGCTGAATATTATAACTCAACAACAACAACAACAAAAAAAAACCCAGTTAACATCCAGTGGAAAGAGGCAAGGGGCCTGCCTGAGAAGGGGCAAACCCTGAAGACTGATAGCAATAGTGGTGTTGTCAGATGCATCATCATATCATGGTGGTAACTGTTCAGCTGGTAGTTTGTACATTTCATAGTAGAAAACATTGATCCACTGATATGTATCTGTTTAATGTAAGACAAGAAATTTCATTCATAAAATGCCATTGATTGAAACTACATGTTCTTACATGTTAGTGTGTGGCTGTGAATGTCTACAGAATGTGTAAACCTTTACTGATGGATGAGTTAAAGACATGTGGTATGAAACTGGTATCAAAGGAAGGAAACTGTTTTCCTAATCTTCCTTTATATCAAGTCAAGTTGATAATGTAACTGACATATTATTTCTTATTTTAAAATATTACAAGTGTCAATGAACATTACATTTAAATTTTAAATGCAGCAGTGTTTTATTATTTGTATCTTTGTATCTTTTAAAAAATATATTTATCAGATATTTTCTTTATTTACAATTCAAATGTTATCCCAAAAGTCCCCTATACCCTCCCCCGCCCTGCTCCCCTACCCACTCACTCCCACTTCTTGGCCCTGGCTTTCCCCTGTACTGGGGCATATAAAGTTTGCAAGACCAAGGGGCTTCTCTTCCCAATGATGGCAACTAGGCCATCTTCTGCTACATATGCAGCTAGAGACAGGAGCTCTGGGGGGTACTGGTTAGTTCATATTGTTGTTCCACCTATATGGTTAAATGCAGCAGTTTTAAGAACCAGCAATATATTGTGCTAAGTAGTTTATCTTTAAATAGAAACAGTTGATTTAGACTGCTGAAACAACTCATTTCAGGGAATAACTTCATATACTTCTGTGGGAAAGATATCTTGACATGTATTCTGAAAATGACCAATCCTTTCTCTTGAAAAATCAGAGTCAAGATAGCATCCATTCTACTGAGAAATGCATACTACATATGATTATCTTCTATGCATTCGATGTGCTGTCAAACAAGCACTTTAAGGCTCAATATGTTCTTTTCGCTGGCAGTTATACTGGCTAACCACTTATTTAGGAAAAAGTCTTTTACACCAAGGTTTCCACTAGTTTTCTTAACTTAGGAAATGGTCATGTCAACAAAGATTATGTGCAAGAGATTTCTGGTCACTGTGTTTTCTTATGACTTGCAGATGAATTCACAATAAATGCTTGACTGCCTAGTGATAGAGAAATCCCAAGTGGTAAAGGATATATCAGTGGTTAAAGGATTCGTGTTTCAATTACTGGCACCCACTTGTGAATTCATGATTCTTTTATGCTGGTTTACCCTGCACTAGATGTGCCAAATCTATTGGGTTTTAAAATAAGACAATGACTTCTGTTTCAAAATATTTGAGGATGTTCTCAGTATTAATCTTTCATGTTGATAAGACTAGTGATCCAACAAGGTAAAATGTTAACACAAAGTATGTGTAAGACAACCTTCCATTCACTAACCTCATTGTGCTTGAAAGCTTGTGTCTCATCATAATACCAGAAAATTGTCACTAGTTAGAAGAAACGAATTCAAATCTATTTTTATGCAAATGAAACCAAATAAAACCTGGCTAAAATGAGGCATTAGAAACATGCTCATTAATGATGATCAGGCTTACACTATGAAACATACCATGCACTCATAATTGAACTCCACCTCTGTGTGATATTCCTAGCTCATAATAAATAGAAGAGAAACAAGCTACGCAGAAAATGATTTGTTTTATAGAAAGCCTATGGACAAACATGAAGTCTAAATAAGTACTCCTCTCTTACTTCTATGTGTATGTGTTATGCCCTGGAGAAAATAAGTGCGATCCCAGGGGTGCCACTCTTAAATTTGCTATACAACTCATTGCTTCCCAGAGTTCTACCAAGAAATGGAGAAATGGAGAAAAGAAAAGGAAAGAATAAGAAAGACATGTTTGGTCAAAGGATGTTAAGTCACCAATAGGAAAAAGGTTTTGGTACAGCCACCCATTAGGTGAACAGAGCACATATGAAAACATTATATATTTAAAAATGTAACAGAAGAAAATTGTTATCACAATAGGAAGCCACACCAAATTTACATTCATTTTAACATTGCATGTAGTATACTTGTATGAATGCCACATACTACTCTACAATGTGTACTACTTTATAAATTCTCAAGAAATTCTTCTCTCAGTATCATAAGTGCTCTTTCAGGTGGATTATAGCACTCAGCTCACATGACAAGAAAACTTCAGGGTTGTAGTGGAAAATTCTTTCTAATGCAAAACCTTCCTGTGCAATATAGTGCTGGAAAATCAGGGCTCATTAGAAGGATTTCAAACATACTGTTTATATATACTCTCCCATACATATGCGCTAATACTTCTCTAAAAATTTCTACATAAAATTGAAATATATTTTTTATTGGGTATAATGTGCTTTCTCCTGGGTTGATAAAAGAAGATTCCTCACAAAAACGACCTATTAAAAGGCATTAAATGTTATACTAACAACACTTAACAATTATAAAAGTAAACTGTCCTTAATACCAGGTATAATAATGACAGTATAATTCACCATGCTGAAAGCCACCTAGCTACATCCCATTCTAGTGAAGGCCCAGCAGGGAATGGGGTTTACCATCCGCTTGCTTATTCTAGCAGGTCATATAATATTTATCGTTTATTTCAGAGAATGTGATCATGATGCAAATAATGTGCTCTGTTTTGTAGAAAGGGTTAAGTTGCAGCCTTTGTGGGCCATTAGTTGGAGATTTATTGGAGGAGTTAGTAAGTCTACAGTTCAATATGTAGTGATGGAACAAGGACCATAGTTGCCGAGACACAGAGAGGAAGAGAGCTGAGGCAAATGACGGCCCTAGGGCTTTACAACATATGGCCCATCAGTCAAGGGTCAAGCCCCCTCACAAATTGCATGCACTTTACATAGCCATCTGCATCAATAAATTACTACCCTCTTGTAGCCAAGCACTAATGCACAAGCAAGAAGGATCAGTCCCACTTGCAAATAAACTGTTTTATTTATCCTTGTTCACTTCTGCCCCATAGGGTGACCCATCTTTTCCACACTAGAATTTCCTCCTAGAGTTAGGCCAACCCACTAATAAAAATGCTAATGCTTGCAAAGATACATTTCTGGTTTTCTGAACTGAATTATGTTCTAGATACAAATTGAAGCTAGAGTGGGGGCTGTCAGAACACTTATGAGGAACTAAACTGGGAATATACAACTTTTAAACCATTTTAAGAATTCATCATTTCTATAACATTTCCCTTTGATGACCTAGCAGCTGCTTTCTTTGTGAGTGAAAATGTTCTATTTTGCATCTTTAATATTCTCTCTATTAGAATATCCTATTGTGCATCTTTAAATATTCTCTCTATTTATTTACTAGGACTCTTGGCAGTAAACCTCTTGAATTTTTTAACCACCATGTGTATTCATAGAGAATATTTAAAATGACTTCTTAGACACACTTGAATATATATAAGATTGATTTCAATTCAAGTGTTTCGTGCTTCCATTCAGTGGTCACAGTCAATGCATATTTTCTTATTTTGATGCCTCATTGTCATTGCAGAAACCTCTAAACTTGGTGAATTTCACAAGGAACGTCTTAAAAGGTGACAATATGTGCAACACTTGTTATACAACATAAAACATGCCATTGGAGAGAAAAATAACCCTGAAGAACTACAACAGCTTTAACCATGTGACTGGCTATTCAAATACTTAAACAATTAAAAATATTTGCACAAAAGGAGGCTTTGATGAAAGGACATATGGGAAGGAAAAGACATAAAAAATACATTAAGTAAAGAAAATGTTTGAATGTGTACTTTAGACAGGGCATAGTGACCTTTCTCTAAATCATGTCATTGATTTCTTCCAATAAACTTGTGATGCAGACCACCACTATAATTATTTAATGCTAAGAAAAATTAAGGATTAGGGAATGTTAAGGGGTTTGCCTTTGAGAAAAATTGGCAAAAGGAGGAACAGAAACTGATACAGAACTGGGTCTGGCTCAAGGTTTACTAACATTCTACAGTCCAATAAAGATGATATGGAGATAAAAGAAAATTGTAAGATCTCAGGGAAGACGAAAAAAATTGGATGAAACATGGACTAGACAGGAAAGAGCATTCTTCAATGTAGGCTTAGATAGAGCCTTTTCAGTCACCTAAAACTTCTGTATCAGCAAGTCCTTGACAGCAGGAGGTCCTCATTTGCTGGCACAGAAACAGAGCATTGGTATATATCAAGAAGAAAAGGAATCCAAATGTATAAGGAAAGGGTTTACTGAGATCAAGACACTCCTGAAGCTTGGAATGGCCAGAGTCTTTGGTTATCCATGCAAAGGAGAGCTTTCTACCAACATGATGCCTAGGTACAAAAAGTAGCAGCATTCTATAGACTACTAGGAGCTTAAGGGAAAGAGTCAAAGAAAGGTGTCTTTAATAATAGCTAGGGTAGAGAAGATTATGGTAAAATTAATTCCTGTGCCTAAAGATCTATTTACCTGGAAAGCTGTGAGGCTGAATCAGGTAGTCTTTTGGAAAATTAAATGATTGTGCAAATCTTGTAGAAGATCGATATTGTCATATGCAGAAAACAAAGAACTACATATGTAGGACTTTCTCTTTAGGGTTGGTGTTCAGTAAAAGGGCAAACATAGATTCCCATAAATCCTTAGAGTTTCTTTAAATACTCTAAAGTAGCCTATCGATGTAAAACTTAATTAGTTACCTTTTAAATTGAGAGCAAATAGGCACCCCCATGATTTAGTATGAGAAACACAGATGTGGACTTCACTTCTGAGATTGGACTCCTGTTCCTGAAAGTTATTAGACTGGACACAAGACTGAATTCTTTTGATTTAGATGGAAAGCATACAGTAAGATTTGCATTGTAATGGATCTGTTGACCCCTGGTCACGATGGAATTGTCAATAGAAGTGTCTTATGTATGGTATGAATCATATCTAATGGTTCTATTAACATCATATTGAGATTGAAGTCTCTAGGAGCATGACTTAGAATAATGGAAATGGAAGTGGGCTTTATTTATTATTTTCATTTCATTTCTGTAAGTGTATTTTTCCACTTTTGTATCATCTCTCACAATGAAAAGCAAGAAAATGATACACTTATTAAAATTATATCAAAGCACATGAACTTGTAAAAAGCATCCAATATTAAAACAGATGATATTTCTTCTACAGGATCAATCCCCTAATGGCCTACACCTCCTGGACTCAGGAGCCTTGAGACTAATGGAAACAAGAGAGGATGTGAGCACACAGTGCTGTTTGTCTACTCTTCTCACACTGAAATACAAGCAAGAGTCTTAGAGTTTCTTGTTCAGAATCTACAGCTGTAGAATACAGTACCTACCCTTTCTTATGGCACCAGGACACAAGGATGAAGAAGAAAATACAAGAAAGCTTTAGGAACAATTTAGAAGAGATTGATTCGAATAATTAATAACAGCTCAGTCCAATACCATCAGAATAAGTAACCATGTTGAACATATAAGTGGAAACATGGACAATCATCAATTTAGACAATTTTCAATTTGTTCAATCTACTCCTTAAATAACAGTAATTAAAAAGATTTTACACTTACATGCCTGAAGAAATATTCTAGTGTGCATACTGTTTTAATATAAGATACACTGGATGTTTAAATAAACCTCATTTATGAACATTTAAGTAGGCAAGGTATTTTCTATTTCTTCCTTTCAAATGTGCTAGCTAAGTCACAAAAATATCAAAGGTGCAGAGAGTATTTGAGGAGCAAATGATAAAATTCTTTGTCTTAATATATGTGTAACAGAAGGCTGCAAATACATAGAATAGAAAAAGTGTTGTCCTAGAAGATTTTCCAGGATGGGGCAAGATCTTGACCATATAAACACACCCTCTTTTGCCCGGATCCAGTTATTCAGTTGAGTTATTGAGGAATATCTCTATTCCCAACTGACATAGACAATTTCAAAATGGGAAAATCTACAGTAATGATTGAAAAAAAAGGCATTCTTTTGATGGATGAGGTAATACTGAGTGAGAGAAGATGACCTCACAGGACATTACAACTATTTGGAACACACAAGCAAAGAAAGGGGTGTACCCAGATGTTCTTGGGGGGCGGAGGGGAGCAGTTACACAGAATGGATTTGGTGTGGAAGAGAACACATCTATTTTTGATAACATTTGTGACTTTTGTATATTTCTGAGGACAAAAGGTCAGTCTTTCTATTGGTTACAGGACTGAATTTTAGCTTTATAAAATCTAATCTTAGGAAATTGCTTAAAAGTTTTCATTGCCTCCTCTTGACACCTTGCCTATTTGGTGTGGTATCTTATGACATGGTAAAGCTCACACTTTTACATTTTACAGGATCTGATGACTCTACAAGCCACTTCCAACTTCTATTTTGAAAATAGAGCCTTCCATTTAGTTAAAGTATGTCCTTCATACTTGAGAAAACAGAGTTGTTTTGTGGATAAAACAAAAGATAATGTGTAAGTGCTGTAGGGTTTCAATGACTGAGTCACTGGATAGCACCATGTGATTCACAGCTAAGACACAGCAAAGGTTACTATCAGAATCATCATCACTTTTATCCTCCTCCTCCTCCTCCTCATCATCATCATCATCGTCATCATCATCATCATTAGCATTGGGACCACCACCAACCTCATCTCATCTCCAAAGATTTATTAATATCCCCGGGGGCTGAAGACAGGCCAGTACTACTTATTTTATGATCTTCTAACTATGATTTATGATGCTCAAGCACAGCAATTAGCATATGCATGAGGTTCCACATTGCTTTCAGGAATTTTCAAAACTATTGTTATCTAAATGTTTTTAATATACTTCATATAGTATGTGTTTGCATTGACGGTATACTTAATCTACTTGCAGTGTGTGTGTTATACTTGCTTTGTCTTCCACGTTCAACTTAACTCTAGTCTTTCCATAAGTGTCCTGGGGGATCTCTTATGTAGCAATATATTACTTACAAGGATGCAGAGCCAAGGTTCATGCAAAAACTCTACTGAGAGAATGCATTCTTGCTGTGAATGCAGAACTCCCAGAACAGCTATCAGCACAAGTACCCATTTGTAAGTACATTACGCAATAAAAGTACTAACTCCAACAGATCATTTAACTTACTAGCATCTCTCCTTGGACGTCTCAATCAAAAAATGGGGCAAAATAGAAGCATCTTCTTATGTGGTTTTCAGTCATGAGAGATACACCATCTACCACATTTGACTTCTGATTTCACAGTATGAACCTCTCTGTCTGTCTCTGTCTGTCTCTGTCTGTCTCTGTCTGTCTCTGTCTCTGTCTCTGTCTCTGTCTCTGTCTCTGTCTCTCTCTCTCTCCACACACACACACACACACACACACACACACACACACACGCACACGCACACACACACACACACTCGAACAAGTGAATATTTGCACAAATACATACATATTTGTGCTTGTGAGCACACATACTTACACATTTAGGTATTCTACTGGCAACCCATGAAAGTTATTTGATCATGCTTTATTAAAATACATCCTTATATATTAAAACACAAACTTGGAGCTATAGAGATGAAGTGACTCAGCCATTAATGGCAATTTTGACTCTTGTAGAGGACCCACATTCAAGTCTCTAAGCCCACATTAGGCTGTTCATAGCTGCCTAGATCCCTCGTTTCTGGGGGCCTGAACTTCTGCTTTTCATAGATTCAGACACACATGTAGTGCATACACTTACAGGCAACCACAGATACATGTACATACAGAAAATAAAAACATTAAGTGCTTTAAGGGAAAGGAATAAAAAGACAGGCTCTCCAGAATAATGGAGATATACAACAAAATCTCATCTTTATTTTTTTTTCAGAGAGAATCAACAACAGATTATAGGAATATACCTTGTTCTGTCCAAGACAAAACATTATTTAAAGGCTTATCTCCCATTTACATAAAAACCTTTAGTAGCTCCTTTCTATTAAAAAGGTCTTTGAACTTGGGTCTCCTAGGAAAATCAGAAGATAAACACATAAAGTCTCAATGACCTGACGGCCTAAACATGAAATGAAAAAAAGGACACAGCAACAGAGATGGTAACATGGGTTGTGCAAAAGAACTACAGGCAACTAAGACATGCTGAAAGCAGGAGAAATGGGCTTCAGAAAAGAGCTTACCAATCTGTTATCTATTTCCAAATGGTCAGCTCTGAAAATATACATACAGGTAATATTGCACAGACTGAGAAGATTATATTTAGGAATATATACATATACATATATATCTATATACACATATACATGCATGTATGATTGTATGCATATATATGCACATTCATTTGCATATGTACATGCATGTAAAAACAATTAATGGGAAAAGAATCCACATATTTGAAGGAGATCATAAAAGGCATATGGCAGGACTTGGAAGTAGGAAAGAGAAGAGAGAATTATGTAATTATATTAGAATGTTAAAAATAAAAGAAACACTTTTTAATGTCTTTGGAAAGAATATTATTCTCCTTGGATCTAAATGTGGCTCTTTTCCAGGCATCACAACCTAGAAAATAGCCTCTGTGGATGCCAGTGTCATGTCCCATTCTGGCTCAAGTACCAAAAGCAGTCGCTTTCTGTGTGTCTTTACCAGCATTTTACTTAAAACAAAGCACCTCATTCCTACTGCTGATACACAAAACAGAGTTAGGCGTTGAAGGACCTCACCTTCCCATATGATTTTTTCATTCAGAGATATGACCACGGATATGTGATAGGCTTATTAGAAATACTGTGTCTGAGAGCACCTCGATCTGTCACTGATTCTTGGCTGGTAGCATCTTGTATCCCGTGATCTCAGCCAACAAGAAGACACTTCAAAGAGATCCACTACACTCTTACTCATGTTCATGCGTGACTGCAGTCCTGCCCCACACTCCTACCCAACGCCATCTCCAAAGGGTCAGATCATTGTCTAGGCATGGATGCTGATCAATTCCTCTGTGACTCCATCTCTCTAGACACTTGATTATTAGTGTCGACTCTCTGATCATAAGAACAGTGGCCAAATAATCATATAAAACTCATATTCCTTTGACTCTGAAGCTGTGGACTAGGTGACCTTGGAAAAGCCAATAAAACTCCCAGAGCCATTTCTCCTTTCTGAACCTAGCAGCCTAAACTATTGATTGTTCTGCATCTTAATTCTTTGTGCTGCATTGCTTAGGAAAAAAAAAAAAAGAGGCTATTGTAGTTCAAAGTAGTAAAACTTTCCTTGCTCTTTGTAAAATGTATTTAAGTCATGATTCTAAAGATCACAAAAGTGCTATCCAAATTGGGAGTGACTCTTCAAACAACTTAGCTCATCGATTGCCTAGAATACCCTCCTTCCACCCCTATTCCTTACACTCTCACAGCGACGCCTTGCTTGTGATGTGGAGCATTAAACCTTAATTATACATCACGATATCTATGTAAATGCTCGTTCAATAGGTTGTGTAAAAATAGAGCATTTCTTCTATTTCAGCGGTGCATATATATAAGAGTACCATGTATAAAGAATTAAATTTCCTCTAAATCCACAGATTGCTTAATGACACCCTAACGAATTCTTGTGAAAGCAGCCCTCCCCCTTTCTTTTCTAATCTCAATGGCCACCTCTTTTATTTCTTTTGCAGGATGCGATGTATGTGATGGATAGAGTTGTATCAGAAGGAAAAAAAAAGTTGATAGCAGGCAAGTCATTTCAAGGAGAATTCTAACCAGAACAAGAGGATCTCATAAAGAACCTGACCTGCCATGTGTCCCACAGGTAGTGCCTCTGCCCAGCAAAGCTATTAGTGTAAACATTCAAGAGACAATAAAGAAGGCTGGCCAGAGCCCCAGATGGTGCTGCCGTAAAAACACATTCCAAGGCTTGGCATCTGGATGTTGCAGCTGCTATGCATGGCCCATATGTGGCAATAAATATTGGTTCTGAGGTTGGAATAACTGGAGGTTGGGGGGTCAAACGGAACCATCTGAAACATCACAATGGAACAAACAGACAAAGCATGGAAGTGATTGTGGGATGGTGGCATGCAATTTTTCATACCTCTTACTCTTTTTATTACTCTCAGCTGTTGAAATGCTAAGGTAAACTTTCAGTTACAGAGACTCATTTGTGGAAGCACAGCAGCCAGGATGCAATCATCTGTTTTTGTTGTTCCTTCTCTTTATTTAGCTTGCCTCTAGATACTAAGCTTTAATTACTCTTATCCCTTTTTGGTCAGAAATTAATATTTTAATACTCCCATTCAGCCATAGTTATCACTTGTGACACCATCCTCTAGTGACTACTTTAACTTTTAAGTGTAAACCATTTTTTAGTCAACTAGAACTTTTTAGAATCTTTACTAAAGCCTAGGCATTGTCCTGGAAAAAAAAAACAAAACAAAACAAACAAACAAAAAAAAAACCAAAAACAAATCCCAACCCCCAAATGCATGCTGCTGATACTCTGTTAGTGGAGTCATCCTGTATTTATTCATGAATATTTACTGTGTACTGACCATGCATTATTCTCAAAGACTGTGGTGAAGCTGAGAGGAAAGTGTATGGGAAATTAGTGTTGAAAGCTGACCATATGAGGAGAAATAATGTAATAACAACCTAAGACAAGATGAATCATGAAATTAGATATAAAAATGTCAATGTTCTACATTGGCAGGAGGTAAAGTCTTTACTGAGAACAACATCTTACCAGAAACTATCCAAGGGAGTATAGGAGAGTTAGCAGAGATAGAGGATTAACAGAGCAAAATAAAGGGAGAACAGAAAATAGTATCCTTTTGTGGGGAGTTGTATACATAAGGAAACTCCTTGGACTTTTAGTTAATGGAAAATTTGTTCTGCAAACAATCTAACAGAAGAAATTAAATGACCGGATAAATGTAGACACATTAATAAAAATAATAAATTCATAAACTGAAAAGAATTATAATCCTGTTTCTGGAGCAAGGGATCACATCCAAAGACCTGCTGGGCCTATGTGATACAGCTGGAATGCAGCCTCACCCTGGATTAGAGCATGATCTGTCTGGAATACAGACATGTCCTTGATGCACACCCTTAATCCCTAACAAGGAAGCTAAAAGTCGCTTGTAGAAGGAAGCAGACATGATTGAAAGTGACATTTAATTGAGAATATGATAAAGTGATGAATCAGAGAAACTTTTGACAGAATGAGTCAGAGATAAGATACATGCATCTCACATGGCAAACAGCACAGGAAAGTGAGGCTACTTAAGACAAGTGAAAGGTGGTGTGTGTTTATGATAGACTTGTTTGGACGGCTTTACAGAGCCAGGTTGAAGAAAGAGCAAGAAAACAGAAAGCGCCAGAATATGAGAAGGAGCCAGGCGATTAGAGCATATTGCCAGAGTAAGTAAGCTTCTAAGCAGAACAATTTAGCCAGAAGCCCAAAGAAATCAAACTGAATCAGTCAGCATGGAAGATTAGATGATTATGAAGGCTAGAAGCTTTTAGGAGTAGGACTAGGATGAGTAAGAACAGAGAAAGAAATGCTAAGGACTCAGCCTAAGCAGTGTATTCACACAGCTTGGATGTGGCTCTTGTCATTTCACCTGAAGAAATAAAAGCGACTAAACAACAAGCAACCAGACTTTGGACATTCAGAAGAGACAGTGGGTACATTGACAGTGAGTGACAATTCATAGATTGAAGGTCATTTAGAAGTCCTGTGTTATATTTTGGTGACAGAATTTTAAAGAAGTTCATGGACATTCTACCAAAGAAGAGATCCAAAATGTTCAAAATCCTTGCTTGTGCATTCAAAGTGTCCTCTGACAAAAACAGTCATTATAATGTCTAAACTTCCAAGGGGAGGGAAAACTGAGAGACATTTTAGAGAGTAGAAAGTAAAAGAGCCTTACGATTCTACAGGGACATTGTCTCTTCCCACAGGGTCCTTCACATATCTCTTTGCCCACAATATACTACAGTAGTAATTCTGCTTTCTACTCTACAGTTAGCCTAAAAGTTCCAGCTACACTTCCACTTGAACTCACACCAGGGAAGCTGACCTACATCCTTCTTTCTGTGGCAGTCTTTGCTGTGACACGCTGGGACACTGTCATTTCATAGATGCAGTATCTCATGCAGGTTGTCACATCAATGCCATTTCCAAAGACTCTACTACAAGGCATTTCACATGAATGATATTTTCCCGGATTCTTCTTAAAATATTTTAACAAAAGAAATGACTAAAACAAAAAAGCAAAGCATTTTATCTACTAGAATAATTTTACATAATTTTTCTTGTATCCAGATATAGAATCCCAGGTATTTTACACCATGATTTCTTATTACTACCTATTCTTTTCCACATTTCTAATACCACCAATGAATACTGGAAACAATGAATCAAGATATACACTTATTATTTTATCCTGTAAGCAAGAATTAGAAAAAGTATACTGAATCTATACAAATAATCAGAGTAGTTAGCAAGTCTTTCTTACATTGGGATAGAATTGGTGAAAATCCAGGTTCAATCAATTGTATGCTATTTACATATAGGATATAATAACTCCATCTTTTTACTGAGAGTTTACAGGCCTTTTGCAGACACTGGGGACTGAACCTATTCACACACATATGCACACACACACTCACATGAGTGCATGTGTGTGCAAACATGAGACGAGCAACAAGACTGAACTACATCTACAGTCTAAGAGTTATCACTTTTTTTAATTAACACATTTCTTCTCTATCAACACATACAATTTCTTCCTCTGTCTAGCAGTCATCACATTGGAAAAGAGAGTTCTAGTTCCCAGCTAATGTCTGTAACACATGCCTGTTGTCATGGTGTCTGCATTTGATTACAACAGCTTGCCAATTAAATCTTGCCAGGTCTCCCTGTCTTGTTGTTCAAAAGAACTTCTAAAGGTCCCACCTGCTCTGTGAAGCATCTCTGCTCTAAAGGCCATTCTCCAGTGCACACTTGCTCTGCCTGGCTCCTGTCTGCTTCACTAGCTCCCAAGCTTTTGGGCTACACCCCACTTGATGAAAACCCAGCCTTTGCCAGATAGGGTCTGCTTAGGCCCCTGCTTTTGCACCTTGTCTATCTAAATAATGAAACAGAAGCTGGCGATCACAAGGCTCCTCATGTCAGATTACCAAGTGCAAATTATCCAAGTGTTTTGATAGCTCTTAATTATCGACAACAGACAGTCTCCGGGAAGACTCTGCAGAAACAACACACCTTAGTAATATGAACCCTCCCTCTGATCTTTGGCAGTTGCCTCTCTGCTGCAGTATGGAGGTTGAGAGTGGAGGGTGCATTGCCAGGTACCCAGGAGGATGGGTAGAAATGGTGGACTAGAACAAATCATAGGAGCTAACGGGTGGCTGCTTAGGCGGGCTTTGTTAGGAGATGTATGTTAAGGTATAATTCAGAGATCATTTGTCAAACTGGCTTGAAAATTTGCCTAGAAAATCACCAGGACTGCCACAACATGATGTAGATAACAATCCCAGGTTTATTCTTCCCTGGCTGGAGTTGTTGGTCTTTTGACATTCCCTAAAACCCTGTGGCTTTGTCCTCTCAGTTGACAGCTCTAGTAGCATTAGCCTTCTGTCTTTGTGATTTTTGTCCATTGGTCTTCTCCACCAACTCAGCACCATACAATAGACTTCAGACTAAAGCTAATGCCTCCCATCATCTTTAATTGAAGTGAGGTTTAAGATGTCAAGATGCTCCTGAGAATGCCTATTTACACAGAGTTACTGAGAAGGGCATGGAGTCTTGACTGCTGCTATCCACTTTTATTTCTCCAATGTCCTCATGTTCATCATTTATAAAAGAGCTTCCAAAATCCTCACCAGTTACATCCTCTGCCTTTGGGAGGCAAGTTTGTAGCAAAGGATATTTCAAAAACATTGTGGATTATTCAAATCCAGTTCCTAAATACTATTTTAACAATTAGTCTGCTGATTAAAGAAAAATACACCATTGCAATTTTCCTTTTGTTGCCATTCTAGGATGATGATCTGTCAATCCAATCTCTGATAGAATTAATACACTGGCACCTAGAGACAATTAGGCTGAACTCAGAATTCTGAGCATCTGTGTCCATATGGATATCTTTCTCTGAATAAACTTATAGACAGACAACTTTATGCACATGCAGAACTTCAGTAATGAACCGTGGTAGAAACATAGAAATTATGGAACATGACAATTTCCCCTGACCTCAGTGTTGGCAGCAAAGCTAATTTATTTCTCATTCTTTCAAGGAAGAAACATTAGTAATGTGTGTGAAAGCTAGGATGACAAAGCGTCACAGCGTAAATGGAGCCTTTGGCTTTCTCCAACTTTAGGTTTTCCATTGGCAAAGCCATTTGTTATCTTGATTGTAAGGATTCTCTTCAACCAGGGGTGTTATCTTTTATGAACCCCAAGTACTCTGGGAAAAGATTCAGTTCTACTCTTGTTCAATTACCACCTTGGCATTTATATAAAATTCTGATGTATATTAAATTAGAAGAATTCTTGAATTTCTACCATGAAAACTTGAAAACAGGTGAAGAAGATGGATGGTGTGTTTCCCCAGATCAGTCTTTAAATTTAACAGCCAAGAGTTTAACTGCTGACAAACCATCTTTGTCCTTACAATGCCCAGCCTTTCACAGGTTAATTTTCTCAGAGTCCCTGTCCAAACTATATATATATCCCCACAAGGTGGCAGTAGAGATTTGTGGTCACATGGTTAGAACGCCCCCCCACCCCCAACACACACACAAACCATAGGGATTAAATATATTTATTCACTGTCTAAATTACATTTGTCCACTTTTCAAAATGTTTTTAAAATAAGAACTATTTTACAAGTCTTGCTTTATAAATTCTTATACAAACTCCCTTAATGCAGTTAATTCTTGGCTTTTTCAACTATTTAAATTTTTATAAAGTGGACTTGATGACAAACATCCATAAAGATTTTTTTTTGTATTCCTAGATCCATATTCCACTGGGTGAAACTTCCATTCCTGTTTCTATATGAGCAGAAATCTCCAAGCTTCCAGTGATTATTGTAATCTAAATTTTACTTCCCTGCATCCTTGGAATGTTGGTGGGGATTTTTTTGTCTCTCTTGTGCTCTTTAATGGTACATTCTAAACTTTCTATTTACCATACTTTAATAAAAAAGAAATCCACTAACCCACATATAATGTGCACAACATTGACAAAGACATTTAGTGGAAAGTTATTAGCTGTTCCTAGAGAAAATAGGGAAACTTGTTTATATGTTATCTTTATTTATTTGTTTATTTATTTATTGCCTGATAACTGAAAATAAGACACCTAACACTTTAACCTTTTCATCCCTCTTCACCCAAAAGGTAATACTAATACAATAAGGAAATAGGAAACAGATTTTCAAAGCAACTAAATACCTAGAACAGAGGAGTCTTTAACTTTTAAGCCAGGGTTGCTTGAGTTTTTTTTTAACTGCTTGGCAATGAACAGGGAAATTATTAGAATAAAAACAATTGATCCCCATACTGAACTTTCAAAACAGAACATTCGTCCTGTCTTTTTCAAGAACCTAAAAAGTCACTCACTATCAACACTGTACGTCCTACGTTCAATGTCTTACTGCCTTGATTCTCAGATCTCAAGTGATTGGCATTCAAAAATGCAAAATTAAAAAAAATGTTTTAAAGACACAGTCCATCTGCAACTTAGTCCTCTGCTTAGTTACTGGAAAATATCATATTAGATGAATTAATCTTTTATTGAAGTACCTAAAATATGAACACATGCATTGATCATGGCAGTGACTGTATTCTACAGGGAATATAGTTTCTGTTTAAGGCAAAAAATGAAGAAAAAAGTAGTGGAGTTCTTTAAAAATGATCAGCCACAAAATCAAAAGTGACTATCTGGCTGGAGTTTCCAGAAGTATGGTAACTTGGCAAGACCAGAAGCTGAGGATTCTGCCTCTAGTGAAAATATTACAGGGTAGGTGTTTTCAAATAGTCAACTTATACTCATGGTTGTAGAGCATTTCTTTATTATTTCTTGCTTCCTGCATCCTCTAGATCTCAATGTTTCCTCTGTCCATGAAAAGCCCAATCTTTCTTTCTTTCTTTTTTTCATGGAAGCAGTACAAGTATTTAGATGGAGGAGTGTATCATTAGCAATCTGCTGACATCTGTCGGTTTTTCTCATTGGCAAACAAAAGAGGCTTCAAGATCATTTTTAACAGACCGGCACATACTGCTCACACTGTGTGATTTCCATGTCCCTACTAGGATAGATTCCTTCCAGCTGTAGACAACTTTGGTTTCATATGTGAATACTCATAATAAAAAATTCTAGAGACGAATTGTAAAGAAGAGTATGTCTGGAATAAAACTGTTCATTGAACACTAAATTTATTCCTAGAGTATATATCATGTATCCTTTATGTGAATTACTTCTAGAGAAGTTAACTTTCTTCAGTGCATTGGATTTTAAATACCTTGTGTATATATTTTTAAAATTCAACTTACAGAAGAACTTAGTTGCCTCCCTACTGAGTTTTTAACATTTATTTTTAAAATTTGCTATTCTAAAATAGCTTCTAGAATACTTAATTATTTTTGTTTTATCTATCTATCTATCTATCTATCTATCTATCTATCTATCTATCTACCTATTTATTTATTTGATATTTTATGAATTTACATTTCAAATGTTATCCCTTTTCACAATTTCTCGTCCAGAACCACCCTAACATATCCCCCTCCCCCTGCTTCTATGTTGGTGCTCCCCCACACTCTCACCCATGCCCACCTCACCATCCTAGCATTCCCCTACACTGGGGCATTGAGCCTTCACAGGACCAAGTGTCTCTCCTCCCATTGATGTCTGAGAAGGCCATCCTCTACTACACATGCTACTGGAGCCATGGCTTCCTCCATGTGTACTCTTTGGTTGGTGAGTTAGTCCCTGGGATATCTCGGGGGTTCTGGTTGGTTGATATTGTTGTTCTTCCTATGGGGATTTTGTGCGTCAGGGACTCTACACTCTGTAGAGAATGCAATGTGAGTATCTGTTGTCCACCTGGAGAACATTTGAGAGGTCCTGCTGAGGACTAAGAGCCTGTGCTTACTGACTACAAGTATGTTTTTGGTACTTCCTAGTTCTTACCTTGGATCTAAGGGTGCTGTGCACACCTGTAGTACCAATGTGCTCAGAACTTCCTCTGTTGAATGCTATTGTCATGTTGGCTAAGTTTTTTTTAACTTGACTGAACTTTGTATCACTTTAAATAATACATGCCTCTAAAGAAGAATCATTTAAATGAATTCATTGGTATTTCTGGGCTTTAAATTATTTAGCATTATTGTAACATACATTTTTTTGTTTCAGATTATTGTTAATACATACTTTAGGTTAACAGAAAAGTGGGCAGAAAATAGAGTATTCTCAAGTAACCGGTCTTTCTTCATGCCTGGCATTTCAGTTTCCCCATGATGAGCTGAACGCAGAACAGACACATTATTATTAACAAAAGAGTCCCTGGTTTACATGAGAGTTCACTGTCTGGGTTGTACATTTTATCAATCTGACAGATGTATAATGGCATATCCACAGTTACAGTATTATGCAGAAGAGTTTTACCCTGTTAAAAAAAAAATCACTCGGTTCCTCCTACTTTTTCCTACTCTCATCCAACCCATGACAGCCACTGATCTTTTTGCTGTCTCTATAGTTTTGCTTTTCAAGAATGCCATACAGTTGAGATCACTGAGAACTGTAAGTCAGAGATGTCTTAAGCTGCTCTGAACAGCCAACGTCGAGCCTATTTAGCTTTTCCTGGTCAGCATTTTTTACTTAATTATGATGTGAAATTAAGTTTCATTCTATCTTTTTATAGCTCTTTTAATATCTTTTCATGCTTATGATGTGGATATACCATAGTTTGCTAAATTAATTTTATTGCAAGTTTTAAATGACTTATTTGTTTTCGTTTTATGTGCAGTGGTCTTTTGCCTGCATGTGTGTCTGTGTGAAGATGGCGGGTCCACTGGGATTGAAGTTAAAAAGAGTTATGAACTTTAAGATAGGGTCTCAGTATGCACATACTCCACACATACTCCAGACTGGCTTACCACCTACTGCAAAATAGTCTGGCTTTAAACTCACAGAGATATTCCTGTCTGCATCTCCAGGGCTGGCAATAATGGCCAAGTTTATGATAAATTAATGTTAAGGAAGCATTGTACATTTGTATTAGTGTGTGAAGCTTAAACTCTTCTTGTACTGTTTTGTCTTTGTCTTTGAGACATGTCAGCCTATGGAGGATAACCTTAAGCCCTAGTCCCTTCTGTCAGAGCTCCCAAAGTGACACTGGGAATGACCTTCCACTTCACAGTTGATCGCTTGACAGTTGACTACTGCTTTCTTTCTGATGTTAGAAATAGAGCCCTACACATAATCAAATGCAGATCAGCTACTCTCAATTTTCTATGATAAAAGAAAGACTTTTAGGGCTGTTGAGATGGCTCATCAGGCGAAACTGCCTGCAACATAAGCCTACTTCTGAGTTTGATACAGAAACTCATGATGGAAGGTGAAACTCAAATGTTGTTCTCTAACATCCACATACAGACCACACACATGCCCTAGCATACACATATCTGCATTCGTACTCACACACACACCCACACACACCCACACCCACACACACCCACACACACACAGACACACACACATAGACATATGCTCACAAGCAAACATACCACTCACATCATGCATATACAGTAAAAATAATTTCTAACAGAAATAAATAAATGAATAATTCTGTTGAAATTAATTTCAAAATATGTACATATAAATATGGACTGATACGTGTACAGTGGGTTTACATTTCAAATATTTATAACCCTCCCTCAGTATAAAAGTTTTCAATATAGTAAAAATTAAATAATACAACTTTCTATAGGGGTGTGGTTCTGAAGCTCTGATCAGGAATCTGTGTGTAAAGCCTGAAGGCCCTGTTCTACAATTGGTTCTTGATCAATCAATATATGTGCTAGTGGCCAATGACTGGGCAGAAGAGGTGGGACTTCCACGTTCCCACAGGCAGGCCAGCAAATACAGGAGGAGGAGAGAGGATTTAGAGTGAGAGTGAGCCATCAGCCATGTGAGATCTCTGGTGGAGTGGCCATCGCCACTTCCCTGACTGGGTCTGGGGTAGCAGGCTGGAGGTTAGAAACATAACTAATAGGCAGATTTAGAGGTGTAAGAGTTGAAAGTGAAAGTAGGGACAGGTTAGCTGTGGGAGGCTTAGAAGTGCCCAGCCTATTAAAAATATGGTAATGTGTGTGTGTCTTTCATCCTGGATCCAAGGGAACCAGGGTTGTAGCTGGTAGAGCAGTCCATTCAGACCTTAAAGTGAGAGAAAGACATCTAATGTATTTTGGAATAAATAATTGAAGGGGATGGCGTTTGATCTCTTATTTGAGATGAAAATATGGGAAGCTCAGTCACTCTGAAGGAACATATAGAACCTATGTACATAGTGGAGAAGGATGAAGCAACATCTACCTACAGCACAACATAATTCTAAATGATTACAGGACTGAGACTATCTTATTTCTCTTAAGGCAAAAATAGAATGCCAATTTCTCCAACAGCTCCATGACAACCCACTCATGACACTTCCAAGAATAATGATGAGTCTCAAAACTTGGGAGCTCTTCCAAGCTGCTCATGAGAATAGGACCACATAATTCCAAACCAGGATCCATATTGATAAAATTAAGATAATACAGCATTTCTCAGCATGGGAAACTTACAGATTTGAACTGGAGTTTGTGGTTTATTTGGGATGTTTTATAACTTGGTAGATGAACACTAATAAATACCTTTCTTTGTGAAGGTGAAATGTTTTAAAAGTGTTCCTACCTACTTTTTCCTCTGAAGAATTTACCTTACATCTTCCTTTAAACATAGCATGGTCCAACACACCCTTGTATTGGTTGTCAATGATGAGTTATGTATTAAAGTGTTTAGGAATCAAATAAGCATTTAAATCAAACGACAAATAAATCTGCCTATGTCTTTGACAGAAAAAATGTATCCTCTCAGGAGATAGCTTATATAAACTCAGATGAAGTTCAGCTATAATCAAAGAGTACATTCTTTCTAAAGTATTTCTTTAAATTAAATTCACTGCCTACCAAAAATATTGTTTCTTAATAGCCTTAGAACATTTTGGGAGACTTAAAATAGTTCCTTGGAGTTTCAGGAGAAAAGAAAGGAAAATGGTCATTGTTGAGTGTAAAAAAGATCAGCTGAGTTCCCAAAATACAAAATGAATAACACCCAATGATTAGAACTCTTATAGAAATAGTACCCAATACTTACCTGTTTAAACCTTCTCCTCATGCAAAAGACTCTTTCATATAATACAGGACTGAGCCAAGCACAGCCATAAACTATGCTTTATTGTGTATGTGGTCATAAAACCTCAGGATGAAATTCCCTATAATCATCTTCTCTATCCTTACCTACCAACACACACACACACACACACACATACATACATACACACACACATACACACACAGTACACACACACAGCTACAGATGTAACATACAAGGGAAATTTTGTGATAATACCATTTGTTCCCAAGAAAGTATAAACTCATTAACAATAAGGTTGGTTTTTGTCTTTTCTTTTATTCAATAGGAAATTACAAGTGTTAAGTACAGGAGCTATCTAACTACATTTTAATTACTCTTTGAATTTATTAATAGCATGGCATTATTAACTGGTTAGTTTTAATTGTCAATTTTACACAAACTGTAGTCATCTGGGAAAAGAGACTTGCTCAAATCACAGAGGCTGATGTCCATATCTGTGAGAAATTTTCTAGCTTGCTGATTGATAGCAGGACTCCCAGCCTACTTTGTACAGAACCATCTCTTGGCAGGGTAGTGGGGCCTAGGCTGTGTCTGAAACATAACCAGATAGAAGAGAGCAAGTCAGGATACAGTGTTCCTGCATGCTCTCTGCTTCATTTACTGCCTTCATATCCTTGCCCTGCAAGAGTCCCTGTCCGGACTTTCCTCAAGGATGAACTATGACCTGTAAGATGATGAAATACACCACTTCTTTCTCAAGTTGGGTTTGGTTATTGTATTTATCACAGAAAAAGAAAGTAAACTTTTTAGAATCTTACAAATTTAACTTACTTCTTAATAGTCAGTAGAGAAAAATAGCCCTAAAGTATGGTTTAATAGTAAAAGTTTGAAATGAATATCCTAGTTAGCCTAGTGCCTTACTAATTAAAAGGACCATTATGCATTTTTACATATCAGAGCTGTTGGTTCACTAAATTTCTAATTTAATAAGTAAATAATAGCAAGATTCATCTACAATACTTATGCCAAATTTATGTTCATTTTAAAAAAAATATTGTAGTTCCATTAAAACTGTGACTATATAAATGTATGCAATCATATGTATGTATATATATATATGTGTGTGTGTATATATATATATATATATATATATATATATATATATATATATATATAAAACCACATGTATATGATTCATCTATTGGTAGGTAGATATTAGCACAGTAATTGTTAGAAAAAGAGTATTTCTATTTAAGCTAGTTACACAGTTAAACATCAACCTTCCTCCCCCCCACCCCACACACACACCCAAAAAAAGCAGCAGAAAATGGCAGAGTGGCAGTTTGTCTCCTGCTCCTGGCTCAGAACAGAAGCCATTGTGCTTGGCAGTGTGTCTGAATCTCCATTGTATTCGCACACCCTCATCCTATGGAGGGTTGAGCTAAATGAGCCAGTATGTTAATTATGTGCTCTGGGAGCACAAAGAAGAGATAAAGCAGTTATTACCTTCCCAAGATTCTCAGGTAATGAGACCTGTTTCTGGAGGTAGGTGGCACAGGACCAGAATCTATCATGACAATGAGCTTTGCAGTAAAATGCACAGAATTAATTTGTTAATGAAAATCCTCCACTGGTTCTGCGTCACATCCACCTGACACATGTCACTGGGCAATGTCATTAACAGTTAACCAGCACAAGGTCTTTGGAACAGATGGTATAGCCATAGCTTTTCAGAACTGAGATCAGCTAATTCCAGCCACACACACCCCCATACCATGAAAAGGAAATAAAGTAAAATTGGCTCCACGTCACTCAAACATGACAGTACTTTGGATTTTCCCCCATGATGTTTTTTAGCCTTGAGGCAGATATGACAGGCGCCTTATTAAATTCCAAAAATAAATGTGGAACAAGAAGGCAGTGCATTCCAATGAGACATCCAACTTGTTAAAATGCAAGACACATAAAACTTGGCTCGTTTTATTTTTAGTGATCATCCCCATCGTTTAAATCAAAATGGAAATTCAATAATTTTTAGCATGAGTGAAGTAAAAATAGTTCAAAGATACCTGCTTTTGTTAAATAAAAATGGCTATCCAATTGCTCTCAAATACTTAAGCTGGAGTTTCCTAAGATGTTGCCATCAATGCCTAGATTTTAGGGTAAGGAATACAGAGTAAACTAGATAGAGTATCTCTCACTCTACATGGAAGCACCATCCATTCATCTCTTAGGAGTTCGTTAGATAAACCCACAGATCCCTCCTCTGTGCATCCCAAGCATTCTCCTACTTTTTAGAAGGCACCTGTAGGGGCATGCATTGCCTCTCAAATTAGCATGCTACCCAATGGCTCACTTTCATTCCCAACATCTTTCCTTTCATTCAGTCCCCTTCCTTCATGCCATCATAGGCAGCCGATTTTATAGTAGGCCGTGTTCATCACATGCTCATAGAAAATGTGATTGTTTTTAGTAGCTGTTTATTTTAAAAGTTTCTATTTACATTCATCTAACCCATACCATCCAGCCCAAGACATTGCCCAAATTTGTAACTGGATTATGATGCTGAAGGAAAATAGCCAGTTGCACGTGTTATAACTTTGCCATTGCTATTGCTTCTTCACTGTCTTATCATGGGCTCACCTTAGTTCCCCACCCCCCCACCCCCGCCCTCATTGCAGTAACACAATACCAAACAAAAACAACTCTAGAAAGCAAGGTTGAACCTCTCTCATAGTTTGGGTGTCATGACAGCACAGAAGTAGGAAAATGATGCAGCAGAACACCTTGTACACATGGTCAGAAAGGACAAAGGAACCAATCTTGGTTATTTTCCCTCTTTCTGTTCAGTCTAGAGTGTCAGCCATGAATGGAATGATGCTACTGACAGCCAAGGTGAGTCTTCGAATTTCAGTTATTCTTGCTAGAAATCACTTCCCAGACACATTCAGAGGTTTGTTTCCTAGGGGCCTCCAACTCCTATCATTGTGATAATCATTGTCAAGTACCTAGTGTCTGGTGGCGAAACTGAGAACATTCTCAACTAGGCTTATATCTTTGAATGTTTGATTCCCAGTTGGTAGATTGCTAAGGAAGGGTTAGGAGGGATGACCTTGATGGCAGAGAGGTGTCAGGGTATTTTGGCTTTGTAGTTTCAGAAGCCCATTCCATTTCCTGTCTTGCTCTCTCTCAGCCTGCTTTCTGTAGATCAGAATGTCTAGATACTACAATGCTTGACTCCTTGTCTGTCATCTCTGCCTCCACCATTAGGGCCATGGAAAAACCCACTGAAAATGTAAGCCCTCAGAGAATTCTTTTCTTTTAAATGTTGCCCTGCTTGATATTTTGCCATAGCAACAGTAACCTAACAAAAACATGACATCTTAAAGGAACTTTGACATAAAGCATCAAAAGAAATTCAATATTGAAGTTTTGAAATGTGTACATTATATACTGTGAAAACCACAAAAATTCAGAATCTTATCATTTACCTCTAGGAGCATATCCCTGGAGTTTGGTTCAGTTTCAGGAACAATGATGGACAGATGTCTGCATCCCATACCCATGAGTAGTGAGAAACTCATCTTAGAGTTGATAGGATGTACAGTATGTATATCATACAACGAATTACAGATAAATAAGGAGTACTGAGAATGGGAGAAATCATTGCTCCTGGGGAAGATCCCACCAACTGGCTACCCAATAGCAAAGGGTGATCTGTAATGACACATACAGGCAACACTGTATAGATGGAGCACCGTATATTTAGGAATATAGCAATGAAAAATGAGTGAATTTAAAAGAAAACAGAAATGGGTATGGGAGAGTTCTTAGAAGAAGGAAAGAATAGGAAGAAGTTGTGTAATCATAATCTCAAAACTAAAAGAAAAATTACATTAGCATATTTCTTATATACATGAATATGCACTCAGAAGACAGCTTGCAGGAATCAACTCTCTCTAGTGTGTGGGTCCTGCAATAGACTTGGTGAAAATTGCGTTTATTCCTTGAGCTATCTCAATCAAGCCAAGCATAATTTTCATGCATTATTTAATACATATACCTCTAAAGGAGACAGCACTAACCGCAGAAAGATTATACAACTTCTGCAAGGTCACACACACATGCATCACACACAAACACACACACACACACACATCACATACTATGTGACAATAATAGTGATTGGTCTCTTGTACTTTACTGTCAAAGCCCAGGACCACAAACCTTCAATGGCAGAGTTTCACACAGTAGTGACATACATAAAATAGAAAGTGGAGGAGACTGTCATATCAAAACTTAGGTCATATATACAGTGCTCTGCAACATGCTGAAACAATTGCTCCTCAAACTTTCCAACCTAAGATAGATGAACACATAGCACTTTAAGCAGCAGTAGGATACAATCAGCAATTATGATCTAAACAATGATCCCAAAGAGTAATGCTAGCTCACCTTATTTTTGCCTGGGGCTGTTGTCCTAAATAAAGTTTCTCACAAAAGGAGCAAATTAATATTTTGCAATGTGGTCAGATATGTTCTGTAATGTATTGCGCAAACTATTGTTATTTCTAGCAAAAGAAATATGGTTGAAGCCAGATCGAAGAGACAAGGTAGTCATTGCTAGCTCTAATTATAATTTCCTCATTGTGACTATTGCAACACTCAAGATCAAGAGACATGAACAAGACAGGTTGGATCAGGTATTAGGGGTCTCATTCATTCTCAACCCAGCACCCTCTATTGCTCTCGCCTCCACTCTCATCTCCTCTCCTTCTTCTCTCCTTCCTTTTCTTCCTAATAGCATTTCTCTTGTTAAATTCTCGTGAAGCAAAGATATAACTAGTGCTTAGGACACAACCTTCTACTAACAGATCATGTACACGGTCTTTATTAGACATGAAGAAGAAAGTAAGAGATTTCCACATCGAAGCAAAATGAACGCATAACATTGTGACATCATCAATTAACAAGGGCATGGCTGCCTACAACTTTAATCCTAGCACTCACAGAGACAGAGACAGGCAGCTGCCATTACATTCAAGACCAATGTGATCAATATCATGAACTTCAGGCCCAGAAAGCACTATGAGCAGCTGCTCTTTCCTCTGCTTTAGGCAGAAGTCAACATGTGACAGAGTATTGCTTCGCCTTCCATCTATGTTTTATCCCTTTTCTGTTTAAGTTCAACCAGAACTCTGTGCTAGGAAGAACATTTGTTGTTTATCCTACCCTCGTTCAAAGCCAAGCCACTGCTGCAGTCATGTTATGTCTAGAGTACAGCTGATGTAAAAGAAATTAGTTTAGCAAGATGTAAAGCAGAATATACTTATATAACATGTCTTTTACATCTGATTAAAATTGCTCTATCTATATCATTATTCCTTTCCTTCTGGAAGAAGATATTCAAGTAGAACACACACACTCACACACACACACACACACACACACACACACACACACACACACAACTGTTTGGCTAGACTTGGTTGCACCTACACTTTTTAAGTATTAAAATGAATGAATGAATAACCTCAATGAAGGGTGTTTCTATCTCTTTAAATACCATAATTTGGTCTTTTGGATTACATTCTCCATGTTTGAATTCTATTATTTAACTTTCTGAGATAGATATAAATGCACCTAATTTGATTTGAAATGTGTGGATCTTTAATACCAGTAGCCTGTGCCAGTATGATCCATAAGGCGACACACAGCTCTATGCAAACCCCATGCTTTCTTAGTGATAAAAGTAAAAGATTCAAAGTAAGCTGCTGTTAAAAAAAAAAAAAAAGAGTCATTTCCTGCTTGGTGGTAAAACACAGGTGAAGTGCAGTAATTCAGTGTCTGAGTTTGGTAAATTCATTGTTTGTCATCAAGTCTCCTATGAGTATGTGAGAAATCTGCTCACCAGTCACTGACTGCGATCACTGTCACTTCTGACTCTTCCTTCGGTGCACATGGTGTTTGAGATTCTAGCCACACAAGGAAAGGAATGATACAAATGGGTGATCTTTTCCTGATGCTTGGTTAGCTTCCTAGTATTGATTAATCATAGCTCAGTGGCGGGGAAGCCCTGAATTGGAGATCAGAAGATTGATGACTTTATACAAGCTTGGCCTCTCTTTATTTTCTTACGAACATGCCAATCTGACTTAACTTTTCTGTTCCCCAATTCTCTCCTCTGTCATTAGGGATATGTACATCCTATTTAATAACCAATTGGATAGTTCTCACTACTTATGAATATTAGTGTCATCTTTCCAGAAAGGGTAATGACATAAAGATACTTAATGTGTTAAGTTTTATCGGAGATAATGTTATCCTTAAGCACCAGAAACTTAATCTGAAAGAAGTAAGTCATCTAAAATTAGCATTGCCTAACTTTTTACTATAATTAGTTCACCCTTTTCTTTGTGCACTCTGATGATTTGAGACAAAATATAACATAATATGATATAATACAATAAAATGAGGTATGAGAAAAATGTATGAGTTTTCATGGTGTTTTATGTTCTTTAGATAGTGGCAACAGTTTAACTAGAACTTGATTTGTAAGCAGGTAGATTTATTAGAATGACTATGGTAATGTAGCATGGACGTTTCACTTTAGTCTTTTAATTATGTGTATTGTATATAGCTGTCCATAGGTCTGTGGATGTGAGGGTAGGTGTTTATGGAGGCCAGAGGCATTTGCCTCCCTTGGGAGTGGAATTACAAGCTGTTAAGAATGGCTCACCATGGGTGCTGGGAACTCTGGGACCCTCCAAAGAGCAGTGACTGCCCTATGCTGTATATAAGGGGGTAGCCTTGCTCTATAACAAACTAGCAAGTCTATATTTGAGCCAGTTTCACAAGAATCATAAATTTCCCTGAAAGAATTAACTTAGTTCTCCAAAAAGGAATTATGGTATTTATATTTTTTTACTTGTTTTTATTTACATGTATGAAAAGGGCAGAAAGGGTGTCAGTTCTATGGATCTGAAGTTCCAGGCAGTTGCCTCTTAGCTGCCCAATGTAGATGATGGAACTGAACTCAGGTTCTTTGAAAGAACATCAGAAATAATTAATAAGCCATCTCTCCAGCCTCACCTTTGAGACTTTGATATTATCTTGATAACTATGAGTCAATTTATCTCCCTATAGACTGTCAAGATATGAACAATGGTCAGGAGTTTTGTAAAGACAAACAAAACAAAGCAAAGATAAAAGAAAAAAAGAATATTCTTTCTGTGAAAAATAAAGTTTTTAAAAATAAGTACACAACTTCATTTACTCATCAAATCTATTTATCAAGAGATATTTATGTGGAGTTGTTTTCCTCTGAACACTTGTATCTGTCAATCATTCTCAATCAATCAGCTATTCATCAGGGAAAAAGAAAAGTCAAAGAAATGTTATAAATACATATGTTGCTGTAATGTTAGATCACTAGGTTTCAGCTGGGTGTGGCTTTATACGCCTGATAACAGGAGTTTCTATAGAATCCAAGCAAGATCGTGAGACCAGGCTAATCCTGCGAAGCCCTATCTTTGAATAACACACATGCAGGCGAACATAAAGCGCAATGTTTGATTCTTGACTGGCTGCACTGTGCATGTCGTTGGTGAATTTGTAAAGCTTGACTTTGAGAGTAAAGGTGGTCCTTCCTGACCTAGATCCCCATGTGTTTATTTTCCAAAATGTCCTCTGAAATACCATTTCTTGGTCCAGACTGCCCTCCTCATTTTGTGAGTAGAAGAAATGAAAAGAACACACAGCCCAAGAGAGTAGCTGGAAGGTGATCCATTCCAGTTAAGGTTACTATTGTTTATCTCATAATATAAAACTGGCTGCAGTTGGGAAGAGAAGGCAGTGCGTCATCTATGTAGACAATGGTCTGACCGGAAGTTGTGATAAGGAACGCCAAAGGGACTGAGTATGGCTTCTTTGGTCTATTTCCATGGGCTTGTTGCCAGCACCTAATTAGATGATTCTTTCTCTCTGCTGCTATTTTTTCTTTTACTCAAACAGCTTTATCTAAAGTCTTACCCTATTCTGAATCATGTTCTCAACTGGGAACTCCAGCTGGCTGACTCACTGTGCCTCTTCCAATTGGTTCTGTTGTATGTTTTTAAGCCCCTGGGTTGATGTTGCTTCCTCTTGTTTGGTCCCTCATCTGGGCAGGTTGTCTTTTGTAGAAGTTTTGAGCACCAACCTAACAATATTTTGTTATCTGCCACTTCTGCCTACCTGCTAATTACTATCTACTCTTTCACTAGCTAAATGCCAGTAAACTCACTCATTCAAAACTGTAAGTAAACCAGGACTTGTGTAATCCCATCATTCACCAACCAAGAACATGCCAATCTCTGTTAGCCTGGCATTCAGAGGAAATTCAAGGCTCAAGGCCTGTCAGGTTTACATATTAAGTAAGATATTCTCTCAAAAAACAAGCCAATAGAGAACAAACATATTGATGTCTTGAATCATTCTCTGGATTGTACAATTATTGATTCTCTAAATTTTTCAAAAATAAAATAAAATAGCCAATCTATTGTTATTTGTTTTTTTTTTAATTTCATGCGAGGAAGAGCTAGACTGTAACATTAGATTGTGCGTTTCTCTTTCTTTGCATGTCTGTTCATGTCATTTCCCTGTTGTAGCTGCACAACTTAGAGCAGCTGGTCACCACTAAGCATGTCAGTCTTTCCTAAAACCAGGAGATGCATATAAAATGTAATCAATTAATTGATTGAATGTTTTAGGAACACTGAGAAAATCATGAATATGTTTCAAATAAATATCAGTGCATTCCTCTATCAGCAGGTAGAAGAAAAAGTTAAACAGAATCAGGGCAAAGCAAAAGTCTATCATGCTGCAGAAAGCGTTAAGTTGGTACAGTGTGTACCCAATCATAACTTAGGAAGCTTTTAGCTATAAAAGTTGAGAAGACATGATCATTGAAAAACATGCACACAAATTATTACTCTGGCTTTCCTCAGAATTGTCAAAAAACTCAGGAGCAACCAAGGTTCCTATCATGAGCTGAATAAATATCAAAGAAGCAAAGTATCAGAGCAAAAAAAAATACATAGATCAAAATATGTGGCTATATGGAGTTAGCTTAAATCTATCACATAAGCTGAGAGAAACTAGTCTAAAAAGTTTTATAGCAAATGATCCATAGACCAGGTCTACAGAGAAAATAATGAATGCTTGGCAAGGGTTAAATGAGAGGAGTGAAGGGGTAGATGGATCTGAGGCATTTTCTAGGGCAGTAAATTCACTTTTCAGAACACCAACATACTATGTACACTTCATTATATATTGGTTCATATGCTTGCTTAGGCTCTTCAATACCAAGAGAGAACCTGATTGAAACCATAGGCTTTAGGTGATGTTGATGTATGTGTTTATCAGTTGGAACAAATATACTTGTTTTTATGATGGTGTGAGGGGCATTGTTAAAGTTGCTACTTAGAATTAATATTGCTGTGAGCCTAAATTTCTTCTAAACATAGTCTACTATTTTAGGAAAAGCATGGGAAGCTATACTACATTATTGTAGCAAAAGAGATTGAATCACTTAGTTGAATGCTTTCAGATCATATTTTATTTTTGGAAGAAAGCATGATGCAAATATTTGAAAACAAGTATTCAACAATCTCTGAGACTTTTGCTTTAACATACTGTTGAATCGATTGCTTTGAAACCTCTTATCACAAAATTTGTCATTGTATATCATTTATTGTAAAAGAAAATATAAATGTGTCCTTGATACTCATTTATATTTTATGGTTAGATAAAATAACTCCAATTCATGGTATAATTTTTTCCATTTTATGTAATTCATAAGAGGTTGATGAGAAATTTTGGACTATGTAAGTTTTTTTGGTTGTACAAATTAAAGAAGAGTTTAGTTAAATCTTCCTTTAACTTTTAATGAATATTTTTAAGAAAAACATTTAAAATTTTAAAACATATTAATAAATTGTATTCATAATTATAGTTAATACACTTTAAATGGTTTTAAAAATCATTGTTTATCTGTTCTTTATTTTTACATGAAAGTAGAATAACTACTATCATTTTGTCTCACTAAGATATTAGTCTTTTCTAATTCACACTTTAATCTTGTGATTTCTGAGCATAAGGAAGTATATTACAATAAATGAATAGACATCCACACATATTTATATGTATCCACAATATAAGTATGACGCAACTATCAGAAACCCCCAGACTTAAAATCACATGATTGCCTCCCTTGACACTGACATCACTCACCTTGCCATTAATGAACCAATCTCAAAAATCCCTGACCAATAACCACAAAAGCCCAAACACTGAGAAGATAAGCCCCAAAGAGACACTATTTGAATTCCTGTCATTGAATTTTTAATTCTGTTTCCTTTTCAATAAACCCTTCTCATCTGATGACCCAGAAAGACGGAATTCTGCACAGACAAAGCACTTACATAGGTCAACACAAAATTACAAAGGGAGAAAGGATAAAGAGATTGCAATTTAATTGTAAAATATTAATAAAAGTCCTTCCTTTTAAGTAGCTCCTGTCTCTCCTTGGGGGATAAGTGTCTCTTTCATATATCAGAAAGCTTTAAATAGATGCATCTTTCATTTCACAGAAGGCTGTAGTGAGCAATGTGTCTCTGTGATTCCACTAATTGTATTCTTCCCTGTCTACTTTCACCTTAAGTGATAGCCTTCTGTCATTCTTGAAGGCCAACGACATTCACTGTCAGAAAAGTAATAAAAGGCATCCAGGCATGATTAGTGGTCAAATATTTGACTTCTCCCTCCTAGAACCCTAATCTCACTTCATTTTAACAGGAACAACCAGCCTAGGGGGTCCCTGAGATGGTAATGATGTCACAATCCCGAGGGAAGGCTTGTGAGTGGATCGGTATGTAAGGCGGAACAGTCAGGTTTGATTTCAATAGACAATACGACTCATTGCTCTTCTATGAATTTTGACATTGCCATGGAAGGAAGAAAAGATCCTGATCTAAGCCAGCCCAGACAAAGCAATATTAAATATTTAATTTCCAAAGGCAAAGCCCGTGGTCCCTAAGCTCCAGCATGGCTAATGGCCTACTCTCTAGCTAAGCTTCATGGAGCAAATGCCACACTCAGAATTTCTATAAAAGAGAAGGAATTTCTTCAGGAATATTTATAATCCCAAAGTCTAAATAAACACAATATGAGTAGTTTTTCAATTGTTAAAATGTTAACATACATGTATTTATATGCTATGATGTTGACTAGTAGACTTGTGGGTAATTTGTCTTTTATGTAGATTTTATTAATCAAATCAATTTTAGTTTCATATCTTTTTGCTCCAAAAAGTAATATAGAATTAAACTAAGTAGAAAGAATTAGTTGTTCATATTTTCTTTTCTAACTATAATAACTATATCCCCCATTCTCTCTCTCTCTCTCTCTCTCTCTCTCTCTATATATATATATATATATATATATATTCTTTCAAAATAATTATACAATTCTATATTATACTTAAAAGATAGTTAAAGTCTATATTAGTTTCTATATGTTATTATAGGCACTGTCTGTTGGAGAAAAATCCTTTATCACATAGTAGAATCCATAATTTATAATCATTAAGAGCAGATGTTATTTTTATCTTTATCACCTGAGCTACACAGTATAATCTCACAGTATAATCTTATAATCTACACTTACTTTCTCAGTGCAGAAACTCCCTTACATGTGTTACCTACATAACATAGATCAACTGAAAACAAAACAAAACAAAACAAAACAAAAGCTAGTACAAAGATTATTTCACATTCTAGAAAACAAAGTCTAGAAATAATAAAAACACATGACTGAATTGACATTGTGAAAATGTGCATAGATAATTTTCTATAGGCATTTCTCATTTATAAATAACAACAAATGTGTTCTGTTTTTTTATACACCAAACCAAGCTCATATAGCATGATTCAGATTCAGATGACACTGGTCTTGCTAATTTAAAAGCCATTTCTTAAATAAAAGACAATAACACATCATTGGAAAATGGCATGGACCTAGCATCATTTTGCAAATGATGAGGTGACTCAAAATATTTGAGTTCTGGTTTTCATGATGGGAAAGGAGATGGCTAATGAGATGAAACAGGTAAGAGCTAAGCCTTACTCCAAGGCCATAGCAGCCTGAATGTACCTAATTTCAGATGAAAGGAGGTATTTGGGGTTCATGATCAATGATCAGTCATAGACACTCACAGATTTTACCAAGTGACAGTTTAGATAGCACTGTCATGCCAAGAAGGACCAATCAAATATGATCATGGAGGAAGGAAAGGGATATGATGTAAAATCAAGAAAGTGGGAACAATGACAATGAGACAAAGACTGACATGACATTTCTGATAGACTAAGTGACTAGACTGAAAAATGAGGAATGGAAATATAGTCATCTACACTATAAAGATATTTATGGCTAGCCTGAATGTCAAATAGTGAAACTGAATTTACCCTGTGAGTTTTGAAATTATGCTCTGATAGATGAGAAAGAAAAGAGCAGATATTAAACACTCATAAAATTTAGCAATGAATTCCAGAGACATGCCAGTGATTTCAGAAAGGATGGCAATATCTTTGAATGTATTGGTTCGTACATTAAAAATAGCAATAATCTATGACTAAATAATCATATAATGTCACCTGTTGTTTAAATATCTATAGCATGTATATGTTTCGATAATCATTTGAAACTCCAGATGTATATACTGAATTCAAAGTACAGAAAAACTAAGTCATAGGGGCTAAGTAAGATGATATAATCAATAAATATTACAGCCAGTTTATAAGGGTATTCCTTAGGACAATTGCAAAAATGTTCAGTCTCTACCCTTAAGAAAATAAAAAGAACACAGCTTTTATAAGAAAAGGAAGAAAAGTAAATGATGCAAAGTAAGGATGTACTATGTGTCTGAAAGCATTAGCACTCATAAATTTGGAAGAAGCAAATTTGGGATGTGAGGAGATAAGAATTATGATGCCTTGAGTAAAACTCCTGATGTATGGTGAGAAGTTCAGTTATCATTTCAGATTCGGAGGAAAAAGCCTGAAAAGATTCATTTCTAGGCCAGGGAGACTACATTGAAGGCTCCTGCCCATTTAAAGCTGGGAAATCTGATTTTTAAGTTATCTAATTAGGAACATGGGTAGACCAAAGAAATGAAGATAGCAGTAAGGAGGAGACATTTGCACGGTGGTCCAGTTACAAATGCAAGTTACAAATGTGCAGCCAAGGAAATTGGACTTGCAAACTTTATATGCCCCAGTACAGGGCAACACCAGGGCCAAAAAGGGGGAGTGGGTGGGTAGGGGAGTGGGGGGTGGGTATGGGGGACTTTTTGGATAGCATTGTAAATGTAAATGTGCTAAATACCTAATTAAAAAATGGAAAAAATCACAAAAAGAAACAACCACAAATAATCATAAAGACATATGAAAAATAAAACAAACAAACAAACAAACAAACAGCCCAAGGTGTTGGCATCTATGGATCAGACAGCATAGCGAGTATAAATGGGCATTGATCATAGCATCAATGGCTGAGCTCCTGAGAAAGCGCAGAAGGCAGAAAGCCTTGCTGTGGAGCCCAGTGATCTGGGTTCAACACCAGAAACCAAAGGTAAACACTGAGAACTGACTTTTGAAGGTTGTTCTCTGACTTCCACACATGCACTATTATACACTTGTGCTGTGTGTGCACAAGTGCATGCATGTGCAGACACACTTGTGTGCAGACACACACACATACCTACACACTCACTTTTTTATTTTATTTTTGAAAAATAACATGGCTGAATACTCTGTAGAATTGAGTTGCAAATAAAGGAAGGATGGTAGTTCTACTAAACAGAATCCACAGAATGGAAAACATTAGGAAGGGAAGGTAGGACGTCCAATGCTACGGTTTCAATGTATCTTAAGTTTATGTTTTAGAAACTTATAGTGACTGATGGAGATAGGATAAACAGAGATTCAGGTCATGAAGTCTCTGACATCATCACATCTTTTCCTGATAGTGAAATGATCATGGCAGTTGCTGCCTAGACTATTGGCCCCTTTAGCTTCCATAGTGTGAAGATGCATTCTGTCTGGCCACAGCTTATCTAAAACCATCCTCATCACACTGAACTATCCTCTCAGTGCTTTGAATATAGACATTTCAGCCTGAAAGTCGATAAGTCAAAACACAACTCAGTCTGTGGCATTTGCTTAGGGTAGCACAAAATAGACTAAGATAAACAATCTCATCAGAAAACCAATTGGAAACAGTGGATCAAATACCAAAAAGAGACCAATGCTTATGCACTTAGTAGGGCAAGGGACTGTTAGAAGTCTTTAGGATATTGGCAAACACATTATTTAGAGACCCGAAAAACAAGACCCCTTGCTTTGCCACCATTCATGACAACAAGTACCATTCTTCTTCTTTACACCCAATCCCTAATAAGCCTAGATTGATGTAGTACACTATTTTGTCCCCACACAGTTGTATCACTGTGTGCTCACAGTGGCAGAAAAGGACATAGGATCTCCAGGAACTGGAGTTACAGACAAATGTGAGACACTCTATGGCTGCTGAGGATCAAATTGGCAGCCTCTGGAATAGCCGACAGTGAACATAACTGCCAAGTCTTGCCTCCTACCCCCACAAATATATTCTTAACATAGCACAGAAAGTGCTTTCTTAAATTCACAACTCTTCCTTCTGGCCCTTTCTGCATGCTCTTTTCTTCATCTCCAAGTCCTATTACCCTGTGCTTTGCTGAGCACACTGTCAACCATGGTCTCAGTTTGACTGTCACCTGCTAAACAGAAAATAGCTCACACAGCCAGCTAAAAAGCTTGGCCTACTGTAGCTACTCCATATACCTCTCTACTGGGATTTCCTTCAGGATTTAGCCATCACTTTACCTTCTATTATTTATATGCTCTCTTATTTTTTTTTCTGTTTGACCACAAGCATGTGCTTTCATAATAACCAAGGATTTTTTTCTCCTTCACTTTTATGTTCCGACATGCTCAAAAACAACATGTGGCTCATAGCAAGCATGCAATAAAGGATAATTATTAAAAGTACACACTGCATATGAGCATAAGTCCTGTCTTCTTCTACCTAGTATGCTTTGGGTCTGTATAGAGTGGAGATCACAGGTATATATTCTTCACAATAGAAATTGTGAAATTATCAAACAGGACAATTTTAGGAGATTTAGAAGGTGGTGAGACTTTTGGGATAGAATTGGAAATGTAAATGAGGAAAATACCTAATTAAAAATATTAAAAAAAAAGAAGGTGGTGAGAGGTTAAACCAACAACCATGCCTAGAAACAGTTGGTGATCCAGGGCAAAAATAAATATAATACAACCAAATACAGGATGATAATTCATGTGACGAGCTGAGATACCATCTGTCAGGTTGTTTATGCCTGTCTAGAAGGGGATATTATAGTCTGCACACCATATACACATGAACTATCCAAATATATGAACATGATCATGAAAAATTATGCTTCAGCCTGTATTGTACTGTCCTGCAGCATGACTGCAGGCTTCTGCAGGTTTGGCATTGACAAGATCCATAAAGGCCAAGTGGAGGTGACTAGAGAAGCATACAATTAAGAACGCACTGATGTTTATCCTGATAACTTCACTTGCTATGTCAAGCAAGAAAACTACATCTGGCAAGAAGAATGTTGAGGCCCTGAAGGGAGCTGCAGTTGGGGATTTGTCCATCCTCTATAGTATCAAATGCTTCCCTGGTAATAACTCTAAGTTCCATGCAGAAGTACATAATTGGTCAGAATATTGCAGGGAAGATCTGTTACTTTAACAGAGGAAGATGAAGGTGCTCATGAGAAACTGTTGTCTTATTACATATAGAACAACATAAGTCTGCACACTGAATTATGATGGAGAAAGGAGGAGATGTGTAAGAAAGCTCAGGCTACATTTTAACGGAATCCATGAGAAGAAGCCCAAGAGACAAGTTAAGAAAAAGGAGTAGAACAGTACCAAATGTACATTTCCCAGAAGAATGATCTGGTCACTTAGAAGAAGGCAAGTTTCCTCAGAGGAACAGGCTGCTGAGAGTTAAAGCAATTTTCTATGAAGAATATTTTTTCTAAAGACAATAAACTTACTGACCAAGCAAAATAAGCAAACAATCAAACAAAAATCAATACTAAAAGAAGAAGAAAAGGAAGAGCAGGAGAAGAAGGAAGAGACAAGAAGAAAGAAAAATAGGAGGAGGAAAGGGGAAGGAGAGGACAGGAAGGAAGAGGAAGAAGGAGGAGGAGGAAGAAGAGGAGGAGGAAGAGAAGGAGGAGGAAGAGGAAGAAGAAGAATTAGAAGAAGAAGAATTAGAAGAAGAAGAAGAAGAAGAAGAAGAAGAAGAAGAAGAAGAAGAAGAAGAAGAAGAAGAAAGGAAGAATAAAAATAAGAAGAACAAGATGAAGAACCAACAAGAAAAAGAAGATGAAGAATGAGAAGAAAAAAAGAAGCAGGAGAAACAACTTAGGAAAGCAGGAACAATCCAGGAATGTTGATAGTGGCAGGGATATTCCTGATAAATAAGATGTTGAATTCAGGGAGCAAAGCTATTCCAGAAGTTAGACTGGCCAATAACTTGAAATCCATAGAAACTACAGGCTAGGAGAAGTACTAAAAGCTTCATGGGCAACATTTTCAGTGAAGTTGAAGCACAGAGATTCAAAAGAGCAATGTTCCCATGTACATTTCTTTATGAGGTCAGCAATGAGGTTTAAAAATCAAACATTGGGTCAAGAATTCATCATGAAATTTCCCATGAAAAAGAGTCTGAGCTTGCTGCTGCTGTTGGTGGGTACCTGGTGTCCAGCTACTCTAGGGCTTAGACGGGATGATTTCAGAATCCATGGGTTCAAGGCTATCTTGTGCAACATGGTGAGATCAGGTCTATAATCTTAATGTATCAGTAAATTAAGAGAATATGATTGTGAGTCTATTTAGTTTTTTATTGCTGTTGTTGTTGATGACTGAAAATTAATTTCGACATTATGCTTGTTAAAAATGTGTTAGAAATGAACCTCTACATCTAAATCTAGAGGCTGCTTCCCTAGAAATGGCCATGCCACTTTAAGCATCTCAGTGAAAGGTAAGAAAATCTTTTACCATTTGCTTAGCAGCCAGTGCTTCAATTCTTTCAGGGAGTAAATTAGTAAAAGAAACCAGAGTTACATAAGTAAATTAGGATTCACTTGAAAGAGTCTAATAGGAAAGTGATAATGTAAATACAATGTGTTCTGAAGTCTAGTTTCCACTTATTACATGCATAGCCAATTCTAGTGATAATATACTTTTAATTTATTTTTTCCTATTCCTTTGCACACTTTCTATTACATTCTTTTTTTTCTCTTAAAGAAATTCAGGTTATTATTACACGTGTGTAGCATTTCTATTTATCTTCTCGTGGCTATGAAAAAGCAGGCTAAGTCAGATAACTAAAGGAACAAGTCTAATATTCTGTGAGAGTCAAAAGAAAATAATTCTGCTACATATTCAGCTAGAGACATGAGTTCTGGGGGTACTGGTTAGTTCATATTGTTGTTCCACCTACAGGGTTGCAGACCCCTTCAGCCCCTTGGGTACTTTATCTAGCTCCTCCATTGGGGGGCCTGTGTTCCATCCAATAGATGACTGTGAGCATCCACTTCTGTATTTGTCAGGCACTGACATAGCCTCACATGAGACAGCTATATCAGGGTCCTTTCAGCGAAATCTTGCTGGTATATGCAAAACTTTATATGCCCCAGAACACCAAGAAGTGGGAGTAGGTGGGTAGGGGAGCAGCGCGTGGGGAGGGGACAGAGAACTTTTGGGATAGCATTTGAAATGTAATAAAGAAAGTATCTAATAAAAAAATTAACAGAAGAAAAAAATAAGAAAATAATTCCCAACCATGAGGGAAGATATCCCTTAAAGCTCGGGCTTTTTAATCATAAGATATCAAGAACCACATTTATGTAAATTATCTTATATGTTCATCATTAAGCCTAAATAAACCAAGTTAAATTGTTTTATTCTTTATTGTGATTTTATTCTAAATTTGGGGTCTTTCTTCAGAAAGTGAGTGCTGAATACAAATTCTTAGGGAAAACAACAGCCTCCTGGTTCATGTGGCTGGAAATATATACCTTGGAAAAGGAACGGAATTACCCAAGGAAGTAGGGCAGTCTGGAAACCAAACCAACACCAGTTTTTCTGATGATCTAATCCAAAAGGGGCCCCCTCATTTCACCCCCTTAAGTCACCAGTTGCTTATCTGCTCAGTAACTTTTGTGATGTACGGTGCTTGTCTCTGGGAATAGTTTTGAGCATCAAGGTAGGTAGTGTACATAAAACAATAACAAACTATATAAATATATATACACATATGGCAGAGGCTCACAGCCAACCCTTGGACTGAGCACAGGGTCCCCAATGGAGGAGTTAGAGAAAGGACTGAAGGAGCTGAAGGGGTTTGCAGCCCCATAGGAACAACGACAATATCAACCAATCAAATCCCTCAGAGCTCCAAGGGACCAAACCACCAATCAAAGAGTACACATGGAGGGACGCATGGCTACAGCTGCATATGTAGCAGAGGATGGCATTGTCTGGCATCAATGGGAGGAAAAGCCCTTGGTCCTGTGAAGGTTCAATGCTCCAGTGTAGGGGAATACTAGGGTGGTGAGGCAGGAATGGGTAAGTGAGTGAGGGAGCATCCTCATAGATATGGAGGGGGGAGACCAGGAAGTGGGGTATCATTTGAAATGAAAATGTAAATAAAATATCTAATAGAAAAGAAAGAAAAATTTATAAAAATAAATTGTTATTGAATCTCACTTTGTTTTCAATAACTAGTAGGTATGACAATGTTATCACCTGTTATTTGTGAAGCTGATGTTATTGAGCCCATGGTGTAGGCTTAGAAATGACCAGTCAGCAATAACTAATGAAATTAGATTAAGATTAATCTCATTGATTTATTAGGTATCTGACTAACTCAATATGCCAAATAGTCAAGAAGTCTGGATGTGGAGTCACAGGTGAGTTACCATATGACGAAGGATCAGTAATCCAGTTGATTTATGTTTGTCCCATCTCTCTCTCTTGTTTTTGGCTTGTAAACTTGATTTTACAAGCATTCCAACAAAATGGATTCCCCCAAAGACAAGGAAATTCTGTTTCTTTTTACAGACAAAGTAGAGTGATATTGGGCTTTCTGAAATTTGAAATAAATTTAAAATTAGAGATATATTTGCTTGTATAGATGTGAAGTAAGTAATGCATGCTTAAAATTTCCTCGCATAATGGTTAGTCCAGATTCATCATGACAAAGAATATACTGCTGAGGGTTTATATAAAGATGCATATTTGTGTATGTTCTGCAGTTCTCTGAGTCTGTCAAATAACTCCGTATTAGTAATACAGTATTGGATTGAATTTATCTGCTCTTCTTTACCCATCTAGACTTGAACATTTTGGGATATTTGTATATGGATTTTAGCACACAGATCGTGATAGTTGTTATATCTGTGTTTATAAGGTGAAGTAATCACAGTCTAACTCTGTGTATATGTAAATACTAGTTTCACTCTTTTGACTGGATTGACAGTCGATGACAGGGTGAGGCAGTTGAAAGAACAATTGGGTAATCTGATTGTCCAGAGTGTATGGCAGAGCCTGCTTCTTCCCACCCAGCCATCGCAGTCTCTGACATAAACTAGATCTAACCTGTCAGTCAAAGGCATCACATGCAGACAAGTTTGGACTTGCAGATCTTAGCTCAGGCAGAGTTACCAAGTACCTTTCTAAAACAGAGGGGGATCAATATCACAGAAACTCAACCTCAGTTTGCATCATCATTCATGCTTTCTTTAGAAATAAGGTATATATAGCATTTCTTCCAGAGTACTTGAGTCCTAATGTCAAATTTTACTTATTTTATCAGAATTCCAATTGAGAGGGTCAAAAATATCTTACGGTAAAGTTTTTTTCTCTCAAAAGCTCTTCTACAAACGTTCTTATGTCAGAAAATGATCTAGTTGAAGTGATATTCCTGAACTGTCACAGCTCATATTAAAGAAATAAGTGTAATTGGAAAAGGCCATAATGATATGTCTGAATTTTGTGTGAACCTTTTGATGACATTACTATAAATGCAGATTATGCTCCCAAGTGTCATGATTATCAATAATTCTAGATGAATTAGTAAACAATATGTTTATTGCCCTTTTCATTTTTACTTACATTCAGAGAGGGTTAATATTCTTTACTAGTAAGATAACCTTTTCTTACCTCAAAAGATATTCAAGGTCTACATTTGTTACTGGTGTGTGAGAATTATCAGTCTAAATGGCTTTTCAGGAAGAAAGATACAGGATATAAGGTTTTCCATCATATAGAAATTAACCCAGTGATTTTAAAGAGGACAAACCTGGAGTGTGTGCTGCTGAGGCAGTGCACACATATCACAAAGATCAAAGGTTTGTTGAAGAAACTCATATTTACTATAAAACAACGGAAATTAACTCAGTTTGATTAACAGCTTTCTGTTTGAACTGAATAATCTTCTCCTGCCCAAGGCCTATAAAGGAGGCAAAATACTACTACTGTAGCACCTTTATTTCACTTGGTGGTTCCTTGGTTCTGTCTGTTACAAAAATCCACTAGGCTTTCTAAAGATGGGGAGAAGACCAAACAGACAGCTGGGAGAGGATTTAAGGAAGTGTCACACAAGGACACTATAATCTGATGAAATTCAAGGCTAGTTCACAAGCTCAACTGGAAAATAAAATAAAAGAAAAAGAAAACAGAAAGACGTAAATGCTCATTTATAATCGTCACTGTTTCACTAGAGTGGTACTTTCTTGATATTATGTCTTCATGCTTGTATATTTTGAATTAAAATCAATGCTTCTATTTTAAAATGCTTTAATGGGATGTTTTAAAAACATACTTCTATGTTTTTCTTGAATGCGCTAACAAAGAACATTTTAATTTTTTTTCTTGTGTAGAAAAGAATTGTCACCATATTTTCCATCTACACCCCCGATGGGAAAGAATGCATTCTGGATGCTGAATTGAGACTCAAGATGTGTTCTAAGTCAAATTGTCCAAAGTTGACATCATGAGAAATACTGCTCTGATTCACACATCTTGAAGAGCTAACCTAGATGACATTGAACAGAGTAATCAAATATGGAAATAAATCTCTGGCCAAACATGAAGGACTTTGCTTCAGTGGTTCTTGTTTTTAAACACTGTCATATGCTTACAACTGTTAATTGATTTAAATGAATCATTTTTTTAATGTTTGCTGAATTTTAATGCAACACTGTTGATGGCAAATGTGCTCATGATTGACTTAAAGTATGTTGTATATCTTCCTTTCTATCTCTTTCATAAACTACCCTGTTCTTAAATTAATCAGAATTTTCTTCTTATTATAAAGGTTATAAAATGAAACATGTTCTACTATGTTCATAGCAGCCTTATTTGTGATAGCCAGAAGCTGGAAACAACTCAGATGTCCCACAACAAATGGATGGATACAGAGAATGTTGTTCATTTACACAATGGAACACTACTGAGCTATTAAGAACAAGGACATCCTGAGTTTTGCAAGCAAATGGATGGAACTAGGAAATATCATCCTGAGTGAGGTAACTCAGACCCAAAAGGACTTACATGGTATGTACTCACTAATAAGTGTATATTAGCCAAAAAAAATGAAGCACAGAATACCCAAGATACAGTCCACGGAACTCAAAAAAGTCAACAAGCTGAAGGGCCCAAGTGAAGACACCCCAATCTCACTTGGGAGGGGAAAAAAAGCAATCACAAGTTGAGAGGGAGGGAGGGACCTGGGAGGAAAAGTGGGCAGGGGGAGAATGGGGGAGAGAGAGGAACCTGATCTGGTATTGGGTATGGGAAAAGGACTGAAGTCCTGAGGGCCTAGAGAAAGAATGGAAACAGGCAGTCACGGAAGTTAGGAGGTTGGGGGGACCCTCTAGAATGCACCAGAGACCAGGGAGGTAAGAGTCTCTCAGGAATCAAAGGAGTGACCTTACTTGAAATGGCAGAGAGTAGGGAGAGGGAACTTATAGAGCCCATCTCCAGCAGGAAGACAGGGCATCACATGAAGGAGACGGAGAACATCCCACAGTCACAACTCTGACCCATAATTGATCCTCTCTGAAAGAACTGCAGGGATGGAAATGGAGAGGAGCCTGAGGAAAAGAAGGTTCAGCGACAGGCCCAAAGTGGGATCCAGCTCAAGGGGAGGCCCCAAGTTCTGATACTATTACTGAGGCTATGGAGTGCTCACAGAAAGGGACCTAGCATGACCACAAGCCAGGAGACCCAACAAGCAGCTGAAAGAATCAGATGCAGATACTAACCAATGGACAGCACCCAATCAATGGACAGAAGCTGCTGTCCCTTGTGGTTGAATTAGATAGAGGCTGAAAGAAGCTGAGGAGGAGGGAGGAGGAACAGCAGGAGGAACCGCAGTCTCAATTATTCTGGACCCCTGAGATCTCTCAAACACTGAGCCATCAACCAGGCAGCATACACAAGCTGATATGAGCCCCCAACACGTATACAGCTGAGGACTGCAGGGTCTGTGTTCAATCAAAAAGGATGCACCCTCAAGTGACTGGAGGGCCCCAGGGAGTTTAGAGGTCACGTGGAGTAGGGGGTGGCAGGTGGGGGTTGGGGATCCTTGTGAAGATAGGGAGTGAAGAGGAGGTATGGGATGTAGAACAGTTGGAGGGTGAAATAGGGTGGAGGAAGGAAATAAACCTGGAGTATAAAAATAAATAAATAATTAAATGAATGAATGAATGAATGAATGAATAAATGGATATGCTTAGCAATGCATGGTGACATATATAGAGAGAGGAACAGATTGATGGTAAAAATAACGAGAATACATTATATATTGTATAGACAGAAATAGAGAGATAAACTATTTTATTCATATGTATACATATATGAAATAGTCAAAATAAAAGTTATAAAATATAAGAATCTGAAATTGGAAGAATTAGCATAAATCTATACGTCTACATACAGCTTTATATGTTGTAAATATAGAATTCTTCTAATCAATAAGATTTATATGCTGTCTTATGGAAAGGAAGCTTCAAGCAAAATCATGACATGAGAGAAGGCTTATGAGATCAAAAGGGGAGCTATCTTCTAACACAGAGAAAATAGGGAATTCAGTAGCCTTAGTTGCTTTACAAGTTTTTACAAGTTTTCTTTCAAGTACAGGAGAAAGAATGGAAACAGGCAGTCACGGAAGTTAGGAGGTTGGGGGGACCCTCTAGAATGCACCAGAGACCAGGGAGGTAAGAGTCTCTCAGGAATCAAAGGAGTGACCTTACTTGAATTGTAAGTAATTGAATTGAATAACAAATTGTGTTATTTTAAAAGGGACATTTATGTTTATTCTTAGGCAGATTTGATGGAGAATGAAGCAACTCAATATAATTCAGAATGAAGAGAAGGAAAATTTTAAAAATTGTGTTAAAATATTTACTGTGTTGTGGTTTTATATATGACCATTATGCTAGTTTCTATTTTCTTTTTTGAACTACTTGATAACAAAAATGAACATCAAAAAGAGACATGCCTTCATTTATACTTTGAGAAAGAAAACACTAGTAATAACAAAAGTATCCATCTCCCTACCTGAAGATAGCTGAACAGAATTTAGATCGAAACCCATAGATATGATGTATACAGAGAAGAACCATTTTTTCACAAATCAAAAGTAAATTAAAGTTATAAAAAAGTCATGTTCCTTTGATCTAATTATACTGAAATAAATAGGAAATCAAAATTAGAAGGAGTTTCTTCACTATCCCTTTCTCATACATTGGCCCTTCTGGTCTTTAATGATATTCTCTGCACATGAACAAGGTCAGTCTCCTTCCCTCAACTGTGATGACATTTTTTAATATTCAAGGTTATAACACCAGGGCAGTTCAATAAAGCTAAGGTGAGACAGGCACCTTACCATATCCTCTGGCAGGATATGCAAATTCCATTCATGAATCTACAGGGGAAGACAGCCTTTGAACACCAAATACCTTTGTATAGAACAAGGAGAAAGGGTATGAAAAATCAAGATAATGAAGAATCTAATCTTGGAATTGTGGTTTTGAATATATGTGAAGGGAACTTTGACGATGAAAGTGCATCATCTGAAGACAGTCACAGACAACTAAATGCATTCCTCAACCCTTCTACAATGCTTGGGAAGAGAAGATCATGTGCAGAACTTATACCCCATTAATGATAGATGTTTTGTACATAGAGTTGTCAAAATAACTCTTGAAAAATGCTCTATCTGATAGCAAATATCTGAAAATGTAATATTTCTACCTATAAACTTACTCTGAATATTTCCCATGTATACAGCTCATGCAAACTGGGTTGTTATCAATGAAATAGGTCCTGCTAAATTTCCAGCTCCCATAATGGTATTAGCTTGGATAGCAAATAAAATGGAAAGCGAAAGCTTCGGAATATCATTCACCTCAATGTTCTTGGAACTCATTTTCCCAGGGTGGAAGGCGAAGAGGTCACACAGACATTCTATTTGATTCTATTTTGACAGGGCGAAGTGGATTACCAAAACAACAGTTCATACATATTTAAAGAGGAAAGAAAGCACTCTTTGGAAGCTACAGCTTTAAGTGCTGTGTACACCAGATGTCTGCTTTTTAATGGGTCTTCTTATTTAGGAAATGAAAATGAAATTAGACTTAGACCACATTTTCCCATAGAACAAACGGTGCCTCTCACATGAAGCAAATGGACATATTGCCATTCTGTCTGATCACCAGCTTAAAACAGAGCATGTTATAAAAAGCCTTGAAAAGAAGCTATGCAGTGTGTGCTCACACACTAAGACAGATTTAAAACCCTAGGGAAAAGAACATGCACACACACACACAAACATGCACACACACAAATATGTGTATGCATGTATGTATGTGTATATATATGTAAAAAATACAAATGTGTGTGTGTGTATATATATATATACATGTACATATGTAAAAATAATTTCCACTTTAAAAAACTTTGTAGGAGTTTTCATCTCTTTCTAGATCAGGGCTTTTGGTTTGGAAGCTGCTGTCATCCTCTGTTGAGAACAGACAGCATCGGAGTATCCGTGAGAAGAGCAAACCTGAAGCAAGGACAATTCCTTACCTTTCCATATTGTCAGTTACAACATGTGTCTCTCTTAACTTTCGGATGCAATTTCGGAGGATGACGACTATGGAGCTTACATAGGATTCCCAGGAAGAACTTTTGTCTTCCATGGTAATACAAAATAATTTGCCATTCTATTTATTTCCTCTGAAGCCTTATGTGATTGATGGTTACTTTATAAAAATGTTTGAAGATGTCATTTATGGCACATGGGACACTATGCCACCATAGCCATGAAAAGCACTAAAGACAGTATTTAGTATTCTTTAGACTAATCATTCAAACTATGTAATTGTGTAAAGATCTTATTTCTCTTTCTTAGTTTTGCAGTGAAAAACATTTGATCTCCACTTCTGCACTATAGAGATACTTGGGAGGCAAGTTAAACAATAATCAATCTTTTTTTCCCCCAAAGATGAATGGGTAAATCTGCCATGTAAGACTGCAACTTCATTAATGTCTAAATGATAAAAGAGATGCTAATCTCTCTTCATTAGTCAGGCAATGTTAGTTACACCTACCCTGGAAGTTTATTCATAACTTACATGATTTTAAACAGTCCTCATTGGAAGATTCAATGATTTAACCAGAAGATTAGGAAAAATATACATTTAATCATCCTGACAGAATAATGTCCCCTGTTTAAAAGAATCATTTATAATCTTTATAAAAAATCTAATTGAACTACATTAAAGTAGTAGAGAAAAGGACTTCCTAATATTTTATGCTTATAGAAAAATGACAGGTAAAAATTAAGAGTTTTACTACATGTAAAGTGTTGAGTTAAAATGATTAACCCTGCACCAAATAATAGAACATGACATATCCTTTTATTTTTATTAATTATTTTATTTACTTACATTCAAAATTTTCCCCTTCCCGGTGTCATCTCTGCAAACTCTCTACCCAATCCTCCCTCTATTTTGCCTCTAAGAGGGTGCTCCCCCACTCACCCACCCACTCCCCTTTCACCCTTTTACCATCTCTGTTCCCTGGGGCCACAAGACTACACATGACAAAGTGGGTCCCCTTCCATATTAAAATTTCCAGGGTAAAGTACATACACAATTTCAATTTTAATTGAAAGGTAATTTTGGTATGTTATGTTACTACCTTTTTACATATAATATTATGTATATCTCTGTAAAATTATATATATGTGTGTGTGTGTATAATATGTTATATATGTTTTAAATAAAATTATGACATTTGCAGTGATGAATCTACACTAAAGAATCATGTACTATCTAACAAAACTCCTAATATAAAGGCTATTAAAAGATTTGTTTGACTTGTTGACAAGGGAGAAATTGAAATAGCAACCCTACTGTGGTAGTAACACACATTTGAGACAGGATTTGGAGGAAACAGTCTGACCAAGAAGCTTCATCAGTGGGCACTGGGCTCTCATAGGCTAGGAAGGTGCTGTGCAAACTGCCAAGGGAAAAAGATAAACAATAGCCCTACATAGTGGTGATGCCTACAGATAGCAATAACACAATGGTAAGCTCTCAATTGGAGGTGGCCAATATCCCTCTAATTCTTACAATCTATAGACAAGTTCAAATATTAATTGGCAAAAATCCTGGCTTATAAAGGAAAAAAAGGTGATGCTATAACTGAGACCATTTTTTCCCATAACAAAAATGAACTTCCATTTAGCTCTGAAGGATGTGAAAGTATTAAACAATGAAAGACTAGAGGTAGAGAATCTGAGGTGGTGTTACGGTCTCATGTGGTAGATCTTAGCATATTAAAGGAGCAAGGCAGGTGGACAAAGCAGCCTAGATATAAACTCACTTGGAGAGAAAAATCATTGCAGCAAGTAACATTTCATTGATTTTTTTTCTTTTTAATAAAACAAGGGTTTAGGCACATCCCTCAGTTCCCTACATAAATCCCCAAAGTTGTATAACATAATGAAATTAATTAAAGAGAGTTCATCCAGGTTCCTGGCTCCTGTGAGAGTTGGCCATGTACCTGTCTCCTCCAGTTTTCTGTAACTGCTTTCCTTAAGTGCCATGCTAATGAGTTTGGATCAATTATTAACTATAATTGAAGCTGAATATAATGTAACATTTACATGTGAGTTCTTCAGGTAATAATTCCATGAATTGCATTATGAAACTAGGGCAAAGAGTAAGAGTTATCGACAAAAGGTGACCAGGAGCAGAAAGCCTTCTTGTGGTTGTGATCAGCCACTAGGAACATGCCTAAATCATATCCACAGAAATAGCAAATATGCTTATTTTGACAAGTAAAAGATCCAGTACTGCATATCTGAATACTGGGATACAAGTTTCCCAATTAGATATTCCTTAGAATTTTTACTCCACATATCTTGAAATCCCTCCCCACCACTCCCCTACCCACCCACTCCCACTTCTTGGCCCTGGCATTCTTCTGTACTGAGGCATATAAAGTTTGCAAGACCAATGGGCCTCTCTTTCCAATGATTGCCAACTAGGCCATCTTCTGATACATATGCAGCTAGAGACACTAGCTCCGGGAAGTACTGGTTAGTTCATATTGTTGTTCCACCTATTGGGTTGCAGACCCCTTTAGCTCCTTGGGTACTTTCTCTAGCTCCTCCATTAGAGGCCCTGTGATCCATCCAATAGCTGACTGTGAACATCCACTTCTATGTTTGCTAGGCCCTGGGATAGCCTCACAAGAGACACCTATATCAGGGTCTTTCAGCAAAATCTTGCTAGTGTGTGCAATGGTGTCAGGATTTGGAGGCTGATAATGGGATGGATCCCTGGGTATGGCAGTCTCTGGATGGTCCATCCTTTCGTCTCAGCTCCAAATTTTGTCTCTGTAATTCCTTCCATTGGGTGTTTTGTTCCCAATTCTAAGGAGGGGCAAAGTGCCCTTTGATGTGGGCACTGTCATGTCAAGTTCAAGTGCCTCTGTCCCATGGGAGCTGCAGAAATTCTCTCAGATGAGGCTTATGGGGATGGCACAGGTTTCCTTAGGCCAAAGCCCAAAAGTTGGCAGTGTGTAAAAAAACAATGTTTACAGTGTGTTTGTTCCCTCACCATGCTTAAGAGCTAAAGGCTGCTCAGCTACAGAGACTACTCCTACCAAGATTGGCTGAAACTGCATCTGAACCAAACTGGCAACAAAAACACACTGAGGTTTCATAATTTTACAGTTTTCCAAGAATACTCAATCACAGGTTTCCTGTTAACACGTGTTTGTCATTTCTTTATTCCCTCATTCTTCCAGAAAGGTCAATCGCTCGCATTATAAGAGAATGTCATGTGTAAATAAAATATCAAATGATGTTTATATTCTCATTGCTTTAAAGACTGAAGTAAAAATCTAATATTGATGTATTTTATACCAGGAGCTGTTTATCTCTTTGTTCATGTAAACTTTTATTTAGCTTCTTTGGTTTGTTTATAATATCATGTGGCAATTAAATTTGTTTACCAAATGCCATATAGTGAATCTTCCTATGATAAGAGCGAAATTTTATAATGGAAATTTTAGTCTCTACAGAAAGAAGTATTGCAATTGTTATGAGATATTTCTTTAGCTAGTACCACCCTATCTGAATAGTTAGTGTTTTTCCAACTAATTTGTGTTTTAAAATAGACTGCTAAGAACATCTTCATGCATACATCTTAAAATATAACATAAGATCAGTGTCTAAAAGAAAATGGTAAACTACAGTAGATTGGAATTGCAAGGCAATTTTCCAAATATGATTAGTAAAGTTGATGTTTTAATTTGAATAGAATTTAAGTCTCACCAAGGAAAAGGTGTTTACCTCCTAGTCAGATGAAAACAACTATCCAACCAATAAACAAACACTCCCAAAGAAACCAACACCTTTGTCTAGAAGACATAAAATTGTTCCTTCTCTTAAGAGTAAGCCACGTGGGCCAGCCAATCATTTTCCAGGAGCCCACACATCAGGAGGGTGATCTCATATTAATCTATGCTAAAGAGATAGGAGGCACGCACTGCTCTTTAATGCAGTAATATGCTTCTCCTTTCCAGCATTCTGAATTTATTCCATACAGACGTGCTGCAGGTAAGGTGAGTACCTGGGACTGTAAATTGGCCTCAATACTGTCTTTATGCTTTAAAGACAAAGCAAAATATGAATTTGTAAAAGGTAGAACTAATGCAACTATTAACAAACATCGAAATTGATCGATCGCATTGAAAAAATATAGTCTCTGCAAAGCTAGTTTATTCAAGGAAAAAAGTTCTTTTACAGTCTGAGAGAGAAATACTCACAATTTTATATTCATAGTTATCTTGGAGTTCAATGTCTGTGAATGTTGAAGATCTTCATGTGAGTAGACAAAGACATAGAATGAATTCAATGCCTCATCCGTTTGTTCGCACCAGGTAGGGACTTGCCATGGTTTAGAAGCATAATGGGGCCTAGGAATTAAACTCAGCACCACCTAATTCTAATGCACAAATTTCATACTTTACAACAGAAAGCTCAAGATGGATTCTTTAAGTCAATTCCTGCCCTCAGATATTCACAGACAATTCCCACAGTGGGAGCGAATCCATCACAAGCTCCTGGTGTGTATGAAATCAATTCTCAAGAGTCAAAAGGCATCGTTAGTGCCCACACTCATTGAAAAGCAGCATGGATCTTAAAATGTCAGCTGCATGGAAGGCATATCATTAATAGACTTCACTCACAGTATCGGGATGTTTAAACACAGATCCAATGAATCTGCAATTGTCTCATATTAACCAAGGACACTCTTAAAACTGTTGCCCACTGACAGCCCAGGACTGCCCTTTTGTGATCATTGAAACTTTATCTCTAATTCTCTTTGGGGAGCTGTGGATTATCCCTACTGGGCACTGAAACACAAAAATGTCAAATGTGAATTACAATTTTGATTTCTAACCTATTTATTTGAAACTGTCTATCTATATAGTCCATGTATTCATCGATGGTTATATGTATATTCCTAGATTGTTATAAGATAAAATGTTGTGGAAGGTGAACAAATGAGAGAAATAGTTATAAGAACACAAATTAATGATGTGAGATTTATTTAATTATAGTAACATAAAATTCAAATGAAAACAATTCTGACTAATACAGGAATTAGCAGCAGGCAAAGTTTATTCTTCCGGTGAATTATGGGATTGTCTGAGCAGATTCTATATAAAGTAGAATTTATAGTTTGTAGTCATTCTTACTAATACAGTCAGGAAAGTTAATAATAATTGTTTCATTAAATCCTCTCAAATCCCAAACTAATTGTAAATTTTGAAGCTATGATAAAAAGAATTTTGAGAAAAGAGAAATTCATATGTGAGAGAAAGAGTACTATATATAAAACTATTTCTGGTTATTTTTAACTAAAGTTTGTTACTAAACACATCATAATCATATTCTGTATTTATCCTAAAATAAAACTACAAAATAGATTCTCCTTTGGTTTTGTCAGTTAGAAAAATGTTCCATCAGTGTTAAAGTAAGCCAGGTCTCCAGCACAATAATGATGACAGTAAAAACGTACAACTCTGCCAAGTGCTATGATTCATGATAGGCCGGCTACATCACCCAACAATTCAGGATTGCTGCGATCTATTTGGAAGGTGTATTAATACAATGCTAAATAATATTTTATTACAAGGTAATTGTACTATAAATTTTTCACGCAAAGAATGCTCAAAATAAATGTAATCATCACATATATAATATCATTACAGTAAAATAATGTGTTTACTGATAATATATTAATGTACTTCTTTAAAAGGTGTGAATTTAAAGATAAATAATCTATTCATGTGACCTCAGTTGCAGTAGGGAACTTATCTGCACAATCCCATTCAAACTAATCCATTCTAGAGCACGTTCTTTCTTTCATCCAACCATCTTGAGCCCTCCCGAGAGGAGCAAGATACCCAGGAAGACCCAGATATGAACGAAGATGCCCATGTGAAGAGAGGTGCATCACCAGCAGCTGAGCCATCATGCCAGAACCCCATTTTTTGGTTCTTTTTGTTTTCTTAAGTTCATCTCAAAGTCCAACTCCTACCAACCTCCCAGTGTTGGGCTTACAGGCTTACCTCATCACATCTAGCTTTAAAAAGAAGTTTTTTTCGTTTTTTGTTTGTTTGTTTGTTTTGATGCTGAACTACACAACAAAATGTTTGGCTCTTAAAGAGACAGGTCTATTGTCATACACGTATCCTCTACTTCTCATTTCTGTTTGGAAAAAAAATGTTCTGAATGCTATACTACCTTTCTAATTGAGTAGCAAACACGTATTTGAAATTGGAAAAAAAAACAACTTTAAGTCTGAATAATGTGAAGTTGCGAAGCGTTTTTCTCATTGAAATGTGCTATACTTTGTACATGTACTAAATATATTCTTAAAGTGACAATGGAAATTAATATTGAGCAGTTATGGAACAGGAACAGGAGACAAAGCAGCAATACTATATTTACTGCTCCTCAATAAAGGAAACTTTGTACTATGTTTAAACGCACAGGCTTTGGACGCTGTTTGGCCATGAAGACAGAATTAATTGATTTATGACTCAGTCAGCTAATCCACAGCACAGAAATGATTTCAAGTTCTTTCTCATATGTGGGGTGCCGGGCATGCTACGTGACATATGCAGGTTAAATAATTACAAGGCTGGGGGTGGGGGAGAGTTTTTGCTTTAGTATAAGTTGTCACAAAATTATCATATGAAGGATACTTTGAACTCTCTTCCAGGAAAATCCCAAGGAAGCAAAGGAAGTATAATGTATCTAAATAATAATCTTAGGTTTAGTTTCCTTAAAAAAGAAGATTTGATTCAGTGATGCTCACAGAATGTGCCCTCAAGCACTACATAGCTGACATTTGAAATATCAGCACACCGGTGAATCCACACCTTCGCTGCTTATCGATCTTTACCCTGATTTTTCTCTTCCAATGTGATGTGAAAGACGATTTATTTCTATACTGTAAGATCCTAAGGAAAAAATTACATTCTTCATATGCTTGTAAATACTCAGATTCCTCTCAAGAATTGGGTGTGCGATTATCCAATACATTTCCACCAAGGTTACTAAGTCTTTTAAATAAATCCAGACCAGTGAGGTGAGCTTCTATCAAAAAAAGATTGGTCAAATTCCCTGAATCCTTCTCTGTCTAGGAGTGCATATTTGTGTTCATTTTTCTGGTTTTCCACATATGTGGAACTGAAGAACCTGATCTGCTTTAGCTGACCCTGGGCAAACAACAGGATACAGCAATTCAAACTACAAAGCCTCAAGAGTACCACATCTCTCTCTCTCCCTCCAAGTCTTTATCAACTTTACTACAAGCCTTGGAATCCAGGTTTGTTTGAGTCTAACCAGTCTACCTAGATTCCCATCAATAGATGAGCTAGCACATTCCAAAAGACTGTGATCATGAAAGTAGCTCTGTTTGGGAAGGTTTGAAAGTGGAAACCATACTGGTTGAGTGGGTTTCATCCCAAAGCTTGGTATCATGGATCTGTTATAGTCTCACAAGAGGCCCCTGATAGGCATCAACTGAAGTAAATACCTAATGAAAGAAAGAAATGAAGGAGAGAAAGAAAGAAAAGAGAGAAGAATGAATGGAGAACGGGAAAAAAGAGGAAGGTGAAAGGGTTAAGGAAAGGGGAAAGGATGGAAGAGAGGGAAAGAGAAGGAATAAGGCAGAAGAGATGAAAAGGAGGGAAGAAAGGAAATGAAAGAAGAGCATTAATAAATGGAGGGTTATTTTAGATATTTATTCAATTAATCATACAAAAAATCAATAATCCTCATGGACTAATTTTAAAACAATGATGAACTTTTATGAACAATAACAACTTTACTTCAGGATATCCTCCAAGAAAAGCTATGTTAGACATACATCAAAAACATAAAATGTAGTGGTTGATGCTATTATTTTCTTTCTTGAAATAGCACTAATTTGTCTTACTTGGAACCAATTATTCTTTCTATATTACTCTAAAATACTTATGCATCCAGATGGAGCAAATGTTGTAAAAAATGTAACATGAAGAAGAAATGCTTTACACCACAGAAATAAGTCTAAGGCCATTTGTAATATATGGTTAAAACTCAGTGAAGTGCATTGTGCAGTGACATTGTAGTCTCTTAGTCCTCTGTGAGCTGTACTATTATTCTTGACTGTTTCTATGGCATTTAAAGACATGAATAGTTAGCTAAGTGTAGTGGAATAGCACCTATAGTCTCAAATATATATATATATATATATATATATGAATTAAGAAAGGGCCACACATGTGGCTTCATAGCACACAGTAGCAATTTTTTCCATTAAAATATGAATTAAGGAGAAGCCTTAGCACTGTGCAAGTTGCTTTAAGCCTAGAAATCGGCGCATCATCAAGATATACAATTTTAAGTTGGCGGACTACATTAAGCTTTCCCAGTTTTTCTTCATTTACTATCATGGTCCCACATAACTATAAACAGTGTCTGTGAAGTTGACGGTTGGCAATTGCTTCTGGTGATCATTTATCATGTATTCTAGATTTTATTAATTCTAGATACTGATGAAGTTCCTTCGCTTTATGCTTCAGACATTCAAAATTTAGTGTCACTGTTAAAATAATTTTAGAAGCACACAAAAATACATGAAATGTAACCCTAAGAAAAACTAAGTAGTAAACTAAGAAAGAAGTAAGTAGTACTTGCCAGATGTCCAGGCTGGTAAGATGGAGTTTGTGGCTTTGGGGACAGATTCCCCAAGGCCACAAACTAGGCAAGTCAAAACAAACAGATCTCCTCTGACCCACAGCACAATATAAATGGAATACCTTGTATCACCCATGAGGGGTAGTAGCAACTCACTTTTAAATCATTTCATTAAATGTATTGTATTTATCTTTGCATTTGGAAATGGTTCTAAATCTGAGGACAGCTTCTAAAAATAGCAATGTCTTGAATATTTGGAGTATTTTCCACTTAATTGCAAATAGCAATTTAGTTATATAGATTATATAATTTCATGTCATAAGGATATATAATAATAGATTAGAAATGGTACACACACTAACAATGGTCATATGTTTCATTACTTCTTTTGATTGAAAAATACTGAAATATTATTAGATGGAAATCATTCAAAACTACTTCTAAATTTGATCCTTGTTCAAAGTAAAAATGATTTAGCAAACGTCTTTGATATCATTTTACACACACACACATATATATATTAGAATTTTAAAAGGTTTCATAAGTTAATTAATGTCTATCCACTTTGCCCTTATATTCCACATTAAAAAATGAGCATGTTGTTATAGTAAGTCATGCATTTCTAAACTACCATTTATATGAGCTCTGAAAGGGATCAAGCCCATTGGAAAGGAGAGTAGCCTGAATCAGTGACTGGACTGTGAACAGATAAATTAACTGGTGGTCAGCAAGAGGGCAAGGTCATTTTGGCAAGGAAATGTTTGAACTTAACCTTAATAAAACAGCTGAGGTAGGCACTCCCAGGGTTTTCCTTCCTCTGAAAGCCCAGTGTTTGCTTGTGGGACATCAGCATTTAACAGGCTGCTAATGGTGCTTGCAGCACCAATAGTTCATTTCACACCTCTGCTTGCTCCAGGAGAAATCATCCAGCTTCTCTGCCTCAGTTTCCCAGGCAGAAAAGCAAGACTCCCAAGGTTCAACCCTTACAGTGTTAAAAGCCCTAACACTTTAACACACACACGAAGAAAAAGAATCTCATTCAAGACTTGACAGAGGAGTGATAGGACCATCACAAACATCTGAGAACACAGAGCGGAACTTACACATGGCTATAAAATACCCTCCGCCAGAGGGGCTAACACTGCACTTTACCCACCCTTGAATATTAATCTGCTGGGAATCATTACTATTGATTATCATGTCATTTGTATGGACCACGCTGTTTTGTAATTATCTTTTACACATTTATCTCCCTTGAGCCTGCCTATTTGATGAGTATTACATTTAAATTTTATCATCAACCAAACACTTACTAAAGAGCATCACTTTACATATTTCATGATAAAAAATTCTCGATGTAGTGTGGACCATGAGCAAAAGGATCAAGTATATTATGAACATTTTTATTATCACCAAACATCCCACACAGGGCCACCATTCACAGATTTCTATCGCTTTCTTCATCCTGACCCATTTACAGATTCTTCTCTCGGTCCCAGGACTCAGCTGAGTGGTTTTCCAGTTGAAGGGAAGTTCCAAAAGTCAGAAAACATTCCTCTCTGAGACCATGTCCTCCTCATCCTGATATTTCAATTTGCATGTTCTTCTTAAGCACTACACATCCTAACCAGCTTTCTGGGATACTTTCTATTAATGCTTGCTTTGAGTTTCTCCCCTCAGTAACTAGAAATTCTAACTATTCTGAGGAAAAATTGCTGCTACCCTCTTCTACCCAATCAGGAGAGAGCATATTAAAAACTTCCATGGAGACTTAACTGATAGGGAAAAAATGGATTCTTCGAACACATGCAACATGTCTTCCCCATGTCATCTCTTTCTCTTGCTCTTCTGGTCTTCTGAGTAGAACATGGCAGCAAAGAATTGCAAGTTTTAATTAAAATAGTACCTTTCCTTTGGTCTTAGAATATAGTTTAGTGTTGGCTTGGAGAGTTCACTGATTGAAACACAAGGCTTTTCCCCTTTTACTTCACACCATAATAAAATATAATTAATTCTAAACAAATAACATAAATTACTGAGATGACAAAATCCATTCGTGTATGAATTATCTAATTTTTAGTAGCATTGTCATTTAATCAGTCGGTTATCCCATGCCACCAAATGTGATTTAAAAATCCTACTGTTCTAGTCAGTTTGGGGGAGAGAGGGGGAGAGAGACAGACAGAGAGAGAGACAGACAGAGAGAGAGAGAGAGAGAGAGAGAGAGAGAGAGAGAGAGAGAGAGAGAGCAAGCTCTCAATACTGTACACTTGGAAACCTATGAAGCTTATCTCCTACCTGTGCAGCAGGAGAAAATGAAGCAAACACCTAATCGTCAACAGTGGTCCCATCCTCCATTTCGAAGAAGACAGTGTTCATCCTTCACACCCATCTACATTTTCTTCTAAGTACAGAAGGAAACATGACTCTGTGGTCTATGGGCTCAAATTACTAAGTTGACTCAACTTTCTTAAGTGAAGAAAATCCCCCACTACTCATATCTGTTAAATCTTTTTTTGACATCTAAGGCAATAATTCTCACTTTTCAGGATTTAGAATGTGGCCATCTTCTGACACTGCTAATGGTGTCTCCCACAAGAGGCTGAATTCTTTCTCTATTCATGATGGATGTTTGGAAGTTTCCTTGTCTCTGACCTCCTTTCTGGCAGCAGAAAAAATGTTGGTGTTGATGTTTTTATTCATTTTTATCATCACGTGAATAGTATCATAGCAAGCAGCCTGTCCTAATAGGAATCCTTATGCAAACTGGCCCTCAAGGAATATGATCATCTGATTTGTCTCTTCAATCCCAACATGATGCTTTATATCTAGTTGCTTCTGGCTCAGTTAAGATAACCTTCAGATTGCAAATGTCAAGCACATGGCAAGATCATCTGTCTATTACTCCTTAATAAACACTTCCACACAATTCAGCCAAAATCAGAGTCCGTAGATGCACACATACATAGACCTCTTTAAAGCGTTCAAACAGGAAAGAAATGGGAGTGCAGCCCTGGAACTTGGAGAAATGTTTCTAAGTTGAGCTGATCACACTGGTTCTGAGAAATTCTGGGCAAGGAGTACTTTCTGCTCACACCACCAAGTGTTTTCTGGGTCAGCCTTGTGGTTCCTGAGGAAAACACTGGGAAAGATGGAGGCTGCCGCTCTGCCTTTGCCTTGTCTGTTCTCACTCCCGCTTCCACCTTCTGCATTCTTGCTTATGGAAAGATACTTTATTAGCCCTTTCTCTTTTTCATGCCTTCCTCCAAACTTTGCTTTTATTTTTATCCTATAATTTAGAGTTATTCTGCTTAATGCATCAGTTAAATTTACTCATTAATTAATGTAATCATTTAAATTTATTTCTGGCTTCCACCTGGCTTTGATTAATGACATGCATACAGGAAATAACAAGTTTTCTGTGTTTGCCTAGAGCACAAAACTTAACTCACCATAAATTTTAGTAGCTCAAGCTATGAATAAAGTGGAACATTTTTGTCAGTATAAATTAAAGTAATAACAACTTTACTATCATAAATATGTATGCCCATTGATAAATAAAATGCTAATGTTGAATACATATATGGACCTTTAAGTTCATTCAATGTATTTGAGAGTATTATGAAAATGTGTAGTAAATTAATTTATTATAACCCGGGGAGTACCCCCTTTCAAAGGCAAAGGGAAGGGGAATGGGGGAGGAACTCTGTGAGGGGAGAACATAAAGGGGGTTCATTTGGGATGTTAATTAATTAATTAATTAATTAAAACAAAGGAACCCAAAATTTTATACAGAGAGAAAAACAAGAGCCTTCTTATCAGATTTTACTAACTTAATAAAATAACATTTCAGTCACTTCTGTAAAGCAAAAATTATAAATGTCTAGAACAATAAAACCAAGTTAGGGATCTCAAAGAGATCTGGCTTTGAAAAGTTTGTTCCTTGTAATTAAGGTCTTAGGTTTTTTTTTTTCCCCAAGAAAAAGAATTGCATTTTTAAATTATACTCTAAGGAAACACTCAAGTATGGTCCTGTTTGATAAATGCACACACACAGATGTACCTCTGTGAACAGCAGCTGAAATTGCACAACAGGCTTGAGGTGGATTTCCCACATTCCCACACAAGCAGGCCAATCTTGACACTCACTACCTGCCGGAGGCTCCCCTGTTAGCTTGCCACTGATGCTCTCCCAGCAAGTTGCCAGTAAGGCTCTAAATATATTTGATTAGTTTTAGACCTTCATTTTTAGCGAGTCATCACCCACTTAACAGCAGATGATGCCCCCTAGTCTGAATCAATGTGAGTGGCCCCGGTTACAATAGACTGGATTAATGATGAAAAATGTGTCGTCAGCTTAGAGGTCCTTGGACATTTATCACCCAATGGGTCTGCCAATTGGTGGGCTGCTCTGGGCTCATCACCACAGAATTCTCCCAGCCTTAAAGAGATAGCGTTCTTTCCAGATTAATTTAATGAGGCCTGGTGGGTGGAGAAAAGGGACCAAGAAGACAGCTCAGTTGGCAGATTTAGGTTCTATATTTTCAGCACTTCTATAACAAGTGTGTTTCGTTCATAATACGTTTCTGCAAGGCAAGCATAGACAGTTAGTTCAAGCTCTGTCTTGAAGCTTAAAATTGTGTATATTCTGTTCTAAAAAAAGTTTTGTAGGAAATGAGTTAGCTGTTGTATGAATATAGATATTTCACATTTAAAAGGTCTGATGAATTATATTTTCAGAAAATTCACCTGCCTGTTTATCAACATCCTATCTATTCACAAAAACATTTTAGATTCTCTGTTTAATTTTCCTTGATTTAATTTTATTTCACTGAACTTGGAGGTCTCTCTCTCTCTCTCCCCCTTCCTCCTACTCCCTCTCTCTGTCTTTCTGTCTCCCTCTGTCTGTCTGTCTGTCTGTCTCTGTTTTTCTTTGTCTTCACTTGGTCATTACTGCATATTTTTATTTAGAAATTAAGAACTGTATAGAAATAATCCTTGTCCAATCTTACATGTATTTCATATTCAATGACACTTGACATATTTTGGTCCTTATCTTACCCTGTATCTTCATATCTCATCAAAATAACGGACACAAAATTTGAAATTGCCATGTTTCAAATAAAGCCAATATAAATTAGAGGGCTGGAATTGTACTTTGATCGTTTAAAAAGCATAAAAAGACTGCAAGTATCACTAAGAATAGCACACATCCTATTTGAATTTCAGGAAACAGGATTCAAAGAAAAAATTTTAAAATCTGTTAGGAACTGAAAAGAAATAAGAAAAATGTTGACAGATGTGATTGAGAAACTGGAAAATCCTAACAACACGACTCCTATATTTGACACCCATTCTCCAAAGCACCATCTGAAATTCAATCATAAGAATTATAATAATCACCATGAGAAACTCCTAACTAACCAATTCCAACTCATGACCTGGGTTGAAATTCACCCTTCACCCAGCATCATCTCCCAAGTTGTCCAACAATACCACTGCACTGTTCCTATTATCTCCTAAATCATAATAATTTTAAAAGCTCTCAATTCCTGAGAGGTTATAAAGGATGAAACACATCATGGATTTTTTAATATTAATAATATAGTGGATATTGATTTCCAAGATGGAGGGATTTCTCTTTTCAGGCTATTTTTTCAAACTGTAAACACAATTTAAATAACGAGTTTTGACTTGGTAGTTAGTGAAGGCTCCGTAAATACTGGTTGAGTTGAAGGGATACATTCAATTTTCTCTATCCAATCAGCAAAAGATATCTAATTCTACATGGATCACATCTAATGAGGACATGGTAAGATATGTTGGAGACTGGGGAAGTCAGGAACTGTGAATGAGAGTAAGGCAAGTCCTCAGAAAGACCTTCCAACAGGAACTAATGAACAGATTAACACTGACTCAGAGAAATGACAGAACAAGACCTGGGTTCCGGGACATGAGACAGCAGAACCTCCACGATGTTTGTAGCAGTGCTTAATTGGAAAGTCCCGCAGACAGTTTCAAGTCCAGCTGAGTTAATCAACCAGATGAAGCTGATGCCAAGACTGCAATGGAATGTAACTAAGAACTACTAGTATAATCAGGATGAATATTATCTCAGTTGCTTGTGGAAAAAATTAAATCAATATTCCACATCCACGTGGGTGTATCATAAGCCAAGATTATAGTAATATATCTTATTTTACTTTATGCTATTATTTAATTTTATTTTCAAAGGCAGAAAACAAAATACATGATATTACCTAATAATCTGAATATTGGAATTTCTTCATTTTCTCATTTAGAAAGCAAATCAACAGACATAAGTCAACTGTAATCAGAACTTCAGAGTGGGAGGGGGCATAGTTCATTTTATTCCTATTTTTCCATATTTATATATTTCTATAATTTTTTTAAAAGCACACAAGCTTTTGCAAGAGTCAAAACATGAGCATCTTCAAGGAAGAAGCTCTGTGGTGCCACCCCTCAGGCTGGGTGACTATAGAGTTGTATGGGCCTCCCTTTGCTGACTAGGTCAGGTCATGAACTATTTTCACCCTTTGTCACTGCAAGGTCATGGCCTAATTAGCGAAATGAAGAACAATGGTATAAGAGATTGTTTTGTTACAAGTAAGTAAATTGATCATTCCAAAGCTCCACAAGTTAATCAAGTTCTTCACGAGCTACCTGCTGAGTCTTCAGGCTAAGAAGTATGGACCCAATACAATTTCCTTGTAGAACTGCAGAGTCCATTTCTGAAGACATGAGTGTCCCATGTAAAGCCAAGAAATTAACTATAATACCCATCACACCTTCCTTCTCTGAGAGCCCTTTCTCCTGCTTACCTTGTCTCAGTATTCCTCCAGCAGTAAATTTTAAAGACTCTAAGAGTTTTAGTTTTGGCAAACCACTAACAGTCTCCATGACTGTGTTGCAGAAACATACCCTAGTATTTGTAAAGTTTAATACATGTCAAAACAGTGAAAGATATTCTATCAAAAAGAGAAAAAAATAATTTCGTGAGAAACAAGTTTTATAAATTCCATATTTTAATTGACACGATGAAAAGTGTATTATTTTTAAATCATCAGAAGGGAAAACACTATCCAGGAGTTCAAATTATCTGCCAAATTCCATGAAGCACACTGTTTCTAAGGATGAGGAAAACTGAGTAGCCATAGTTACACTCTAAATTTTCATTAACTCTCTCTATGTCTCCCTGAGAACTGTGGACAGAAGAAACAATAGCCATGTTGAGAAATGAGCAGTAATTGGAACACACTGTTTCTCTGTGAGAAGAATGAATTACACTTTATATTCGTAGAAAAAATAAGTTAAAAAACATGAATCAATATGTGACAATATACTCATTAAGCAGAACATCCTTTTATGAAATAACACAAGAAAGGAACTGAAGGGGATTGCAACCCCATAGGAAGAACAATAATATCAAATAACCAGACCCCCTCAGAGCTCCCAGGGACTAAACCACCAACCAAAGAGTACACATGGAGGGACCCATGGCTCCAGCCACATATGTAGCAGAGCATGGCCTTATCTGACATCAGTGGGAGGGGAAGTGCTTGGTCCTGTGTTGGCTCAATGCCCCAGAGAAGAGGGATGCTAGAGGTGTAAGACAGAAATGGGTGGATCTGCGGGGAAGCAACCCCTTAGAAGGGAGGTGTGTGAAAGGGACACCTGGAGGAAGGGGTACAGCATTTAAAATGTGAATAAGTAAAGTACTTGTTAAAAATAAGAAATAACATAAGAAAGTATAATTCCAATGATGATGGCAGCACCATCAACACTTTCTCTAAAATAATGAAAAGGAAGGAAACATTCAAGTTACACATCTTTTTTCCAGTGGTCAAAATTACCTTGCACAGCCTGGCTAAATAATGTTGAATAGGTTTACTTATTCAGTGAATGGTTTATTGCTCTGTGCAGGCATTAGAACTCATTCTCTAGATTGCTTCTCCAAACAGAATCACATCCATTTTATGACCACACTGTGCCCAATCTACAATCATCTTACATTTAAGGGAAAACTGTTGTTTATAATGTTTATCATTCTGACCAGTATACATTTACAAGTCTTTGACATGTCAATGTGAAAAATTTATAGATATACAATAAAGCTTCATTGTAAGGATTTTCAAATAAACTAAGATGCATTTTGTGTTTGTCTAAAAGGCTCAGTAATGAAACCCCAGGGACTTGTTTATGCCCAGTGTTTCCCAGCAGGAGAACCAATATTGGTCAGTCCTCTGTCCACAGAGGCCTTTCTCACTAAATGGAACAGCATTAGCTTTGTTCTTTAAGCCTAATTAACAACCAAATCATAAATTTAGTCTTTGCCCAATTAGATTAAGCTTTCAGATGTATTTGTACTTTCAGAACATGCTTGCCATCTTGAGTTTTATTTGGCCAAAAGGAAAACAAGAGCAACGTGGTAAATACTGAAAACAAGGTGGGGGGAAAAGCTTAATGCATTAGTCTCTACTCCCCAGAGAACCTGGTTCCTATCTGTCTTAGGTCACAGTTTTAAAGAGTCGAATGATCGGACTAAATCCCTCTGGAGTATTTAGGCCTATGGCTGTGTCCCTGAACAATTAAGAGTCTGCTCAGTTTATGGCTCTCAGCTGGACTAGCCAGTGGCACAACAGGTCAAAGTGTACATTGAAAAAGCCAACCTGTTCTCCTACTAAATTTAATTGAACTACTATGGCATTTCAGGACTAGGTAAAAATATATACTCAAAGCACATGCTTGACACACACAGCACATCATGAGTATGTGGACCTAGCATTAAAGCATTTTATCACAAAAAAAATGAGAAAAAAATTCTTAGTATGTGTAGCTGAAAGGCAAGGCTATATGCTTTGTGTAATTCTATGTCTGTATTTTGACTTTCTGTTTATAACATTTGAGTATATCCAAGGTCGTCTACCAATAACTCTGCACTGATGCCTTTGAGTCAGTCTCATCTTTTTATAATGTGTCTGATGTGTGTACATGGAGGTCCAAGGTCAACATCTATTGTCATTCTTCAGGAGCCATCTGAATAAAATGAGGACATGACTGTTCCTAGGTATGCATGAGGAGGTTTATTTTTTCTTTATTTTTTCTTTAGATATGAAGATCATGAAAGAGGCAGACTGAACTTGGCCATAAGAGGACAGGCAGAAGGACAGAGCAAGAGAGAGGGTAAGAGAGAGTGTGGGAGGGAAGGGAAAGAGAGAGGAGAGAGAGAGAGAGAGAGAGAGAGAGAGAGAGAGAGAGAGAGAGAGAGAGAGAGAGAGAGAGAACACCCAGAGCAGAGTCAGAGGACATTCTGGCTGTAATGCCTGGATTATATAGGAATCAGAAACTGTGGGAACAGAAGAAAAGCTCAGGGGCCAGAGAAGTTTAGGGTAGGAGGTGTGGTGAGAAGTGCTGAGAGGACCCAGACTCTAAGGCTAGTATTTGTTCTCCTGAGAAAACCTAGTGACCAGAGTGGGTCTGATAGGTTAAAGAGGCACCACACTTCACGTTTATCCTTAGTTTCTTTGGGAGCTGACCTCATCCATCTAGTTCTTTGAGATAAGATCTTTCACTGACTGGGAACTCCCACTGTTACAAGGCTTGCTATCATCTGTGAGTCTCTGTGTCCCCCCACCCCACCCCAGTTCCAATTCTAATGATGTGATTTTTTAAGATCATACTCACACCCTAAGGCTTGAAAGGAAAGCTTTTTCCTAACTGAGTGAGTTACCTCCCAACTCGAATGCCTATCTTCCAAGGACCAAATTGATGTTATTTGCCTATAAGGATCTCCATTTCAAGAGAATGTCAGCATTACCTCTTTTTGTGTCTTGAACCTTAGCTTCTTTCTGTTTCTTTGCTTTTCCTTTCTCCTCTTTCTTCACTGTTTTTATTGTTGCTGTTTGTTTTATTGTACATGTATGTGAGTGTGTTTGTGTGACTATATATTTGAGTTATTTTTTGTGTGCAGACGCATTGTGCAAATGAGTGTGTGAGTTTGTGTGTTTTGTATATGTGTGTGTGTGTGCATGTTTTGTGTGTTTTGTGAGTGTATGTTAGTGTGTATCTGTGAGTGTGTGAGTTAATATGTGTAAATGTCTGTGTGTGACTGTGTGTCTTTGTGTGGTTGTATAATTACCTTTGTTTTGTGTGTGGATGTATATGTGCAAATGTGTGTGTGTGTTTGAATTTCCATGTATGAGTTTGTATGTGAGTATGTGTTTGTATATGTTTTGTATGTGTCAGTGTGTGTATCTGTGAGTATATGAGTTTGTATGTGTGAGCATGTGTGTATGAGTTTGTGTTTGAGTGTGTGTGTATATTTGTGTGATTATATTTTTGAGAATGTTTTTGTGTGTGGACGTATTTGTGCAAATTTGTGTGTGTGTTTGAGTTTCTATGTGTGAATTTGTATGTCAATGTATGTTTGTGCATGTTTTGTGTGTTTTTGTTAGTGCAAGTGAATGTGAGTGTATATAAGTAAGTGAGTTTGTGTGTGTGTGTGTGTGTGTGTTTGGAGATTAAATAAGGTCTCATTCATTTCTCACAAGAGATTTAAGCTTTTCTACATATCAGACAGAGAACACAGACTTGTTATCATTGAAAAATTTGTCAGGTTCAGCAATATTGTGATTCTGCATGTAGATCTTTCATTCTTCATAGTCTCAAAATCTAATCACTGATGGACCAAGTTCAAAAAAATGTACTATGCTATGATACTTCAAGATCAAAGCCCAAAGTGGGTTCATTTGAAATTTAGTTTGATTTTTGTGCTCTCTTCCTTCCAGGACCCCGTGTATTTTTGCAGATTATGATGCAGCATTTCCCTGTTGGCTCCAAGAGGAAGACAAATAGGTTTGGTCTGTAATGAAAGTAGAGTTCATTTTTATCTGATAAACCCCAAGGAATGCCTGGTGGGAGCCCTTCAGATCAGGTTTGTTTATAGAGCTCTCAGAGACAAAATCTCTTACACGGAGCAACATCTGGCACGGCAGTTAAGAGTGGAGGTCAAGATTCCTGTTTGCCATTTGACACAGAGATAATGCCACTCTGCGGCCGTAGGTGACCACAGAACAAACTTCAGCTAAAGTTTTCCAGTATGCCTGAAAACTGTATGGTATTAGCTGTAATCTGGTCTCTCATAAATGGTTGGAAAGCGATGATCACTCTTTAATATAGATAAGAATCTGCTGTGCAGAAATTTCATGCATCCCTCAGAAAGGAGGTCAAATTGTCCACAAGGAAAAAAAAAAAAACAACTTTCTGACTACAGAAGCATAGAGAAGCATAGAGAGATGGTGGCAAATTCAGTGTTGATTTCCTCAGAACTATTGCCTTGTCTTTGTAGAGATGTACAAGGGGGGTTCAAAATCAAGAACAGAAGTGTAAACAGCCATCAATAACCAAGGTTGATTTTTCTGTGGTATATTTCTGTTGCTCAGAAGTTGCCTAGCTCATTTCTGTTATGCAAAGTGTCCTGGGTTTCACTGGCAGAACCTAGGAGAGCAAGCAAGCAATCGTAAGAAAAGGGGGGAAATCAAGAGGAAAGAGAGAGGAGAGAAAGGCAGGGGAGGGAAGAAAGAGAGAAAGGGAGGGAGGAAGGGGGAGGGAGACAGAGGAGAGGAAAACAATGAGCTACAGCTAGATGTGGATATTTGTCACTATGCCTCTCTTTTTATCTATAAATAGAAGTAAGGGCAGTATCATCCTGGGTTAGTTCAGAGTATTTAAGAAAGCTTGCTTGCAGAGTCAAATCTGCATGAACAATGTAAAAATAACATAACCACCGACCTCTGTGGCATCTACATTTTTACTCTAATATCTTAAATTCAAATCAACTGCACATAGGCACATGCGCATTCATTTGTCCAGTTGAAAATGTATAGAAAAGTTAACTTTTCTTAAGGACCACACATATGTGGAGTGCAGCACTGGGGTAAAGTCAGCATTTGAGACGAGGAGACTGGACAGATAGTGTTTGACACATTCAAGGTTTGCTATTCCTTTATGTCGTGGTGATGGAGTGCTTCGGAATGATTCATTTCCCAGACCCCTGATAAAGAAGGGCTCAGACATCTGCTTTAAAAACAGTTATGATGACATATGAGGTAAATATCATCTATCATCTTTCCATGGCCACTTCTCTGAGACTACCTTACAGATACCATCCCCAGCCCCAGTAGTCTTATCTCTGCAAACATAGAACATCTTCATTTTCTACTTAACATGCAAGAATTTAACCCTATCATTACTCTACTGTAGTTTAAAGCAAATCGAAACAAATGATGGCATGAGCACATTATAAAATTCTCTCTCTCAATCTCTCTCTCTCTCTTTCTTCCTCTCTCTCTCTCTCTCTCTCTCTGTCTCTCTCTTCACACACACACACACACATGGAATCTTAGAAATGTTATTAGGCCCAAGTATATGTGATGAACAAAGAAGAATTTTAATGCAGCTAAAATCATCTGTGTCAATTTTCAAAAATAGTAAAACGTATTATTTAAATGCATATGAAGGATTTTGATTTGAACAACACAGTCTCTAAGTATAAATACATATATTTCACATAAAGAAAATGTCTGTATTTAAGTGAACCCCTGCCTCAAAATGTCCACACATATATTTACACAACTATTTTTGGTTTCTAAGTTTTAAGTATTTGCTTTGGCACTTGATCGGTTATCATTTTGCAGCATGGACTGTTTAAAGCACCAGATGTTTTCTCAAGGACAATATAACACTTAGTGCCAGTTCTATCAGGATGACACTATAGTTTGTATTGGGTGTTATAGTTTTAAAAGATCTTTTTGCTTTAAAGTAATAAAGAATGAATGGGTATGAAATACCATGTAAAAGCTTATGCCCCCCCCCCCCGACTCAAGCTCGATGCCCTCTTTTTCACCGTGCTTGCTGGGGCACTGATGAGGAGCAGGTGTCAGAATTGTTTCTATAATCCAGACAGGTTATTTTGGATATAAAACATATCCAGACTTTCACACTTTTCTAGGTGGGAAGGTAGCTGTGTTTTGACAACAATATGATCCATTTTTACATCATTTATTCCTTTAGTTGGAAAACGTCACAGACACTATTTTTCCATGTTTGTATGTTTGATTAGTGGGTTTTTACTTTCTAGATTAGATCATATGCACGCAAGCCTAATCCTCTTTTATCCTCCTAATTCTCTTTCCACCTCTCTCTCTCTCTCTCTCTCTCTCTCTCTCTCTCTCTCTCTCTCTCTCTCTCTCTCTCTCTCTCTGTGTGTGTGTGTGTGTGTGTGTGTGTGTGTTTTCATTTCAAGGAAAGAATGATGCTAATGGCAATCCACTTAAAATGAACTGAAATGGAAACAAGCAATACTAACATGAAGACATGCTTGATCCTACTTAACCTCCTCCCATTTGAAAATAATATACAATATTTCATGGTCAAAATAAAGGTTAGAAACAATTGATGTTTTAACAATATATATGACAAAGCAGAATCCATGTGGCCAAATGAGGGAATCCTCAGTCTTTTATTTCATCCTCTAGTCTTTAATTGATCTCAAATTAAAGTTGTCAAGTTCTGATACATTAACCGTCTATTGTGAAAACAACATAATCCTATTTTTTATGACTTTGATTTTCAATCTAACTTCATTTTAGATGTTATATGTTTCATTTTCAGTTATTGAAACAATTGGAGATTTGGGGATCGTTAACATCACAGAGATGCTGTATACATGTTTAGCAGAAAGTCTCCAAATGCAGAAACCACCAGAGTTGAGCAGAACTGAATGTCTAGCACTGTTCAAAAGATAACCTAACACTAAAATGAAGCATTATTCATGAGACAGAGGATGTGAGGAGACACAGACTCCACAGTGCACTGAAGTAGTGTATGAACTCTAACAAGTCATTACACTCCATCTGTCTGTCAAAACAAGCCCAAAAGCAACGGAAAAGAGCGCTCCTGTCATTCATCTGAGTATTTTTTTTTACCAATTACTTTCAAAGCGAGTTTGTTTATTTTAAATGTATTTCTTTTTCAACTGCATTTATAGCTTTTGGGAGGGGGTATAATTCGTTTTTTGATTACATAAGCCCTTTGGACATCAACCAGAATTTTTGAATGCCCAACAATGGCAAAACACAAACCTTATGCATATTTCATCTTCAAGGGGAAGAAAAAAATTGTTTACCATTTGCTGAATGGTAAACAATGAGTGAATTTACACAACCAAATGAACTTAACAATATCAAGTAATAATTTTAGATTCATCTCTCAACCTAACTGCTTTATAAAATAGGCAATTTAATAGAGATAGTGTAGTTAATCCCAGTTGTTCATCTTTTCTGTTTTTTGTTTTGTTTTGTTTTTTGTTTTTTTGTTGTTTTTTTTTAAATAAAGGATCAGTCTTATTGCTTTAACTTCTTTTTCCCCATTGAGATTTTCTTAGGAGAAACAATTGCTTTGATTACAGTTGTGGCAACAATGGCAGGGTATTTTTAGCTTTTACTTCCTGCTTTGTGAGTATTAAAAGTTTGAGTTGAAAACCAGCTGCTGCTGGCATCTTTTTCTACCACAATGCTTCGTCATTGGTTAGGAAACCAAACAAACCAACAAACAAATAGAATCAGCCTGTAAGTCTGTAAAATGGGACCAATCATATCTGCCCCCAAATAATGTTCACATCCATTAAATGCAATTCTTCCAGTGCATGGACAAAATAAAACCACCCTTTCTGTTAACTGGACTCATCCTTGCACTCTGGGAAGAAACAACATTTGCATCTGGCTCGGCAGCTGTTGCTTCTGTTCAGCTGTCCGCACTTCCATATGTTGGTAGCACCACTGCCATTCAGTCCTTGATGCTAAAGATCTGCTCTTTCACCCTCTTGACCCCCCCCCCTCACCTTGTCTGTAGTACATGTAGTTCTCCCCTTTGAAACTGAAATCAAGGGTCTCCTCGTGTCATTTTTTGTTTTTATACAACCTCAAGTAGTGCCCGTGGTCTTTAAAATGGCAGGTCTGCCCACACTTGACAGTCTTGTTGAACTGCCGCCAACGTCGATTTTCTTCACCCCTGACACTGATAGTAGGTGTCCCTTCCATCTCGCAGACCATGTTCTTGCTCCTTCTCTCATTCCCTCGATGGTCTCTACTAGGAATCCCCATTCCCCAGAAACCTGTCCGTCAGCATCATCTACATCATTGTACAGTTTCCCCATTATCAATTTCCCTTCCCTCCACTGTAAGAAAAGAACTCTTATGCGTTATCTACACCTGGATCAAATATGCTTGTCATATATTCCTTACAATATCTGCTAGTTCGCACATAGTCTTAGGACAGACTTACTCCTATTCCCTGTCTTTGAGGTTATGTTATTGTTCCATCTCTCATCCTTGCCTACTTCTTTTTTTTTTTTCATTTGGTAATTTCTTTTTTTTAAATTGTATTTTATCAGACATTTTCTTTATTTATTTCAAATGGTATCCCCAAAGTTCCCTATACCCTCCCCCAACCTTGCTCCCCTACCCACTCACTCCCACTTCTTGGCCCTGGCGTTCCTCTTGCCTATTTCTAAGCCTATGAATAGTCATAGTGATAGTCATCTATGAAACGTAACACCACAAATGAAACATGTGGAATTTTACGCTATATGGATTCAAATATATCTTCTACTCACAGGCTCTGTATCTATGACCATTTAACTATTTCTGGCTCTGATGAAAATTATTGTTACCAACAAGTTCTCTCAACTACTAAAATGCAACACACTGCATCAGAATCTAACAATATCGAAAATATTATCATAGTCTTCCAGTCTTGTTTTTCTAACCAGAGATACTGAAATAGTCTCTAGTTTTTCCTCATTCATAGTAACCATGAAAGAAGTGGAAAATCACACAGTAAAATTGTACTACGTATGTTAGAAGTTTTTCTAGATCCTACACAATCATTTCTTTATGCTAATCATTAGGAAAACCTCAAGGAAATTCTACTTGTGTCGACTCGTTAAATGAGAGGTGTATTTTCTCTCTGTTAACTGGGGTTGTTATTCTTCATCTAGACATACTGCTCCTTCCCCATCCCAGGATGCATACAACCTTTACGACCATCCCATGTCTAAGCAGGCTACGGACACTCTTGTGTTTATGTGCGTGAGAAATATCTCTTGTAGAACCTGATATTTGAACAGTTGATCCTAAAGTGGAGGAAATTTTAGTTAGGCTTTAGAAGCTTTAGGATGGGAGTAAAGTCTGAGCTTGAATAGTAAGCTCCTCTCTAGAAGGAGCATCTCTGAGTTTATAGTCTCCCCCCCGCCCCAAGGGTTTCCCACTATCGCTCTCTCCTTCTCTCCTTTCCATCTCTCCCTCTTCCTCTCTCCTCTGTGTGTGTCTGTCTTTTTCTCTCCCTCTCTATCTCCCTCTTTCCCCCTTTGTCTATGTGTGTGTGTGTGTGTGTGTGTGTGTGTGTGTGTGTGACTCTTTCCCTGTTTTCTCTTTTTCTGGTTAATATCTGTAGTGCAAATGTAATGTCTAGGCTCTCTTCTCCATGCGCTGCCATATGCTCCGGTCCCTCTGAAAAACCAAGCCAAAAGAAACCCTTTGTTCCTTGGTGACTTGGGTCATGCCATTTTATCACAGCCAGCGAAGAGTGAGAAATAAAACTCATGTCCTAAGGTTCACTTTCATCCCCTATGCAGAAAGTATCCTTTGAACTCTTAGCGACTTATCTGGATCACCTCTGTCCTAAAGAGTCCCCCAGTTTATGGCAGTTGATATAGTCTTCCCCACTTCTAATCCATCCTTTTCCTAAAATTAAGTGCAGGTACACTAACTTTTGCCCCCACTAAATGCCCGTCTGTACTTTTGAATGTCTGATTAAAAGATCAAACACTTCAAGAACCCTTGAATTTAAAAACTAAGCTGACGCAAGACCTATAGGCTGGAAAAGCATCCACTTCATAATTAGCTGAAGCCAGCTCTTGAGATTCAAAGTTGTGTTGTCCAGTGGTAAGGCAATCTCCTGAGGCTTCATCACACCCGTCTTACAAACAAGTTCGTCACTCAGTGAACACACCTATAAACATGTGTATACTAAAGTTGCAACTGGAGTTTAATGGGATTTAATGATGACCCTGGCCAGAAGGGATTAGATACTAACTCTAAGCTGCAACCTTATCTGGCCTATATGTTGTGGAAATTTTTGAAAATGGCCTCTTTATACTAAAGAGAGTATAAGAACATAAATATTTGCTTGTAACAGCAGAACACAGCAGAGGTACTTCTATGAATGCTGACATACCATGGAAAAATAACAAGAATTCATTTAACAGTGATTTCCAGTTATATAGTATATGAGCAGTGATATTCATCATTCTAGAGTTAAATATGATGCTCTACTTGATAGAAATCATTCATGCAATTGAACTAACAAAATAAACAAGCATAATCTCTATCCTCACTGTACACTATATTCTGTAGCTGTTATAACAAACTATCTCATTCTCGATAGCTTATTGAACAAAAATGTTTCTCATATGTCTCAAGGTGAAAGTTCAAGAACAAATTTAAACAGGGTTGACTGGTCCCTTTGGTGGCATCCCCTCCAATGGACAACTTCTTCACATGTCCTCATGGTAAACATCACCTTATGTATGTATTGTCCTCATTTGTACTATGAAAGTTAATCACATGAAACTTTGGCCCACCCCGATGAACTCTTTTTAGCCTAACTAAAGCTATACAGACAATATCTATAGAAAGATGCCCTCGACGTAACAATAGTTCATGTTCACTAAAGTGTGAAGGCGATATTCTCCCAGTAGAAATCCAATTTAATATTTTTAATGTTTCTCTTTTTCTAGACTAGCAATATATGGTGCAATGTTATCCCATGATAAAGAGCTGTTATCAATGAGCAGTAGTTCTGGTCAGACAGACAACCACAAGATCTCACCTAAGTTCCAGCTGAAACTGCCATTCCATTTTGACAGTATTTGTACATGTATGTGTTCAGTAATTCATGTGACCTATTCAATACTCTATTGGAAAATAGGCTTCATGATTTTTTTTTGTCTATATGTTACTAGTTAAGTGTTCTGGGCATACTGAATATAGGCTTAGCTGAGCCATGATTTTCAGCACTATGTGGGTGTATGTGTGTATACTCTCAGTTACTTCTCTTTGCTGCCTGCTCACCATGAGCTGAACAGCTTTAATTTCCATAGATTCCTGATGCTATGAGTGTCAACTCAGCTATATCCTCAGCCTGCATAAAGATAGACTGAACACTTCAAAACAGTGAGCCAAAATATATAATCACTTATTTTACCTTATGTTAAAAATTGTGACAAGATGAAAAATAATTAATGCCAAGGTTTATTTCCATAATCACATAAAGTGATTGTAACAGAGTATATCAGGGATACATTTGGAATTTCATGATCTAGAATTTCAACATATGTCTTTTATTTCTGACAAGTAACTTACTTCAAGAGCATATGATGGTTAATCTTAACAACTTGATGAGCTTATAATCACTGTGGAAATATACCGGGGGGCATGTCTGTTAGGAATTATCATAGGAGGTTAGCTAGGGTGAGAAGATCCATCCTAAACTGTGCTCACTATTCTATAGCCCTGGAGTACACAAGATGGAACTGAGCTGGCTGTTCCGGTGTCATCGCTCTACTTCCTGACTGTGCATGCAATGTGAACTGCTGCTTCGCTCTCCTGATGCCACCACTCCTTCTCTATGATACAGTGGACCCTTCATTTGTGAACCAAAGTTAACCCTTCCTCCTCTAAGCTGCTTTTATCCTGTAATTGCTCACAGCAAATGGAAAGTAACTGACAGACAAGAACGAGTAACATAAGTAAAAGTGAAATAAAGTGTGAAGCAGGGACAGTCTGGAATCTGCTCATATGCTATGGAGAAAGGTGGGAATGAAACTGATTAAAGTGGACTTTATAGCCCTCACGCTCTGTTAATCATTCTCCCCCATAGACTGGGGCACTTCCTCACAGAACATTCAGGTTTCCCCTTTTTCTTCTCAAAGCATCCTTGCATTCATGTCTTAGACAACATTATACACAGCCTATGTATTTGCATTTTGGCACACTCCTCACCAGCCTCTTTCTAAACTTCTGTTTGCCTGTGGGGCCACCTCACTCTGGAGAGGCTGCTCGGCACAGCAGCCCCATAGAGTTTCAGAGCTGAGGCTACAAATGGCACAGCGCCTTGATCTTGTCAGCTCACTATTCATTTCAGCCTGCGAGGTCTAAGTTCTGTCTTCTCATCAGCTGATCAATAGGTTGGCAGCTCCCTGGCTAAACTACTCAATTTATGAGGACATATTGGTGTTGTCTCATGTATTATTCAAAGGAATGTGCTCAAATTCAACCTCTTCGTTACCTAACCTCAGACAGAATTAATCAATCCTTCCTTAAGAATCACTGGTCAGCCTTACACATATCTTGATTACGGTGCTGATCACACTGTATTCTGCCATGCACGATTCATTTGTTTAGGTGCTGTTTGCTCTTCCTGAGCTGGAGATGCCTTAAAAACTCAGACTGAGTATATCTTCTTTGTCCAAATCCAGTGGTAATCATGGTCCTCCAGCGTTAGCTCTAGAGAGGACGAGATATGGCTCAAGATATGGGCAAAGCTCATTCTGTACCAGCATGCAGACCAAAGTTTGAATCAGCACTCATGTAACAAGCTGGGGGTTGAGTGCCTATCACTCTCCAGTGCTGGACACATCAATAAAGGAGAACATTGGGAGTTTGATGGTCTAGCCAAAATAGTGTGCTACCAGTTCAGTTTTGAGACCTTGTCTTAAAAATAAGATGGAGGTGACAGAGGAGTACACCTGATGCCAACTAACATATATACAAGGCAAATGAGTATACAAGTAAACACACATGCACATACATGTATACATACACACATACATGTACATGATACCCCTCTATATTGAAATTGTTTTATGATTTGATGAATGACTTCTGAATTGTTCGGGGTTTTTTCACCACCATCAATATCAATTACTGGTACTACCAGGGATATCACTGAATTGCACAAAGACTTGGCTGCACCTGTTGGAAATTTCTAGGTATGAAATACTGTAATCACAATTATTTATGTTAAATAAGGTTGCAAAACAGGCCAAATATAAAATTAAGTCTTTTCAATGGCATGAAACAAATCAGTATGCATGAGATAACTAACCTTACAGAATCAAGAGGTGGCCAACATATTTCACAACAGTAGGATAACCCTAGCAGTTTTCACCCAGCATAAACAACTTTAGAGTCTGCTAAATAAACCCAATACCAAAAGGAAAGATGTTAACAACAGTAGCCCTCTCCATAATACCATGCTAATCAACTCTTAAAACTGAGAAATGTCAAGAATTCGCATGACTTTGAGTTTCAATGTATTTTTATCATAATTACATAGTAAGCAATGAATATCACTAAGGTATTTAGGCCTGAGATTATTAATACATATTGAAAGATATAAACCCCAGTACTTAGAGAATGCTGTTTTCAACCTAACTGTTCTATGAGTTATTTTGGTCATATTCTTTTTTATCTTTACTTTCTACAAAAATTTTAGAAACAGGGTTATAGTTTAAACATAATTAGTGAATAATAAGCTTCCCGGCATTTTTTTTTACCACTGCACATGGTTCAAATTATTTACTGAGACTACTTCAAAGAACAAAGCAAATCTGAGATAGACAGACCACTGTGGTCAAAAACATGTAGAACAAAGTAAGTATTCCTCTTTGTGTTTATCATCTCTACAATATGTCAAAGACCATGCTTAGGTGATGAGTTGAGCTGCTAAATGGTCACTATAACCCTGAAAGCTGTTGAAATATTCCTGACAACCAAATGACAATTCAGCTCATACTAGTACCGTCTCTATTAAAGTAGATGGCAAATATTACACACTGGCAACCAAGAGAGATTTAAATAATCTAGTACTTTTTAAAACTATATTCATTTGGTTATATCCCATTCAGGATTTGGTTTGAAGTTGGGGTAATAGTGGGGCTAATAACTCACCAGGTATCCTGGTGAGTCAAATAAAGTTTTGTAGATTTTAGACCATGAGCAACTCTTTCAGAAATCATTTCACTTGAATTATCATGGTTATTAATAAAATTGAGATGATTGTATGAGGTTTATCTGTGAGTATATGTTTGTATATAGTAAGTTTCAGGAATACATGTGGAGTAGGTAGTAGGAATATTTTACTTTAGACAGAAGCATAACATAAGATTTTGCAAATGATGATAATATATCTAATATATCTGTTGTGCAATTATGAATATCCTGTTAATCATTTAAAGCTTATTCATTTTTTCTCATTGATGATTGTATAGGACACATATAAAAAATATCTGAGGACAAACTAAGAATACTTTATTTTTATCTTTTTTAATCCAACAATTTTAGTCTCCAGTGAGTACTACTATTTGCTAAACTCTTTATTCCATATTTTGTTTGATAAATGCGGTCTGTTTTCTAGGCCTAATAAGCAGCTACGTGCAAAAACTTATACTTCTGTGTCTTCTCTCCTCTGTGTGCTACTAAGGATCCCCCCCCCCCTTACAAGTGTTTTTAGAGGTAAACAGATTAAGCAACATACTAGATTACATCAGCACTAAATATGGGGAAAGAACTGTGGCTCTTTTCCAGTTGGTAAATTGAAGCATCGCTTGCAGTGTTACTCCAAATAAGCCCTGATGTTTTTATCGACTCCCTCACTGTCTCAAACACAGCCCAGAATCCTGTCAATAGCTGTCATTCCATGGGAGCCATGAGCTGCTGTCACTCATTCTTATCTGGTTACAAATGGACTCCCCTGGAGCTGTCTCCTCAGAGCATGCCCAGAACCCCAACTTCTAACAGACAATTTAACACAACAGAAACGGTCTAGAATCTCTTCACCTGTGATCCTTCAAAGCCTCTGTCACTTCTTTATCTAATGTTTATATATTTATACTTGCTTGTTTTCATTTTAGTAGAAAACTACAGATTTAAATTTAGGTACATTGCCTTTTGTTATTGCTGAGGCTTTCCCCCATATCCCACCGGGAATAACTCCTGTTATATCCCACAGTGCTCCTTGCCTAATGTCCTAATTTCTGTCAACAATGCTCAGTATGCTAATTCAAACGTTGTTACAGCTGTTTTTGTTTTTGTTTTTGTTTTTTTTTTGTCCCCAAACTGGATCATAAACTATGGGAAGGAATAAAGTACACTTGAATAGAAGTATAGAAAATAATCGAAAAGATGTCATGTACCCAGACCTTCTACTTACTACTTTTCTTTTTCATTTCACAGGCTTAGATAGAAAAATTTCCTTCAGCTATTTAACGTTTTGAGACCTGAAGAGCTATTAAGAAGTAACCAGGAATTTTGAAACTCCTGCTAAGGACATAGACAAACTATCTCTAAAGCAATACCCAAGTGATAATCAAACCGTAAAGCTCTCTGAGTTTTGATTATGCAAGGTTTTATAAAACAGCTTTTTACTTTCAATGTTGTGAAGTAAAACTCTGGCGACAGGAACTATAAACAATAGCTAACTTAGAAATAAAAGAACACACACCGTTAGTAGGCACAATAAATACCTACACTACACTAATTATATCACAGTGAATTACTTTGAAACCTTTGGCAAATACCCAAGTTAACTGCATTCATATCAGGAGTCCACAGCCTTGCCTCTGTGTGGTGTCCAAACAATAATAAATATATATAGAGAGAAACTGGTGTTTCTGATCCAATTCAAACTCACACTCTACGTTGTGAAAACAGTGGTCTTAATTGTAACAGATTATCTTTTTCCAATATATTAAGGCAAAGTATTAAGCAAAGGGGAATGTTATGTCTTAAAGAGTACACTCATAAGGTAACATGTTTTATGTATGTATGTATGTATGTATGTATGTATGCATATGTGTGTGTATTATGCAGATCTTTATTATGTGATGAGAGTAAAAAATATATTGAAATAATTAAGAAGCATCTATATGAAATGCTGTCATCAGTGCCATAGCTGTAATGTTTTATCTCTGTTTATGTATTTCTTCTTTTGAGGGCTTTCTGTAGTCTATGGATTGATGGGAAGCATTGGATACTATTTATTAATATACTTGTGATAAAGGTGTACTAGCGATTTCATTTGGGATTTTAATGCTATATTTATAGATTGACAATTTGTGTGCATGCGTGTGTGTTTTAAGTGAAGTTCTTGAAGAAATACTGATTGCAGTGTATATGTCCATTAGCACACGATCCTATGTGAACTTTATGGTTTCTAGTCAGTTGTCTGACTACATGTGCAAGTATGTTTATTATAATAGAAGGAAGAACACTAATTTTCTGGTTTAAGGTAGAAAAATTAATGGGACTTAGAAGAAATACATCTGATAGGCACAGAGTGAAAGTAAAAAGAAAATACAAAGTTGGTATTACAAATGAGAATCTAAAGAAAGCAAAAAGAGGGGGGTTGAGGAAATCTTGAGGTAAGTAGGAACACTGAATATTTGCCCCAAGAAATCCATGTTAAGGGTCTCAACGAGGTGCCAAATGTTGTAAAAAATAGGAATTATAAACTAGAGGTAAATGAACACACAAACAAGAATTAAAGCAAGTGATGTTTAAAAGCCAGCCAGAATGTATTTTGTTAAATATTCTCAATAGTAGAAGTATAATAGGAAGTCTCCTTTTCTTAGATGAATATAACTTGTCTTATAAATTTAGAAAAAAAAAAACATTAATTACACTCTGCTTGGGGCAATGTTAATCAATACTTTAACTATTCATTTAAAGTTTCTGACTAAGAGTATATTTTTTTAATCCAACCAAGCTTTGAGGGGGGATATCTATGACCCACTTAATATCTTGGTTAAAAGGTGTTATTACTTCACAAACTTTCTAGTCTAGGAATACTAATTTGGGGATAGAGTTACACTCGAGGGAAGAAAGAGCGTGAGCAGAGGCGATGGAGCAGCTCCCAGGATTAGGGCTCCACTGCATTTTCGTCCCTTCTTGTGTTTTTGAGTAGGTAATTGAACAAGCATTTGGAAAGTCCAAGAATCACTGAATGCTCACCTTCTAGGAAGCCTAATGCCCTCCATGTGACAATGCTAAGACAGAATGTGCCAGATGGTAGGTGTTTGGAGTCAAGAGCAATTTCCCTGATGGTTAATTCTAAGAAAACAAAGGTTGTCCTTTCTAACCTCAAGGGAATAGCAGAAGATAATATTGCCTTCTCCTAATTACTGGGCCTCTCAGTCCTTTTAGGTATAATATCTCCAGAAACAAGATATCCGTTTCTAACTTTTAGATCTCATTTTCAGAAACATGAGAATTAACTAAACTTTAGAATATTTAAATGCAAATAATTAGAATTTATTCACAAATTGTGCATGTACGTTGTATGAACATTGGCAGTGTTAGCCCTATTTTATATCTGAGGAAATTATGGAGTGTAAAAGGTGAAGTACTTTCACGTTATCTCATGGTTTTTAAGTAGTGAGATAAGTGAAAGTTATGATACCGTTTCTCAGAGTTGGAACCTGTAAGTCTCAGGATTTACAAATGAACTGACAAGCACATTAAGAAGAGAGAATCCTACACTATGGAGAGCACTTCTTGTTTTTCAAAAACTATATACCTGCCAGGTCCTTCATTTGAAAAAGAATAATGACAGAGGAAACTTTTAAGAAATATAAAGGCTTTTCTAGATTTAAACAATTAAATCAGCAAAGCATTGGAAAAGAAATATGTAACATCAGCCCAAACTTCTTAATGACATAGTTTTAATCTGGAGGCACACATACATATAAGGAATGTGACTTCTCTATCCATTCTAAACATTCATCCACAAGTACTTGATCAGTAATTTTACTTTCTATAAAACATGCTCTTGCCTTCCAAATTCTTTCAGTATGATAGTTGATGCTTTTAAGCTACAGGAGGCTGTTTCTCATGATTGATTCTGCCATGTTGGTTTACCTTGTCTATCTACCTAACATCTCCACTCAATTTAGAGTTCATTGAATACAAACATTCTTCTGATTAATGGCTAATTTATTATTTGCCTTGCAAATGTTTATCTGCTGGGAAATGGGATAAATGCTTCAGTCTTGACAAGGAGGAGGGTCACTATCCCAGGACTGATACAATGGTCAGTTGATCACATCCCAGAGGACATGGGTCTGCTTTCGGGTCCTAAAACAATCTTCTGAAAAATAAAGTATCTATTTTTAATGAGTTAGATGTAAAATCAATTAGCCCATGGTTTATGGAGAAAATTAATGATAAGTTTTGCATGAACATCCTGGAAGTTGAATCACAAATCCCTTCATAGCTGATCACTTAAAAATATTGGATACTATTTTTTTTTAAAAAAAAGAGTATTATCAAAATCATTAGACACATCAGTTAAGCTAGAAATTAACATCACTAAAATACTTAAATAACATTTATTCTTATAAACTCTGGCAATGTTACCAAAAAGCCAATGGAATTAACTTTCAAAATGACATTGATTTCCTCTAAACAGTTGAATAATATGGAACTGCTCATAGTATAATTTATACATATTGATGTTTGCAAAGTTTTAATAATTACATACTTCTTTTTAAAATTGTGTAAAATGGAGTTATAAACATTTCTCACAAAGGAAAAAAACCACATGTGAATATCATGAAATGTTATGCATAGCTCAGCTGAGAAAGATGAACAGCCATCCATTATTACTTTGATCTCTTTAGTGCCCAGTGTTCCAAAAGTAAAACACCCTCAGGCAAATGAACATAAGTTTAGGCAGGTGCTGCCAATCAGTACCAAGTCTCAGGTAACTGACAACTGTGTTCTTTTTATTTTTTTTTACCAGCATATCATTAACTATCATCACCTTGATATTATAAAAATCCTGGTGGAGAGATATTTGTTTTTCTTCCTAACAAAATTAAAATGTTGAATTCCTACTGTACAGAAATGATTCTCATGAATTTCAGCAAGTACTATAGTTCCAGTATAAAGTGGTGACATAAAGAGGCTGGCTAGATAGACATACTGAGTTAGATAGATTAAATTTGTGAATAAACACAAAGAATAGTTTCCTACAGAGGAAAAGTGTAGATATCTCTCAGCTCTGATGTTGTGATCTGTTCCTTTGGATGTGAGTGTGTCTATATGGGAATGGAGGTATTATGAATCCTGATATTTTACATTTCAGCTATTAGAAATTATTAAGCTTTAGAGTGGATGAAATGGAGAGTATGGGACTACAAAAGGCTATGTGTGTACATATGTGTGTGTGTGTGTGATATAGGACTGTTTACAAGCAGTTCTCTTGTTATTTGTGCATTACACATAAGCAAGTGCACAAATGAGCCGAGGAGCAAAACTGATGAAAATTAACTCTGGAAGAAAGAAAGCACACATAACCATTCCCGCCAGTGAACATATCAACTTTCAAGCCCGATATAACTTCAGACATCCCTTTTATCAAAAAAGAAAAAAAGAATAATAAGTAAATGAAAACTTTTTAATTATGATGGTAACTAGGAGGGAAAAATAATTGCAGCACTTAATGGCACCTCCCAATACTGCACATTAATTTCTCAAGCAGGATAAAAGAATCTTGAGGTCCCTCAGTGAGAACAGTAGTGCACTGTGTTCCTGTTATTCAGTCATCATATATGTAACCAGTCCTGACAACTACTGATTATATCTTTTTTCTGGAGTGCCTTCCTCTCTTTTTGTTTGCCAGTTATATCCTCTAGTGTATATGCCAATGCAGTCAATGTCCTTTTCTGGTAATTGTCACTGGGTTGTCTGTCAGTGACGAGGAGAAAGGGGTGACAGCCTTGACATCCCACCAATCATCCCTCTAGAAAATTGATATTGTCCTTCCCAGTAAACAACAGCTCAAGCATCGACCAGTCTCGCCGGCACATCCCTGAACAATCAACTTCCATTAAAGGCAGAAGCCACACATTTATCCCACCATAGTGCAATCAATAGAAAACTGACTTTTTTCCCCCTGTTCCTTTTAAGGACCCTCTGCTTGTATTTTGCACTTAATACCTCCAATTATAAACACATTGTGGTGTTCATTTGCTTCAGACGAATTCAAAATACAATTACAAATACTAATTTAGGGAAGGAGAGAGAGGCCCAATATAAGTTCATTATTTAATTTTAATATCATTAACACGTAAACATTGACAATATATGCTGCTGTTGATTAGTGAGTTTCAAAGTTCTTCCAAGCCTTTTAAATAAGTCTTCTCCATGGGTAGAAAGGTTCCACAAAGCTATTTCTATAGTATACATAGTACAAACCAAGGTTAGCAATACAATTGCTGACACAGAATAATTTTGCAATATTGGAACTAGACTATCACTAAGAGGATGTATGCAATGAAAATAACTAGAAGAGTGGGTCACTGACTTAAGACAATGGCTACAGTTTCATGATTTCTAAGACATTTGCCCTTAATTCACTGTTCCTTAAGACACCTATAATCCATAAGATCACGAAACACAACATTCTATCAAAAATTACAAGCATAAATTCAATCTGATTTGTTTTTTTAAAAAACACATGCTTATGATCTTTTAACCTGCTCTGTTTTTTTAATGTTATACATCTTACATGCTATATTATGTTATTAATTGACAAGCCAATGCTTATCATGGAATGGTATAAATATAGGCCACCTAAGACCAGAATAGTAGCAATTGAATTGTATGAACAGCCATCCTGATAATGCCACCTAGACAGAAATATGTGAGTGGATAGAGAAGAGACAGGACTCAGCTACCATGACAGCAAATGTACACTCTTTAAAAGGTGACAGGTGTCAGGTCTGGAGGGAAGGCAGTGGCTAAAGGTCCATGCCAGAGTGCTCACTGGCTGATTTATGAAGCCTCCCTGGTGTCAGGAGGAGTCTGATGTGTGCTCTTTTCATGGACCAGTGCAAGGTACAAGGAAAGGAAGCAGTCAAGACGAGCCCATCACTGTCAGATCCAATCCAAGCTCCCGAGATCCCGGGAGGACTGTAGTAGGAAGGCTTCTACTCAAACTCTTGTCCCCTCGTAGGAAACTGTGTCTATTTTCATTGTGATTCCCAACCTTTTGGAATACCTTTAACTAGTGAACTACTTTATTGGAATGGCCTTTATCTTTAGAAAAAAAAAGTTGTATACCAAGACAGTTGTCATCTCAGCGGCTTTCCAATATAGAGCACTGATCAGTACCAGAAAAGGTCCCACTGAGATGGCAAAGGCTTGGAGCTTCGTTTACAGAGAGGGAGGAGGGAGGGAAGTGGTTTTTAATTTATAAGCAGAAAAATGATTTCTACTTGAAGGTGAGTTTCAAAAATAAGATGCACAAAATCCCCACAGTATATGTTTTTATTCTATTTGGTATGTGATATTTTTCATTAAAATATAGGAACTTTCTTTTGGCATATAAAATAACATCTCCTTCCTGATAAGGATGGTTTATAAACAACTGCCAAGGTAAGAGTCTTATAATTGCTGCTTTTTCATTATTATTTCAGTTTATAGTCTCTGCCTAGATAGAAAAATGAAAAGAATTCATGAGTGCTTGAAAATCTAAAAGGCAAATACTAAAACAAAGAGCTATTTTTTGACAGTGAAAAACTAAAAATGTATCCAATTACTGAACTTCAAATATAAAATTAATAGAACATTAAATAACCAGTTTACCTATAACATAGGCTAAGGGCTTCTTCATAACCTCACTCAGAAAACAAAATTACAGCAATCTATTCTAGGTATTCATATATTGTTGCAATGGGAAGTCTAAACACTGCCATACAAAAGTAGACGCCAGAAGAGAAATAGATAAACGAGGGAGCCTTTTCTGTCCTCACATCCGTCTTAGAGCACTGGAAATGAAATCACTGATGTCCCTCATTCCCCATTGACACTTAGGGACAGAGATAGACTTTGCTCAGGAACACAGACTCCTACACCCAAGAGGAGCATTCCCAGGGACTAGGAAAGGTAGGATGCACTGACTTGTCCAACCTCAATGCCATATCTATTGTGCCATCCAAACAACCCAGGAAGGATTTGCTCAAGGTAGAAAATGAAACAAGCCTTCTGTGATGACTTCAGATAGGCTTGCATATCCTATCATTAAAATATCCCCAAAAGAAACTCATTTTGTGGTTTTTATAAATACATTAACTAAAACTTGCCAAAAACTCAAAGTTGCTGTTTTTCAAATACTATAAATATAGTATTCTGTGGTGAGGGTTAGCAAGTAAAAGTTAATTGTAATATAATGGAAGTGAGTATCTCAATAATTGTTTGTATGGGGAATGATTAAGGACAATTATGAAGTCCATTGCCTGCTGGGTAAAATATGTAAACAGAGAAGATCAGGTTCTGAATGAGGTTTGGTATTTCTTCTTTCTGCTTTTCTTGGTTCAAATTATTAATATTTTTAGATTTTTTTGTATTTAAAGTATACTTACACCATTTTGCACCTTCACTGTTCTTCTTGAAACACATGACTTTAGCTCTACTCTTTCTCTCATATCCATGGCTTCTTTTGCTCTGTGTTCATACACACACACACACACACAGATATACACATATATTTAAATATATACAAATATATTCTGCATATATATACACACATATATACAATACACACATACACATGCACATACATATGCATATAGATGAAATCTCTTCAGTCCTTATAGTGTTACCTATACTTGTACCATTCCAGGGCTCACCTCTTGGTATTGGTTAATTAATCTGGGGAGGGGAGGGTTCACACTATTTCTCTCATTCTCAGGATCACATCATTGCCTGGAATGATTTGTCAAGAATTGAGACCCATGAGATTTTTTCCTTTCTGTGTTAGCATGTCTTTTGGTGTTGCCCTTGTTCAGATCATTTTTAAGGCATCCACATTGTCCCTGTTAATTTTAAAGCTATATTGTCAATATTGATCAATATATTTTAGTGGATCTCCATATGGTGGTTGGGCAGCTTCATAAACCAGAAATCAGAGAGTGGCACTCTTTTAATGATGTGTACTTACAATGTGCTCATTTATAGCAAAGTTTCCCAGGACCAAAGATGTCATGAAAATTAAGAGCTGTCTTTATTATGTTATCCTGTCTTGACTGTCATGTAGCTGGAGGCAATTTGAATGTTTAGCAAAATCCTGTAAGAATGTTAAGCCATTTGAGAGATGACTGTACCTCTTCTTTATGAAATGGACCTAATAAGTTAATGAAGGTGTTTGAAGTCTACTTTTTAAGAAGCATATTAACACATTTGATCATATGCTTTGCAAGATGCTGCATTAGTTTTTTTACGTTTCTCATTTGACTCACTGGTCTCACTTCTCTGGTCAAGCTAAAGATGTGCTTCTCATTTGCACGCTCAGATTTATGTTGTGCAAATGTTATGTGATCTATGATCTTAATGCTCTAGAAAGATATCATACTGACACACTTGAAAGACAATGTAGAAATAACACTATGTATTCTGATTATCTGTTATTTAGAGTGTTATAATAAATATTGATAAAGCTGATACACACACACACACACACACACATATATATATATATATATATATATACACATATACATATATATGTGCACCACAGACTTCTATATCTATATTTTTGTCACGGTGACATTCTTGATCTATTCTAGAAGAAATCGCTTCTGTGTTTTCTAACACTGCTATACATTGTGAAGGTTGAAGCTATATACTAACATTTAAATCTTCCTGTAGAGCATACAATATATTGACATATGAAATGGAATATATATATATATATATATATAATTAATATGCAGAGAATAAGGCCCCCTTACTCTTCCCTCCTTAAGCTTGGAGTATAAAGAAAAAGGAAAACTTCCCATGTATGTGTAGCAGACAAAACCAAGAATGTAAAATTGCTTTGAAGTGATAAGTCACCATTCCAAAGAATGGTTCATAGTTTGAATGTTTAAAATAGTTAAGCTGCCCATAGCTTTGGCTATGTCACTTCCAACTTAGGGATCTTTGAATATAGAGTAATAACATATGTGCAATTGATAGGAAAATTTCTAACTAAAAATTTATAATAACTCTATAGATGAACTCTCATAGTCTCAGGAGACAAAAATCATAATGTACTAAGAAAAGTGTCACTATCTGAAAATAATCTTCAACTGATACTTACAAATATACACAGAGGAATACATACAGGTATTTCAGCCAAGAAATAACAAGTAGATGAAAGCATATAAGTATTTCTTTATACTTTAGACTTGCGTATATTTTCAGTTTGTCATAGCTGGAGAAGTACAAAGAAGGGAAGGATCTATCTCCACAGAGAAACAGATTCTATTGGGAAGTAAGCCTAGGGATCAAGCCTTGGACGGCATCTACAGTGGATACCATGGCAAATTTCATGAAATATCTATTCTTGTTGCAGATGTATTCATATATAAGATTAAAACATTATATATAGAGTATATATATATATATATATATATACACACACAATCTATATATAAAATATATGTATATATAACAATGTATAAAACAATATATATATAATGTTTTAATATATATGTATATATTCATAAAATTAAAAAGAAAACAGGGACTCTTTTTGAGCAGGGACACATACCAGGGCTCAATTCAAATTGCTGCAATATATACAAATGTGTGTGTGTATGTATTATTAAGAAATCTTTCAATTTGAAGGAATTGTATATTCCTGTGAAGTTATATCCAAATAATAGGTAAAAAAAAGCCTACAGAGCAAACAATGACAAGAAGGCCATTGATCCACATATTTGGGAAGAAAGTTGGTGGCCTACAGTGTTGGACCGTGGACCATACCTGAGCTATGTAAACCAAATAAACCCTTTCCTTCTCAAGTTGCTTTTGTTCATGGTGTTTGATCACAGAAATATAGAATAAACTAGGACTGTAGTTAAAGGTGCTATTCTTGGTGACCTGAGTTCTATACACCAAGAACTCACATGGTAGAAAAATAGAACCAACTACTGACATTTGTTGAGACCTCCACATGTTCACAGTGGTGCATGTGTGTGAAAAAAGAAAAAAATCCATGCACAATTAATGCTGTAATAGTGGGAACATCTCAGTAAATCTCATCTAGAATATCACAGCATAGCACTTCACTTATATACATGTCTGTGTTAAGATTGGGTCCTCTTATCCCATTCTAGGATACAGTGGGAAATTAATGGAAACCTAGTTGTTAAAAATATGTTGCTGATTAAGTACCACACATCATACTTATTGTTATGGTTACTCTAGTGCATGTCTGTAGATCAGTCATTTGATCCTTCAAGAGCTCTGCTACACTATGCACTGTAGTATTCATATAGATAGAGACAATATAGTGGATATGGAAAAAACATAGCAGAATTTATTTTGATTTTATATATAAAGATATGGTGAATATTTGGGAAGAAAGTTATTTTTTATCTAAATCCCAAGTATGCAAATTAATAAAAGCATCAAAATATAATCCAAAATATATGCAAAAATGATAAAAAATAGTCATGGGATTCTGCAGGAAATGAGTATATAATTCTGATTACTGTTTTATGTTTTTATGTAACTCTAAGATATTTAGTCAAGTGATTATAAGCCATGTATAATCAACATTTTTCCTTGAGTGCATAGTCATCTGAGAGGTCTGTGTAAGTATCAGGTGTAAACTAGCAAAAAAAAAAAAAAATATATATATATCCAGATCTGTCAATCATCTTAGAAAATAAACATTAATTAAATAAACATATGCAAATATTTTCAAATTATATTCAATAGTCTAATGTAAAATTACAGGGTACTTTGAAAGAAAACACAGGAAAATTCTTTAAAAAATGCTAACAATTATAGCTGACCTCTGTGATTAAAGCATTTCAAAATACAGAGTATTGTACCTGAATGGCCTAGAACACAGTATTTGTAATCCGATTGATGACTGTCTATAAGTTAAGACTTCAGTGATGGGCTACAGAACTAACAGAACCATCTCTGCCTCATCCTAACCAGAACAATTAAAAGTATTATATGGGGTTATATAATTTAAAATAACATTCATAAAAATCTATAGATAGATTATTCCTACATGTTTCAAGTGGAAGTAACATACACAAGTTGTATACATTTTAAAAGTTAGTTAAAATCAATGATGCTTGGAAATTAAGTATGATATAGGATTCACAAACAAAAAATGTGTAACATCAACTTCGCTGAAACCTCCAAAGAATGAATCCTTCCTGGGAGGCTTCTGAGTGTGCCACCAACTCTAATGCCAAGCCTAATACTTGCCATAGCCACAATATTTTAATACATTATTAGGATTACCAGAGTGGAGGGGGATGTATAAACTATAAAGGAGAGGCTCTTTCATTCATTTAGAAAGTGATGGTTGCTAATTATCTGTGCCTTATCACTTCTAAGGGCTGAGAAAGTCAGCCGTGTGCACAGAGTTTCCATCAACCAAGTTTAGGAGGACTCTGAATTTGGCATCTATAAAATAATATATATTGGATTTGGCTCATGAAAACAGTTCATCAGCTTGAAAGTCATTTTAAGTAAACAAGGAAGAAAATTAATTGTTTTTCAAGCACAATATTTTTATATTTATTTTTGTATGGATCATGTCTAACTATGTTCTGTCAATACATGTCAAGGCAAAATGATTGTCAATCTTCCGATCATTCCAAATTATTCATTTATTGCATTGAAGTACATTGCAATTACAGCCCATGTCCTCAGTGCTGGTATAGAGATGGCATCTATTCTTAAATATTTATCTTTTTGTTCTTTTCAGCCTTCATGTTTCACAGAGCGTGTTTTAGTGACTATGATTTGTCTAGGGTCTCAAGACTGCTTGAAGAGAGGGGCACAGCAAATGCACAGTGCTATGATAAATTAGTGGTGTAATAGTCAATGTAGTTTATGACTGAATTACTCTGTACTTTTCTGTATGCAAATAAAGCATTATAGAAATGGTGCTGACGCTACATTTTATGCCACATGGCACTTTGTGTTAAAGATGCAAATATCGAAGTGCGTAATTGTTATTGTGTTCATAAAATTTTTTTCAACATGTAAACAAACAACTAAACTCCTATGGCTACACTACATTGGGTGGTCATACCCTATTGGCTTCATTTTTCTGGTTAGGGAAGGCTATGGAGCTTATTGCAAGGGAGGGTTATAATTAGCAACTTCTTCCAACCCACTGGAGTGTTCTTTCTTTTACCTATCTGTGTATCCAGTTAACCATTCAGCTAAGAAGGGTGTTTTAATAACACTTTACATATTGTAATTCCATAGGAAATTGAGAAAATTATCATAGCAGTAGATGATTCTCCAGGAGAGCAATCTCAAAACACAGGCCTTTTTAAAATCAACCTACAATTTCACACTCAAGTTGTAGTTTTTTAGCTTAAAATTACAGTGTCTGCATTTCTGTAGGTCAACATAAACTGTAGCTGCTGTGTAATTACATGCTAAGAATGCAGTCATTATGTGATCAGGATCTAACTTGGAGTAGCAATACTAAAACTGGAATTCAAATATGAAGTTCTATACAGCATGTCAGCAACTACTCACATCTAATCTGCATAATACATGTACTAGATGTGCTGGGCAGCTTTATGGTTGTTAAACTGTATTTCATATGTGTGCCACAAAGAGTTTGAAAACATTAAGTAATGCATGTAGAGGATGGAATTCTGATTTGATCGACTCTGATTGTGTAGCTTATTTTAATAAACGTGTATAACTCAGCAGAACACGTCATAGATTTAGCTTATGAAGTCAATGAGACTAACTCAAGATCATGTAAGTAGAATTGCATGACTACAGTTCTTCTAGAAGTCCTCTAATATTGATATAAAAATTTTGCTCTAAGATGAATGGAATTTTTTCTTACAAATCAGTAATTACAGAAAATGGTACTATGTATAAAGTGCTTTTCCAATTTAGGGAATAAATAAATTTTATAAAATTGCCATTGAAAAGGATTTTGTAGACTTTTTAATTACTACAGAGATAAGATTCATGAGAGGAATTATAATTCACATTCTGTAGGATGAATCTCCACATCTGTTATTTCTGATAAATTGTATAGTTCCCTCCATATCCTTTTTTCTTTCTTCTTTTTTCTTCCATCTTTCCTTTCTTTCTTTCATTCTTTCTTTCTTTCTTTCTTTCTTTCTTTCTTTCTTTCTTTCTTTCTTTCTTTCTTTCTCTCTGTCTGTCTCTCTCTCTCTCTCTCTCTCTCTCTCTCTCTCTCTCTTTCTTTCTTTCTTTCCTTCTTTGTCTATTTTTTACAGCTAACTCTCAAATTAAGAAGCACAGAGGAGTACCATTTCAGCAATGCAAAAACCTTCTAAAATATGATAATATTTGACAATATAGTGTTTACATATTTAATCACACTATTGAAAAACCTTAAAATATAGGGAATAATACTATTAAATATGGGAATTTGAAATGTACCTTATTAGTTATCTCATTTTCGATATTAGCCCCAACAGAGGAATTCTTTGCAGTTTCAAGATGAAATTTATTTCACTTAAATGTATTCATCATTGTAATATGTTTACGTGAGATATGCTGGATTTACAATCTAGTTACGCTATCAACATTTGCTGATAGAATAGGCAGAGAGATTATAGGTTTTCTGTGTGGGCTTTCTCCTTTGATTTAGATAAGTAGGCATAAATCTTGATATATTTTCCAGACAGCATTGAGCAAATCATCTGTTCTACACCAAATGGGTTGCTGGTAATTAAAGAAGGGAAAGTATTGGATACAAGTTCTACTAATAAGCCAGCCACCATAGTGGAAACCCATGGGGCAAAGACAGAGTAAGGAGTGCTGCCAAGTTCACATTAGGTAAACCAGGGAACCTGCTAAAACACCCCCTAGTGCTGGGAAATTCATTACCAAAATGTAGTAATCATCTTGCAGAAGTACCAGCAGATTGCACGCATTACCTCCTGCAGATTGGAGTGGGAATAAGTAAAAGAAAAGAGGTAATGATGGTCGAGGGAAATTGAATTTTCATGGCACTTATCTTCTGTGTCATTCTATTTGCATGAGAACAATGTTAGCTGGAGACATTATAGGACCCTAATGAGAACAGGAGCTTCTCCCAACGGGCGAGAGCCAGGATGGGTGTTGATGAAATCAATCTATCAATGAGATTTTAAAACGCACCATAGCCCCTGTCTTGCTCTACGCCCGTGTGGGTGGGCCTTCCATCGAAGAAGAGAAGAAATTAAGAATGATGACTACAGACAGTCCAAAGCACACCCGCCTCTCTGTCAGCTGGCCCTTAATGATAACATACTACTCCTTTCCTTAAAGAGCTTCATGTCTTATTCAGGGTAAATGCCCAAAGTGTGGCATTTTAGAACCCATGATGTGTTTTTCTATTGATGCTGTCAGTGTGACCAGCCACGGCAGGAAGTGCTGTGTGTCACCTCCCATTCTCCTCAGTGATCCATCAGACGGTGGCAGTTCATGCATGCAGCGTCAGAAGAGGAGTAAATAAGGTATCGGCTCCGTGCTGAACACTCACAGATTTTATTAAGCTGCCAATCACCCATGGGCAATTCAGCACGTCAGAAGACAAACTCTTATAGGGGAGTCTCTTAGTACCTACTTTAGTTGTCAGCTAATACCTGACACAACTATGTATTATCTCATATGTAAAACATTCCCCGAGTTGTAAAGCACAAAGAGGCATTTTATCCCTTGGTCTTATTCTTTACATTATTTGAAAACACACCATGAAAATCTGTTATTAATGTATTTGCTTTGAAAACTTTTTTTTTCCTACAGAATTCTTACTGTCTCTCACAGTACCCCAAATTACATGTATTAACTAACCTCATGTGGTAAATTCTTTTCATCTACATTCACCTACACTAGAGACTGAATGGCCAGCTTCCTAAGTCACAGCTATTTAGGGCTATGTAATTTACTTGAGAGAAGAAATGAAGGGGCTATCCCAGGAAGTTTGCCGCAACCCATGGAGCCATTAGGAAAGCTATAACTACTTTCAAGTAGCAACATGCTTCCTCAAAATAGACACTGATGTAACTGGGCTTAATATTGTGACCAGCACAGTATCAATTTAAATCCCTTAAAGTTTTCACCTTGCTCTTGTTTACCCCCAAAGTCAGCCTGCAGGAGAATACTTGAATATAGCTTTAATAACTATACTTAAGGACTACGAGACTTGAACATAGTTAATTTTATACAAGCATTTTGAGTGCTGATTTTACTATTTTTCCACAAGCCCTTTGATTCATTTTAAATCAAATAACTGATTTTGGAAGCCCCATTATAAAAGCAGAGTTATCCAGTACTGGGACGTAGCACTTGTACTATATAGGATAATGTCATTCATTGCCTGCATTCCACAGGTCCTATAAGATGTCAATAAATATGTACATAATAAAACTAATATATACATAGCAGTTCCTTTCATTGAGTGCCAAATAAGGAAAGTCTCTAATATGGAAATATAGTGTGGGCCAAAATCTCCCTTACTATTGTTTTTCAAATACACAATAAATTTTCTTCCAAAGAAAAACGTCCATTCAACATACAAGGAAGTGAAGCAAGGGTGGTCAAATCAACTCAATACCAAAGACCAAAAATATGGATTTGAGATCCCCTTCATTTCCCTGGCCCCATGAAGTGTAACTGCTGTCCCTGTTAACTTATCAATTCCAAAGTGATACAAAGGATGTATACAGAACTGCTTTGCCCTCATGCACAAAGTCAAGCAGTTTGTAAGGACTGCCTTGCTATGGGTTTCTTTCCTAGGAAAGTCCCCTTGGACTTAAAGCAACTATTGAACTGCTAATACAACACTAAAGAAATTGAACTTCTACCACATGTCCTTTAAGCCAAATAGAGTGTATACTAAGAAAAGAATCAACAATTTTTTCTCCTTTTTAATTAAAAAGCGAGTAATTTTTAACCATGTAAGTTCTTGGTTAGCATATTGGAAGAAAATGCAAAATGATTTGGTGATTGTGGTTATAGCTAACATGAAAATTAGATGCTGCATCTTCAAATTATTAGATATACAACACTGTGTGTTTGCTAAATTCAGTCTACACTGGAACCTAGGAAGGGTCTGGTATGATAGCTAGATCAACTATATTAGGCTTTATCCCCAATTTTTTTGATTGGGGGTTGGTAACGAAGTTCTAGAATTTGTATTACTGGACAAGCAAGATGTCTTCAGAAGCCACAAGCTGAAAGGGAATAACTGATTCACTACAACTCACCAAAATAATTACATACCTGTACATAAAACATTCAGGGACTTATAATTCTAAAAAATTTCTTGGTGGTACAGACAGTGCTAGTGCTAAACCTCTATTTTGTGAACTATTGCTATATAGCTCACCCTCCAAATTATGAGTCTTAAAAGCTATCCAGTTGTTTGGCATGTAGGAAGATCCACAGAGGAAGATTTTATGAATTGCCACATGTGATATTCAGTGATGTGTTTTGCCTTTGAGTCATTTATGTGTCTGTAAGTAACTTCATCAAGACTGAAAGTTACCCTAAATTCACTGGTTCACTAAGTTGAACTATGATGAAACCATTTCTTTGATCTGGGATGAGTAGAAGTTTGTTCATTCCTCCAGAGGGAAAGCTAGACAATAACTATAGGAGGTTTACAATGTTAAGAAGTCAGTATACATTGACCTGAAACAGGCAATTTTTCTTACAGTTGAGTAACTAATATATGCTGGAGTTGTCTGAACTATTCTCCAATGCCAAAGATACATCACTGCACTCAAAGCGTAATCATGTAGGTATACACTAACTGATAGTTGTGTTTTCTTTTCATTGGCATTTGGCATAAATTTAATTATTGAGAGTCTGTAAAATGATCTATTTGCAGATATTTACAATCTCATACAATGTGTTGAAAGTTAAATCAAGTCAGATTTTATTTCTGACACAAGTGTTTCCACATCAAAGGAACGACTATCCACCACTTCCTCAAGCTATATAGAAGGATACACTATTTACAACAATGTTGAAGAAGTGAACCATCTATTCCGTATTATTTATCTTATATAATTCAAGGACAACATCTCACATCAAGCATTTAAAGGAAGTGTAATGTCAATTCTTCACAAAATCTTTCAAATCCCAAGAATCATTTCTTAAGTTATTTAACAAACTAGTATTTCTTTGAAACCTAAGCTATCCAAGGGCATCACAAATAACAAATATAAATATGTATTCCTTATGAATATAAATGTGAAAAGACTCAGTAAAATTCTAACAAACTGAATCAAGATGCAAACTAAAATAATTATAAATGTATTCTTCACAATAACCAAAGTAAGATTTGTGCTGGAAATGCAAGACTTAGCTTAGCATACAAAAACAATTAAGCTAATATGCCAATTTATACTTTAAGAAATTAGAATCACTTGATCAAAGTATTTGCAAAAATCCAATACCCTTTTTAATGGTAAAATTCATTTTCAGACAAGAAAGACATTGACTTTCAGAAGGGGAATAATATCTTCCCGACACCATCTAGGAAAATTTTCATAGTTAATGTCTCATTAAGTATAGAATGTTACTTTTATTCATAAAATCTATATTCTCCATAAGAAGATTTGCCAATGTTTGGTTTCATCCCTGCAGCCAAGCAGTATACTAGAAATTCTAGCCATAATAATTAGGTAAGAAAGTAAACTGGGATTGTAAAGAGGAAAAGGACCTGATATCATATACGTTTAATATGTTCAGAGAGGATTCGTGTCATTTGGTTATAAAGGCCCCTCAGAGAAGCAAGACTGTTGAATGACAATGTCTAATATGGTGGCAGCTTCCATGTTTTGCTGTGGGGCATGAGACTGTGTTTGTTTGGACCAGAATATGCAGTGTAAGTATAAAATACACAGTAGAAGTAGGTCTCTCTATGAAAATATGATGCCTCGTTAATATTTATACTTATTACCTATTGCATAAAATTTGATTAAAAATTAATTATAGTAAATTAAATTTCATTTGTTCTTTGTATTTTTAATATAGCTCCTGGACCATGTTACGCTCCTCCAGTGGTTTATACAGTGTTACTGTTGATGACCATAAGTTCACAATTGCATCAAATTAAGGCCCGCAGACAAGAAGCCATTTTGACATCAAGACGATTGAATTCTCTTCAGCTTGGAGTGGACATTCACGCTAATAGCAAAGACTAGACATTACCACATGGATATAATGACTAAACTTCTTGATTCCCTAAGATATGCAAAAAAAAAGTTGAAGAGCATTTGGGAATTCTTAAAATGCTTCTCTTCAAATAATGAAGAAGGATGCAGAAGTGGGACCCAGGGGTAGCAGAAGCCTGTGAACAGGAAAGGCTGAAGATTCAGGAGAAGCCCAGAGCTGAGGGACGTCTGAAACATCTTGAGAGACTCCTGATAAGCGCTAGTATATTGGTGTTCAAAGACAAATTCTGCTTATGTGCACAAGAGAAAGCACAAATGATCTAGCTTAATTTCTTCAGCCTCATTTAAATGTGTCATCTTCAGATGCAAATTACAATGCAAGGCAGAAGAAAAAGCCATTTTGTGCTAAACTGGGCACGGAAATTAAGCTACAAATCTTTTTTTCTCTGGTTTCTGGATGTGTTGGGCGATAGCACCTAAAAGCACATAAAGGAAGAAGGTGTGCTTTCTCACAAACAATTCAGACTTAAGTTTAAACAGAACAGTGAAGCGTTTTTTCCTGTGAAATGGCGTTGGAACGCCTGCCCACATATTACTCTGCGAATCAGAAGAAAGATGCTTAGAGTCCAGCAGCCGCAGCAAAAAGGGCGAGAGCAACCATGGAGACCACAACAAGGAAAGGAATGAGGGCTAGATTTGGTCTTATTTCTCTGTTCACCATACATGGAATAAAAAGTGCCTTCTTCAGTTAATTGTCATCAAATTGTCACTTGGATTTCTTAAGGCAATCTTTTGTTACGATTTTGTTTGTTTGTTTGTTTGTTTTTTCAGTTTGTCCTATTCCATTTCTATGAATTAGTATAGTTCATAATCTTCTTAAGGATAATAGGGTTTTCAAGGAAATAATAAACTTCAAAGGGGAAATTTTATTTTAGTGCTGAGACTAAAATACCTCATGAGACTAAAATACCTTATGATCCCTTTCTGCTCTAAAGAAGGCAAATTCTGGTTTCACACTGGAGAGACTCTAAAGTGACACTTCTTGCAATAACAAAACTATGATAATACAATTTGATTTTAATTGGAAAAATAAACTCCATACTACAAATTTCAATTACACATGGAGTTCGAACTGGTAACTGCCATGTCTTGAAAGCTTCTATTCACACAGTTAATTACACTTGACTTCCACGCTGTCCAATACTGCCAACCATAGTTTTCAAATACTTTGCTTGCCTAGAACAGCCCGCCAGAGCATTACAGCCCATTTCAGCTTGCTTGTTCTCCTTTATAGTAAAAGCCAAAGGTGTTTTATTCCTGAAGACTGGAGAGGCACTGAACAGTATCCTCTTGGAAAAACAAAACAAAACAAAACAAAAAAACCAAACCAATCCTTCCCAAACAAAACAAAAACAGAAAACAAAGAAAACCGTAAACCATTGTTCATTTAAGGGTTTAAGCACTTATCCACACCAGTGTTTCCAATCAGCAGAGAATTTCTCTCGACCAATTTTTAAAGTCTACAGACACTCTTCTGATGTTTTTGTTGAGGGCAGGAAAAAAACATGGCACAGAAACTTCATCCAACAACTTTTGCAGACAAGGTTTTATTTATTTATTTATTCACTCATTCATATACTTTTAAAAAATGTATCTATTATTTTATAATCTGCACGAGATAAAATGTTTCTTCTAATGCTCAGAGGGTTTTGTTGTTGCTTTTACTAAAGTGACTGTATTATGTAAAATATTTCCAAATGTGAACAAATAAAATATATTTTCTTCCACATTGTACTATTAAGAAATTTTTCTTTTGTTCTAAATGCAAATGGTCACTGGCTCATTTTCTCTCGCCAGGGACAGTTGTGTCACATCTCCTGACTAATACACATGCATTTGCCACTAAAAAGACATTTTAACTGAGAGCTGTCACATCCGTCATCTCCACCCGGCCTGATAAAAAATTTTATCTGTCTTCTTGAATTAATTTCAGCTTGCCTGAGCCCAGCAGGGGAGTTCTGAGTGGTTCAGTTAAATTCATCATTTCAAAAGAGAATATTGTGCTTTCTTACTTAGATTTCCCCCATTTAATTTCTGTTTCACATTAGAGAAAAAGAAAAAAAATATATATAGTTGTCCAGCCACTGAAATGGAGAACAAAATCATAAACAAAAATATGCATTCTGTTATGATATTTTCCTGAGAAAATCTAGTGTCTTATTTATTATTTTCTTTTTAAACCAAATTTTCCAATAAATAATTATGAAAACAAACATGTGGATTTTTAAAAGTAATTGAAAGGAGAATCTTGATATTTATTGGTAGTTGAATGACTGAAAGTGGAGAGAAAAAGTCAAATCACAAAATAATTAGAATTATTCATTACCAGGGCTAAACCAGGTCCTAGTCAGAATCCTTCCTTCCTATAGCTGTCATTCAACAGTTTGCTTTCTAGGCAGCCAGCACCGTCATTGGAAGGTGAGGAGGTTCAAGCTGTGAGTTTGTTAGAAAGATGTCTGAACTTGACTGATGCCAACAGAAGTATCTAAATCTCCCATAATCCACCACTGACTTACGGGAATACAAACTCCCTTAACAAGTACTCAAGGGAAATTTTCAGCCTCACAGACTCTGAGCAAGGTTCTGTAAGCCTAGAACTTCCTGAGAGACTCTCGAAAGGCTACACACAGACAGTAATTTCCCAAGCAAGTGTTTACTGTGTCATACCATTAAAATACACTTTAGAGCATCGACTTCCATATATATCATAAGTCATAACGCATCAGTGTTAACACCACTACATTTTAATTCAATACCAACTTTCTCAAACAATTCTTGTGTTGGAAGTGAGGAGAAGACATTCACAATTTTTTAAAATTTTCTTAAAACTATGAATGAAGAAATTTAACCATTTTTCTTAGATTAATTAGCAATTTACATTTCTGTTTTAGATTTATTTTGTCAAGAAGATCATGAACTGTAGTTAATATTTATTTCCTATTTAGAGATACAATGTTATGCTATTTAAAATTTTTCCAAATTTCACTAGATACAAAATATTTTGGTATCTGTTTTCTTTAGGAAAAATACTGTGATGGTTGTAATATCGGCAATACCTGCTCTGTTTCAGAGACCCTTACTGGTTGCTATATTAAAATTTTAAAAAAAAGTACAGATCTGTGAGAAGGAAATATGAGACTATGAAAACTGGATAGTTATTCACATATATTATTTTAAATTTACAGCAAATATGAACTAAGACGTTCTGGTAGTTTTTCTGTCTTGTTAAGTTGTGCATAAGTAGTGATCAAAAAGAAAATAATATGCAGAAATCATCAAGAATCACACAGACATATCTAATCATAACTGGGTTTTCCTCTATCTGTAATGCAAAGCATGATAGCAAAGCACACTTTATCCGCAGATAAACAGACCCTGCCATGCAGTGTCAGGCACCTTTAATCTTTAGAAAGGATAAAAATAACAGAACAAAGGGGTTAACTCAGGCACAGACAGAAGCAAGGTGAGAGACAGAGGAAGCATTCACAAGGGAAACACAGTTGGTTTTTAAACCCATAGCCTTAAAATTTACCAATCAGGCCATCTGCCATGTTTACTGATATTATCATAAATTCGTATTTAAATGATAATAAAATCACTTGCTGACAGGAAATTAGTCATGCAAGGACCTGCAGATGTGTGCCCTTCTGCCCAGGTCCTGGAACTCTGTGTGCAAAGTTCAAGGCTGTTCATTTGCTTAAACTTCATGGGGTCCCTAAAGGATGACAACTTAGACTCCTTCAAGGTGTGTCCACATGCAACAGATCTTTTACAACTTCTTGTTTTATTTGTTTTGTAAAGCTCTGTACTCAAAGTATTAAGTTGCACAATCATATTATGGGAAATCCCCATTTTGATATTACAGAGGTAAGTTTATTCTACATGATAGGGAAACATATCAACACATGACAATGTGGTATAAATAAAAAATGCTTCTATTATGTGAAATATTAAGACTTTATGAAGTATATTCAATAGTAAATTTTTGAGCCTTTTATCTTTTGAAAAAAATGCAAGATAATCTGTACATCAAAGGCCAAATGAGCCATATTTGATTTTATATGATACTCTCTAGTTTGAAAAATAACACGCAAAAGAATTACGTCACTAAATTCCGACCCTCTGAAGGCAAGTCAAGTGGGCAATGGCCTTTGAGAAGTAAAAATAACTCAGGAAGATTAAATACACCACCCAAGTTCACAGGATTATCACACACCAAAAGCAGAAAGTAATTTTAAATTTTTTCACATATAAAGTGAAAACCATCCTTGTTCAATGCCAAGAAGTTAGTAAGAGTTTATTTGGACAAATTTGAACATAATTTAGTAAATCAAAGAGTCAGTAATTATGCTCCTCCTTAAGCTCTAATCTGATATGATATCATCTAACCTAATCTAAGAAGGTGTATATTTCATATATATTCCAAATATTAACCCAAAGTGTGTGTTTACTAAACACTGGCTATATTTCACTTGTAGGAGGGGCAGAAATTCATGTTGTCTCTTCAATTATACTATGCCATCCTTTAAAGACTTTTAAAGAATGATGATATGAAAAAAAAGACTCTGACAATAATTAATGATCTTACTCATAATTCTCTGCATAATCAAGGACATTGTTTTGATGGATATTAGAGTGAAAACGGCGGTTAGCTTTTGTATGATATATTCCAGTTTTCCTGCAGGCTGGTTTGTCTCTTCTAAATGCAGAAATGAACTGCTTCTGACAGAGGCATTGCCCTTCCCCACCCCCAACCCCCATGTTCCACCCCCCTGCATCTATTTAAATTCAAACATGCATAGCTCATGTATAAGCAAACAGGTGCAGGGATCTGGCTGCCAAACCCTGAACAGGCAGGAGATACACGTGTATTGTGCAGCTTGTGGCATGCTACTGATAGAAGACTACATGCCCAGACAATAGGGAAGGTCAGTAGGTGGCTCTTTGATGTCTCTGGCTTCCTAAGAGGTCAGCAGGCTGGGATGTTGTAACATATAGAGGATAAAATTTCTTCTTCACTGTGTATATTTAACTAGTATAAGTGAAAATTTTAACACTGCTTAGCAGAGACACTTCCATATTTATTTTAGGACTCTGTGTGCTTGCATGTGTGTTGTATGTGCATATGTGTGTACATGTATATGGAACTGTGAATTCCTGTGGAATACAGGAACATATATGGAGGTAAAGTGTTGAAATCCAGTGTCACCCTCAATATATCTCTGCTTTATTTTTATTATTTAATTTTTGACACAAGCTCTCTTATCACACCTGAGTTCAGTTTAGCAAACTAAATTTGCTAAAGTTAGCCAGCTGGAAAAGCCCAGGTGTCTGGCTTCCAGCACTGGTGACAAATGTGAGCCACCACATCTGGCTTTATGTAAGGTTCTCAGCATCAGACTTGGGTTTTTCTGCTCGTGGTACAAGACAAGCTCTTTTGCCTACTGAGACACATTGCCAGCCTGAATTGTGACTCCTCATCACCATCTTCACAAACCTTGTGCAAACGTGCCCTGTATGCTTCCCTGATATTCACTGAACAAACACCGATTGCTCCCTTACACTACACACAAACAAATGCAAGTCAAACATAGGAGTTTTGAAATTACTTTAAGCAATCAGAGAAACCCAATTAGGACGGCTCCATGTTGTTTAATGTGACAAAAGCATTGATATGTTTGTCATTACCTAAGCTGACGTGTTTATATTACATTTATTTTAATTTCCTTCCCTAATTCTCTCCTTTAAGTTTTTGTCTAGAAAAGAATAAAGTATTACATTCTTAGAGGAAAAAAGAGTGCTCTTTTAAGATGTTGAATTAAAACAAAATATTCTTCTTGTATAAGTTCTGCTAATATTTATACTTTTATGGTAATATAACATTTGAAAGATTTGATTATTTTTAAAAACTGTCCTTCCTAATTAGGGTTTTAGACTCAGAACAAACAAAGCATTGATTTACAGTTTAAACATAAATACCAATATTTAAATTCAAATAGAAAATGATAATTATAACAAAGCTACTGGCACTGCCTATCATAATCCACACAAATCCATCTAATCCAAAATTAGAATCAAAAGAACAAACTCTTAGGGATGTAGCTGATCTACATTTTGTCATCATGTTCTTGACAGAAGATTATTAATGAGCTTAATTTGAGATCTGTGTGAGAAACATCTCAATTTATTCCTCACCAATTTATCATGAAATTAGTAAAAGTTTGACCTTTTTACAAATTTCCCTCTAAAAGAAGCTCTTTGTACTTCTTAATCCAAAATAATTGTTCATCATGTGTGAGCCCTGTTTCCATATATTATACAATCCTTGTCGTCTGTACATCCCACTCACATCTAAATGTCTGCATTTTATTCATTTCATTATGTCACTTGATATTTAGTTGGAATTTGTAAATAATTCTGTAGATGCACTATATCTATGCACATCAAATGTGGCTATAATCTACCTACATAATATATAAAGTACTATAAGCCGAAAAGGAGGAAATCTATCCAGAAGATATATCATATGTGCAATATACTCTCAAAAAATTTAAAATTTAAAGAGTCAAGATGTCCATCAGTGACTCCCAGGAGAAAAACAAACAAACAAACAAACAGTTTTAAAGTGTTAAAACCATATTTATTCAGCAGGGCTTTAGGTAGACATGTCAGAAAAGATAGATTGTGAAAAGAATCCTTCCTTCTTTATCATCTTGGGTCACATTTAATGGAAAGAAAAAAAAAAGACCAAATTCATTAACAATTTCAAAAAGTCACTGTTTCATAATTAAATATCAATGAAAGCACACGTGAGAGGTCTTCTCAATGCAGAGATAATGTGCTATGGTGAAGAATGTGAAAAACAAGGCTCTCTAAATAAGACTGAACCTACTCATGGGCAGCCTTGATAGTCCATCATTGGAGGACTTTTCTTTGAAACATCATCTGAAGAACAATATCATCCAACAAGCAACGTGTCATAGAAAAAGTAAACTTAGATTAGTGGCAAATATATCAAGTGGAATTGAACAACAGGTCATCTAGAAAGAGCAGCAGTTGGGGGACTCTTGGGAAAATGTGACTGTCAGAGGAAGGCTCAGAATGGTAAGCATAATAATAATTCTAGGAAATCATGAATTTTCGGCAAATTCTAGAATATGACTAACAAAATAACCAGAATTAATCAGACATGTGCATCACTGGGTATGCAAGGGTAAATACACTTGTTTCCTTGGTTCTTTATGTTAAAATCTAGTAGTCGTCCATTCCATAACTATTGAACAATCGTAAGAGAAGAGGCAGTGTGTTGAATTTATAGTAGATATACAATATCACACCAAAAATGATGTCTGACAATTTAAATGAACAAATTTTATGGCATATGACCTAAAGCACAATAAAGCTGTGATTGAAGAATGACTTGTGGAAGCGAATTATGAAATGTTTAGAAGCAACACAACCGAAGTTTGCTTTTGCTTGTGGTCTCAGATGTCTTTTTGTTGAGACAAGAAGTTCAGGAGAGACTCAGGCTTCTGCATTTCAGTTAGTGGAAACTTATCTTGAGGTTTTTTTTTTTTAATTAGGTGTTTTCCTCATTTACATTTCCAATGCCATCCCAAAAGTCCCCCATACCCTCCCGAGTTTTTAATTTATGTTAGCTTTAAGGACTTATACATTTACCTTTCATCCAGAGACAGTGCACATGTTAAGTGAAGGCTGAGAAAATACTTCTCACCAATAAAAACAAATCACAGCAACAGGATGCTAAGATATGCTGTTCTCAGAATTTAGTTCTGTACTGACAAATGACTAGTGTGGGCAAGAGGAAAAAATGGTTAGTTGTCTTTCTTTCTCCTTAGGGAAAAATTTAGAGTGTGCTCTTTAAAGGAATATTCTGAATTCTGGGGTATGCACACACTCCCTGATGGTGGAGTGCGTACACGCTCCCTGTAAGCTTGTATGAGAAGCAAGGCAAGGTAAACCTTGACTAATCCTATGGGAAAGTCCAGGAGTGAAGTGGATGCTACCTGAGAAGTTGATTTTAGGATTATATTATTACTTATTGGTAATTCTGAGAAAAATGCAAATGTGAACTATGAATGTAGCAAGACAAAAATCTTTTCCTCTGACCCAATGTATTTATTTGCTTATAAGTATATATTCTTATACTATAGAATAAATAATTAGACTTATTATACAAGTATATTTCCACTGCATATGTGATGTAGAAACATTGTGATGTTTTGAATATGATTGACCCATGAGAAGTTCATGAGAAGTTGTGCTATTAGGAGGTGTAGAGTTTTTAGAAGTGTAGCCTTGTAAAGAAATTTTCTGTGGTAGAGGTAGAACTTTGAGGTCTCATATCTATGTTCAAGTCTGGCCAGTGTGATCTGGACACCCCTCCTGGCTGGTTCCAGAAGACAGTCTGATTCTGCTGCCTGCAGAACAAGATGTAGAACTCTTGGCTCCCTCAGAGCCTGCTCAGTGCGATGCTTCCTGCCATGAGGATAATGGACTGGACATCTGAAACTGTAAGCCAAGCCCAGTTTACATGTTTTCCTTTATAAGTGTTCCCATGGTCATGGTGTCCTTTTATAGCAAAGAAACTCTAACAGAAAGAAACATATTATAAAACTTCCACACATATAAAAAATATGTAATATGACTTTCTAATTGATTACTTTTGAAAATTCATTTTAAAGTCTCTAGATTAGACAAATATATTGTCAGACTCTGTATACATTTCATAACATGGTTATATCTAATATTCATTTTTATACATATTCAAAATATGAAAGAGAAACAGAAAGGGCACATTCTAAATTAAGATACTTTTTTTTCTAGATTCTTCTTGGCTGCTCAACTTATTAGACTGTACAAGCATGCTAGCTAGAGCCTGCCCTTGGAATTGATATGTAATCCTCAGTCACTGTGAAACTAGTCAATGAATAATTTGCCAGTGGCAGCAATCAGTAAGCAGGAGGTTTCATCCTGGCCAGGGGAATGTGGCATTGGCACAATTTGTACAATAGATTTTTTAACGTAAGGATGCAGCAGAGATGAAGAATCATTCAGGAAACCTAGATGGCCTGCCTCTAATTTATCATGGCTTACATCTCTTGCCTGCCAGGAGAGCCGAATTCATACGTTATTGTCCCAAACCTGTCATTTGCAGGACTGCTTTTTAATCTTCCTCCCTGAATTACATCCAGAAAGGTCACCGCTATCCAATTAGAACCTTATCAAAGATGTACATGCAGTCCAGATTCACACTTACCGAGAATGGGTCATAAATCCACCAACTGCACATCACAAAGTACCATTAACATAATGAATAATTGAGAGATGGGGGGGTATTTAAAAGTGACAAGACACCTGTGTGTTCGCCAGTCATTGACTCTGCTCTTCTTAGGAATCAAGGAAGAGAGAGAACTGGAGGTCAGCCAATAAGGTAGATGGTGGAGGGGATGATTGACAAGAACAGAAGTAAGTAGTAAAATCCCCTTCTAAGTTATGACCACCAGCACATCAGTCTGTCTAAAAACTGATATGTCTAAGGGTAATGGCTGGCCGTAAACAAGTAACAACACATAAACTCATTATGAACCTGTTATCATGGGTTTGTCTACCTTAGTATATAAAAGAAAGGCAGATACTCTTAAGTTATAATACAGTTATGCATACAGTTTATTGTGCTTTTTATGTAGACTTTAATTCATAAACACCCAGGACAATGTTAGGTTGGATTAATTTATTTCAAGGGAATAAAAATAAAACCGCCAGCACAGTTCTTTATTCAAAATTATCAAATTAGATCATAACTTCTAGAAATTAATTTCTCTTTTTAATCTGTAAACATCCATTATAAAATTATCTCACCATCTCTATACATATATGCCTGTTTGACAATCATAGAAGTAAAGTGTGATGTCAAAATGGAAAACAGACAAAGATAATGACTTGCTGTATAAAAGACATCATTTTTTTCCAAGAAAAAGGGGGTAGAAAAATGTCTACATTTCCCTAAATGAGATAGTCATAAATTAATAAATTATGTATAATAAAACATGTTTCCTATCTATTTATATTTTCAAAAGGAAAACAAATGCAAAGCAGGTACCAAGTTGGAAGCCTGGGCAATATTTTAAGTTCTCATTTATAGTCACCTAGTCATGGAATTTATTGGAACTCTTGAAAATATAACTTGTTAACAGTGACAGAGGGAAAAATTAATAGCGAACTGATTTACTGTATGAGTACTCCAGAGTTTTAAGGCATGCTTTGTCTTTATGAGCTGGGTCCAGTCCCAAGATAATTCAATTCTGCATACACCTGTGGTTGCTTGCTCCATGCACACTGACAGAGACTGTATACACAAGTGCAAGTTGTTATTTGATATGCTATGACCACCGAAATTTTAATAACAAATTTACCAATATAAATAGAATATCCATTTCCTGGTCCAGTCAGTGTTTAGTGTGCAGAACTATTCACTCCTAGCCACAGTGTAGTTTTCCCCAAAATTCTGCTACTTTAAAAAAAAAGGACAATATCTATATTCCTCTCTCAGTTTTAAAGTATTTCATCACACTTAATAATCAAATCTGGCTTCGGAAAAGATTATATATCACGTAAAAAGAGGACAATGCGGTGACAGTGCAAGGTCAAATCGTTGACAAAGTCATTTGCATTCTGTCAGAAGGCTCACAGTCCATGCTTAACAAGCGAAATGCAATTGCCCATTTGTGAAGCTTGAAATGACAAAATCTCCTCAGAAACATTTGTGTTCTGCCATTGACCAAGGCAGGGCCATAGACACACCCTCACCCAGTCCCCTTCTGCCACCCATGTGCATCAGGATTAGCTTTATCTGATCTGAGAAAGAAGCAAAGAATGTTTGTGGGTTTTTGTTTTGTTTTGTTTTGTTTTGTTTTATGTTGACAAGAATGTTATTTGTCATAGGCTCTGACATGTGTGGGTGTCAGGATTTGCCTTGATGGGGAAATGACTGACCTTTGCTCATAATTATCAAAACTGGTGAGGGAGAGTGATGAGAGAGCCAGCTGCCACTGCTGCTGGCCAACTTCAGTGCCAGTGAGTATGAGATGCCATTCACAGCCCAACAGCTGTAGGCATGAACAACCCAAGAGAATATGGAACATCCCTCCATAATAGTAAGTGGTTATGATGACAGCATTCTCTTGAAATCATTGTGCTGTGGGAAAAAATGACCTTTTTAGTGAGGACCTGTTAAAACTATAGCACAGGCTCCACATCTTCACCTTGCAGATTTTATTTCCAAATCAATCAGGCAGTGTAGTATTTGTTATCAAACGTTAGGTGGTAAATCGCATTTCCATGTCTAAGCTGGAGGTGCAGGAACATAAAGCTTCAGGAATGGTTGATTTCAATACAAGGTAGGTGAGTATTGGTTTGAAAGAATATACTAAGAACAATACCTTGCTACATTTAAAATTAAATAATTTCAATACTAATATGTATATAACAGTGGATATTTTCAGTCTATGTCATGTTTTATTTTCAACATCAGGAAATTAGTTCTGTGTGGTGAAAAATTTGCATATGTGTACATATGTTCACAGGTATGTGGGGCCCTGTGTGTGAGGGTGTGTGTGTGTGTGTGTGTGTGTGTCTGTCTGTCTGTCTGACTGTCTGTCTATGAGTCTGTGCCTATGTCTGTGTGTATGTATCACTTTCGGTGCACCCAGAGGGACAAATTGATACCCATTGCCTTTCTTGATCATTCCTTTATTTTTGAAGCAGGATCTCTAGCAGATCCCAGTGCTAACAGATCAGTCTAACTAGCCAATCTGCATGGTAGTTCTCCAACAGAGAGACAGACTGGATTTTTTGTCTTCTTATTTCCCAGCCAGTTACTCCAATATTATATTCATGGATATGCATTTTCTTCCAAATGTTGAAGTCCAAAGTTAGATGAATATGTCCATGTTAGTGATTTTGCTTAGAAAGTGTCTACCATATTTTGTGTCAGGATCAAAGAGCTATCAATTTAAGGACCAGCCACCACTGAGAGACAATTTTAAACACACTGAACTGTATTTCATTCATAATCATTCTAACTTATACATATAAGACAGAGTAAAATGCATCCTGTCTATAGTCTCTCACTGAACAAGTGCCTCTTACAGATGGACAGGCAGCCATTAAGAAGGCTGATCTAAACAAAGACTTGTCTGAACTATGTGGCCTGCCCAATTAGAATCCCTGGATAATAAGAACAGACTTCCCTCCAAAATCAGTGAGGAAAGATCCAGGGAGTTCATGATTTTATCATCTTTTCTCTTATTTTTCAAGTAGCCAAAAGGCAAATGAAAACAAAGGAACTCCAGACACCCTGTCATGACACTTAATACCAAAGGCATGGCTTTCTGTTCTTGTGAAGTCAAACAAGTGAAATGGCAAAGTTACATTTTAAAGTAGTCAATTCTTCACTGACGGTGGAAAGGAAACCAACAAATCCTTCAGTTACTTTCTATATTGAGGAAAAAGCTTCTTCTCTTAATTCACCAATAGAAACCTATCAAAATATGAATTAAAAAAACTGATCTTCCCTAATAATCAAGAAGAGATTCTCAAATGAGATAAAATAACAATTTAGTGTTTTCTCATAGAAAATAGTATGTAAACTAAGGAGAGTCTAGTTCATAGAAAGTCTATGTCTGATTTAGGCAAAGATGATTTTTAATCAGAAGGGATGAATCAATTATTTAATGAAGAAACTAAGTTCAAAACACTGCTCTTTCATTTTCAGTATTTCCTGTAGTTATCTTACTGACCCCTCCCCCCTAGTTAAAAATAACATTTATCTTCTTTATCCATTTGTAAGTGAGTTCTGTAGTATGGAAATATAAGAGAATAGATAGATACTGAATACTGAATCTAGCTACATAAGCATATGCCTGCACAGACACACACACACACACACACACACACACACACACACACCCCTATATTAAAATTCTAAGCTTCAATTCCGAAAAACATGGAAAATTGTAAAACTCAACCTAATTTTCAGTCTGTCTATAAATTCTTTTCTTTACAAAGTCAAGAATTTTGTGAATTTTTAATGAGAAAAATTTAATAGTCTCCAGAAAAAAAGTTCACATAAAATATTTTATAATCACTCTGATATGACAATTTTGCCGGTCTTCTTTTTTTCATTAAGTTAAGATAAACTACTTAGAGGTGTCAAATAACGTAAAGTAATGAATAAATACTTCATGATTCAGTGGCCACCATCACACTTCCCAAGATAAGCAAGGAAAGAAGAGACAAATTTTTCTATAACTAATGCAAGCTTTCACCTGATTTCATGTAAACCACATACATCTACCACAGACTTCAACTATTTAGAATCACACAATAACTTAGGCAACCTAGCCCATTGCTGCTTTAATTCCACATCAACTCTTGTTTCATGTCACCAAGCAAGAACTCAAACATCTACTTCCCCATCTATTCTTTTTTTGTTAGAGCATTTACAATTAAAACTCACAAGTGGCGCGTTTTTTGCATGCTGAAGGCTGCCAGAAGCCATTGTCAGGACTATGCCATTGTCGAGCAAGGCCAGGCTCTTAGGGCTGGCTTCCCATTTGATCCATGGACCACTCAATTCCATAGCTGACAAAGTGCTGATATCAACTAGAGTCGTCTCTCTAGCTCACTTACCTGCTGCCCTGGAAACAAATGAACAGTCAGCCAAGGGAAGCACAGTGAACGGCAGATACCATATTTATCATAATCACTGTGATCCATGGTGGAAGAAAATCAATTTCTCTTAATCGAGTAGAATGACTTATTAAGGGTTATGAGTTCTGACTGGATAGCTGTACTGATTTGATTATATTGGGAGGGAAATTAGCAATGGCCTTCTACATAGGCTCTTCCTTTGTCTTCTGGCTCAGGGTTGCTTATTAAATTATTATCCTATGAAAGCTTTTGTGAGATTGTACTTTGATCAAGGACTTGCTGGGAGACAAGGTGATGAGAGTTTTTCCAAAGTGTTGACAGGTGAGAGACGTGAACCTTCTCAAAACCTTCTTTGCAGAGCTGTTAGATGAGAACTGGGAGAATATAGACAGAACACGTACCAGGGCCAACACTGGACTTCTCATTCATAAACAAGCCTCATCCAAACTTCTGTCCTTCAGCTTCTACATTGTGTTCTTGATAATCCAGTTCTAGGAACCTGACAAACACCTTACTTTAGAATGGCATTTGTGAGGTAGTATTCCTTGTTAGACACTTTAAAAGTTTGTGTGGGCCCAATCGCTGTAAAACCTCAAAGCCTAATTGTGATATTTCAAATTCTCAAAGTATTTTAAAGATCAAAACTGGCCTCAAACTGTGCAAAATGAAGAAAATTAAATTGAAAATTTTGACTCATTGTTTCTATGGGGAATCTTCGTGGAAAGAAAACAGAAGAAATCCCAGATGTCTATCTTTCCTATCTGTACAACAACTAAATGTTCTTTGTAAATAACTGTGTTTCCCGAAATTGTCCACATGAAAATATTCATTAACTTATAAATAGTATACCTTGGCATACAAAGAAAATTATTGGTCAAAGTTTAGCCACGAACATAAAAAGGTAAAGGTGACCAGGACAGAAAGCGTTTGAGTGAGCATAAAAGTAAATTGCTTCTTCTTGACTATTGCAAGGGCTTTTAAAATCATTTAATCATTTCCAAATCTTATCTGTGTGCATTACATAAGGTAGATTTCAGACAGTAAAGTACGAAGTACTGATATTTTTCTTGGTGGTATGGAAGTTTTCAATTTAAGCTTTCTTTCCACTGAGTGAAAATTTACCACATATTTTTAAAAGTAATGATTTAATGTTTAAATAGTCTTGGCTACAGAATATATTTACCTTAAAAATCCTATGTTTTGTGCTCTGTCTCTGTCTCTCTCTTCGCATACCTTAACCTTTTCCTTTGCTACCCTCCCCTCTCAGTCTGACTTGTTAACATATAGAAGGACTCATTAAAACTCCTTTAAAACTCAGCTTTCCCTTTTACATTTTTTTGTATTAGTGACAGTAAATATTGGAAATTGTATTTATATAGCACAATTAATACAAACTACACCAATTGTTCACTTAAGGATGTATCAAGGAATTATTTAGTTAGGAAATTAAAATGTATACACTCCAATTTTTGATTATTTCATATATAGTACATTTTAAAATATAAAGAATCTCCCTCCTGCTCATCTCAACATGCTCACCTTGGTAACTCCGCAGTTCTGCAGACTCGCTAACACTTGAACATGATGAGAAGAGATTTGATTTTGCTAATAAACTCAGTTTTATTATTACTATAACAAGCCTGCTTTAAATAAATTCACCCTTTTGTTTCTATTTATTTTTATATTCATTTTCGATTGTGACTATATTTGAGACATTTTCCAATCCCCCAAAGAAAAGGCATCCTGTACTTCCTGTAATTAAGTCAAGGGTTAAGTGATATTTAGTGACTGAGGAGGTACACTGATCAGTCTCTTGGTACTACTACCTAAAAGTTTGAGCTTCTGCAGATTCCAGTTCATTCTGTGGTAGGAAAGTATTGTGAATTGATAACATCAACCAAAAGTCTCCTTTGGTGGTTGACAAATTATTTTTAATGCAATTATAATGATCACTCAGTCAGAAAGCCTTCATGGTAGCTTCACAGGCATTGACACTCCTAAAGCTTGGTGATAAACTTGAATCTGATAAAACTGATACATTATGCTAAAAAGACCACATTAGTTGGAGAGAGTTGCAGGAGCGTTTCCCAGAGCTCTACGGAAGACCCCTTTGTTGCTTATCACTCAATAATCACCCAAGATTCTTCCCAGTCCTCTGTCTCCAGGCTCAGAAAGATTAAAACCACAATAAATCTCCTGACATACAGTATCCCAACATTATTAAACACCATCATTCAATACACAGGCATTGGATAAAAATGACAGCACTATAAATCATATGAATTCATTTGGATTTCAGTCTCAAGTCTCCCAACAAAGTAATAATGTGTTTGAATAATAGGTTCCCAGGTAGTGTTTCAGTTTGGGGGAAGCCACTGAAATTTGAAGAGGTGACTGTCTGTGGGTGGAGGGAAGTTAGGTCTTCAAACTATAGCCAGACCCCAGATTAGTATCATTATGACTTTTGGTTTAGCCTTTGTCAGGAATGCACATCACCTACAACCTATTTGACCTAGCCAGTCTCTCAGGCTTTCCATGCCTGTGGACTGTACCCTCTGAAATATAACCGAAATAACTTTTTCTTCTGGAAGACACCTTGTGAAAATAGCATGTGAAGTAACTAATACATGTATTTCGTGAGTAAAAACTATAATATATCTATGTCAATTTGTGTAGCTTTGTAAATAGGCTATGGAAATAGGTTGTTTTTGAAAGAAAAATTACATTCTAGTAAATCAATAAAAAAAGGAATAGCAAAAGCCTGATATCAAGTTAATTGTATTAACAATAAAGTACTGTTTGTTACTTTTTAAAGACAAAAAATTATTTTTTTATTTTATAGCATAAACACAATATAAACAAACACTCTATCAGAATATAGTACCATATTTGTCCAACAAATTTAGAATTTTGTTACTAAAATAGCAAAAGATAAACTTTTTTCTCAAGTGTTTGCCTAACCATTGAATTATAATTTAAAAATTAAAATATATAACCATCAATTAAAATATTGTACTGAGCTCTTGAGTATGTTTTATAAACAAAAAAATAAAGAAGTTAATTGTTTCTGCCTTGATTTATCTCAGTTCTTATCAATAATTCATGTGAATTATTTTACTTATTTACTGATTGACTGATTGATCCGTTGGCAATTGAATGTAGAGCTTCACACAGCCAAAGCCTGTCCTCTGCCACTAAACTCCGACCCCAGCGCCACTTTATAATTACTTAACTATTTCGTTTGTTATTTAAGCTTTTTATTTTGAGCCAGGGCCTCACTACACTCTTCAGGCTTGTCTTCAACACTCTTAGTAGCCCAGAAAGAGGATTGTCCTCACAACACTCCTGCTTCTGTCTCTTAAGTAGCCAAAATTGTAGGCTTATGCTATCAAGACTGGCCAACAGCTTACTTTTACATTTAAGATCCTGAAGGCTATATTTCTTTGTATATCCTTATGTTCTTGGCACTTAGAATAACTCCCAAAGTATGAGACTTTAAATCTTTTCTGACCACTGACATTTTACTGTTCCGGACTCTTTAACTTCCCAGGTAATGTTTAGGCCAACATCTATACCAAGTTATCTCCATGAGCACCGCTTAGTTCTAGAGATAAAATTGAATGTAGAAACTATATAACACAAGGACTAAGGAAAAAATCTACCTGTACTGAGGTGGTTTATTTATCTGTAAAATATGATTTTCACAGTGTGTGTGTGTAGGGGGTAATACCCTCATAGAAGCAGGAGGAGGGAAGATGTGATAGGGTATTTCTGGGAGGTATAGAAACCGGGAAAGGGGATAATATTTGAAATGTAAATAAAGAAAATATCCAATGAGAGAGAGAGAGAGAGAGAGAGAGAAATTGAAATTAGCATAGCAAATTACCCAGAGCTATGGAAAGCATAGAATAATGAGGAATTAAACATCATGGTGAGGAAAAATAACTAAGATAATGTTTAGGAAACACAAATTATTAAATGACAATTGAAAATTGCACCAGACAAGCACATAGACACATTCAGACAGAAACCTCGGCATGAAACTCTCAGTGAGATTAATAATTTTCCTCGTACCCATTCAGCTTCATAGTTTTTCAGTTTCTACACTGATTTGTCCAGACATGAGGGTTTAAATGCTACAAAACTTAGAGTTTCCTCTAGGTCATTAACGAACACATCCTGACACCTGCCACTGATCTCACAAATAAGCATTCTGTGATCGTATGCCTTAATGAATCAAAAGCCTGTTTAATTTTTGAACATTTACAATCTTAATGACTAATAAATGAGTCAATCATGTATAATTACAAAATATATGCCTAAATATCTCAATAAACTTACTCCATCCATCACTGTAGATGAAAAATAACCTAGACTCGAGTTCAATAATTTGCATGAGATCACATAGCTAATGAGTAATCTGTAGTAAATGGTTCAGCTGGAAGTGGGAGAAAGATACTCCTCACACTATTTATCCTTTGGCATCGTACCTAAACATATAACTTCTCAACTGATGAATGGTTACTTCACCGAGGCTCTATTATTAGCTCCTAAACTTTATAACTCACTACACACTGAGAGAGAGAAATTTATATGGAAACGCTAACTTTGACAAACCATGTGCTAAATTAATGGGTAGATGATTGATATTCTAGCAAATATTTAAGTGGACTTCTCACAATGAAGATGAAGTAATCTTGTGTTGCATGAATGTTGTAGAGTTTATGATGAAGGTAAGTTCTAAGTTACACATACATGGCACCAATTACATAAAACACAGGAGAAAAGTTGAACATGTTTAAGTGTAAGGAAGATTATAAATCTAACCCAAATGATGCGAACATAAATGGGCATTAGATTTGCCACAGACAAGAGGTGACTAAACAAAAATGGCTTTGCATGTGAGACAGAGTCTTACATTGTGGTCACTGAAACAAAGATTTCTGTGCTTGTGAGGATGCTTATGAATGTAAGAAATGTATGAGAATAAAATTGCAAAAAATGTGAAGGGAGATGGTCCCATTTTTATGGTCAGTATTTCTCCACTATATTTAATAATTCAAGAAAAGGGAGTTTGAAAATTAGCCAAACATGAAATATATCCCACTAGATTTCAACAAGGGGAAAATAATTACGTGCCTTCATATTCCTTCTTTTTCTCGGCCCCATAACTTTAAGATGTGGTCAGAGTTCCCCTGAGAACTCACACTCAAAGCCTGGCATTGAACTACTGGTGAACACACAAATGAAAAGTGCTGAATAATTTATCACAAACTGGTGATTGTGGACAGAGATGGCTAAAATAAACCAATACAGACTTAACGATCAAGAAGAAAACAGCTGAAAACGTGGACTGCCCTACCAAACCACAAAGCTTAGCCTCTTGCTGCAGAGATTGCCCCTGCCTCTTTCTCTCCCACAAATTGCAATCTGTAAATCTCATTTGTGAATTTTAAGTAGGCCAATTAGGGATCAAACGGATGATCTCTTCATCGTCTTTATAATAATCCTTGAGGTAACCGGTTCAAACATCTATCTACATGGCACATATTTTCCTTTAAATCATCTTCCACGTAGGTGAACAGAGTGGACCATGACAGGGCTTTAATACTGTATTCCTCCCCTCAACTCTAAGTCATCACAATTCTGACTGTAATGAGGTTACTCTGCATCTGTCTGTCACAAATAACCCAGTAACTACTAAATGGATTGCCATCAATCTTTCAATTAGGATGCATAACTTTATTAGCACAATATTTTTTGAACTGATTGTATTACTTTGAAAAAGAGCTTTCATTTATTTTGTCGTTTAGGGTCAAATGTGTACAATCACCAGGAGCGGGATAGATAATCATAACCGGCCTTGAATTTGTAGGCTGCAGACATGGAAAGTAAGCTTTACAGGAATTTCATATGTGAAATGACTATTAGTAATAAACATTTAGGAGGTGTCACTGTAGGCGTTGTTTTTGGTGACATGTTTATGCAACTTATTCTATTATGTGACTTTTAATTATGTTCTCAAAATCAGTGGTTAGTCAACCTAAACTGCAAGAGAACTTTGTGTAAATCATTATGCAATAAACATCTGATAAATATGTGTGTTAAAATAAGGTTATAGTAATGATAGGGCCAGCCTTTCTTGTGCTTAAGTGATTTTATTTTCTATAGCCATACAATGATATGTTGAATGTCATGTAGGGCACACTTGATGAAGCCCATTGCCCTCAGTGCCACTATCCAGTTTAGCTAGGTGAGCATCATGTTTCTTTCTCTGGTTAGTTTGTCTCTTCTTTGTTGGAGAGTAAGAACAGTAAATGCATCACAAAAAGCAATTGATAGCGATCAGGAGCAGGAATAACTCCAATGTAATAGAATTATAGTAGCCTACCTGAATAAAACATAAGTAATTAATAACAATACCCAGAATAGACGATACAAGCTTATGGAAATGTTGACTGTTGCCACAATTTATATTTCGATGTGAATGGATTCCTTTGACAAAAATTACCTGTATGTACCTAAGCAGCAATTAAAGGTGAAATATAGACATATGCATGTGACCATGAACTTGTGCAGACAAACCACAGCTCCTATAGTTAACATGCTTTATCCAGCAGCAGAGAAACTTGGCCTAAATTCTATTATAATTCCATATTTAATTGCCAGTAAAGAAATATATGTAGAAATAATATAATCTTTTTGTACCTAAGAATTTATCAAAATTACTCTTAATTGCAAGTAAAAGGGACAGCCTAAATAATACAAATATTGAGTTGCCAATCAAATTAGTAAGTAAAATAAAAGAGTTGCAAGTCAATATTCCTTTTTTGAAATGTGAATGTGATACCACACACACCTGTAGTTTATTCCTTTTTATGTTATTTCACAACATGACCCATTTCTACAAGATCTTGCAGTATCAGACCATGTCACATCTGTCTTTAAGATCTCCTAAATGTACTCATACTGACTTCTGAGTGCTTCTCAAAAAAATCTGCTTGGCATTTGTGAACATGGCTACAATCTGATTCCATAGGTCAATGACGAACTCTCCTTCTGCCTGCCCAGGCGCTGACAGTCCCCCAAGCTCTCCTCCATCCTGCTTCACGGTTTGTATTTTCAGGAATGATCTTCCTTCTTGTTACGTTTCGTTTCCTTCCCTTTCAACTTTTCAAATTTTTTAAGTTATTTTTTTTCCAATAAGGAGAACATCACTGTGTAGGCAACAGTATACACTTGGCCCAGATATCCTAGATTCTATGGCACTGGTTGTAACTACTTAGAAGTTTTCAGAGAGATAGGAACAGGCGATCTCTACTTTTAGTCTAGTCTACAGCAAGGGCATAGTCCTTTCTCGTGGGATTTTATATCAAGAAAGGGCAGAGATAGATGACTCAACATGTAAAAGCACTTGCTGTTCTTCCAGAGGATTAGAGGTTGATCTTAACATGGATGCTCACAACTGTCTGAAACTCTAAGTCCCAAGGGATCTTCTTCTGCCTTCTTCTGCCCTTTATGAGCATGTAAATAAACTTATATTCAGTCAAACACTCATGAAATGAAATGAAAATTATTAAAGTCTCAAAACCTTTTAAAAGAAGGAACTTTCAACAACATAAAATACGGAAAAAAAATACAATCACAAAATAAAATCATTCTTAAAAGCACTGTGTATTTCTGAGGTCACGCAAAAAAAATCAAAGAATATCTTACATTTCCGCCTTTACTTTTGTTAAAAAAAAAAACTTATGAATATACATTTGTGAAGTATTCACAGGTTAACCAACTGTGGAAATCCGGCTCACATACACAATTAAATATCTTCATTGTCTAATGCTTTTCAGAGTTCAGATCCTGTAAACGATTTTTCTTTTATATAAGAAATTTTTATTCTTTTATTTTATAAGAAACATTTGCCATAAAGTAAATATCACTCATCAAAATTAGCCAAGTGCAAATTTCTAATGAACATCTAGTCATTTTGAATTTGTGCATTTACCTAGAATTTTGAACTTTCAATAGAGTATATTTTTATGACCTTATGTACCTCTAGAGGTAGTAATTCCATGCTAAAAGTAGAACTAGTAAATCACTTCATTTTATGTAACCTGTTACCGTTTGTGGTCATTGCTTCATTCAGATCCTTGGCAATACTTTGTTCTTACTGTTATTTATTTCCAAAAATTTGCGGATTACACCTAGGTTTTACTGTGTGCCAATCTACACTGCTTCCCTCAGCTGTACCCCAGCCCAAACTAAATAATATTTACAGCCTTAATTCAGCCCTCCCAAGCTTTTCTTGGAGTTCTTAGGGCAACTTGGACATTGGGGGCAGCAAAATCAGCACATTGACACCACTGGGTGCAAGCAAAGACTAAAAGGTATTCAGTTTTAATTTTACATCTATCAGACATGGCTTGTCAACAATATGTCATTGGCCTGTCAAAATGAAAGAACACAAGACAAAACTCTTTTAATACTTCAGTGCTTACAATATTACTTCCATAACACATGTGGAATAGATCTGAGCTGGGAACCTTGGGGGAGGCATCGCAAATTCATTTTTTATGTTGTCATCCCCATAAACAGAGATATTTCATTGGACATTCACTATGACTGCTCTCTTGGTATAGTAATGATGTAATTTCCAACCATCTAACTTTCTTGCTTCAAAACAGACCTTATACATAAACTGCATGTAGTAATAGAATAAATAAGGAGCTTTTCTATTAACTATTTCAATCCTCATGAAGACAAAGGGACAATAAGAGAGGTCATGACCCCAACACTTAGGGTAAGCAATGTTTGCGCATTTGTATAGCTGTCTGAATAGCTATCAAATTTCTACAGAGCCAAAAGAGGAAAGAGACACCAATTGAATATTTAAAATTAAACAAAAAGTAAACAAAACTGTAAATGTTTCACGTAGCACAGTTTGGGAGCTGAACAATCTGCCTTCTTGCTCTCTATACATCGAGACCCACAGAAGTTTCAGGTTCATAGTTATCTACTTCAGCCACACAAACCAGCACAATTACACCTACAGGAAAACAGTTCTTTAATACTTACAAACCTGATTTATCATTGTACATAACACATCTTTTAAAAATAAACTCCTTCTGGTCAAGAGAACAGTGTCGCTCTCATACATGCAAATATAACATGCCAGTTGGGCCAGTTCAATCTTCTGGGCAAGATACCACCCCTAGATAATGTGGTATGCCTTATGCCATGTAAACAAATAAATAAAGTAGCATTTTAATGAGATAGTGTATTTTCTCATAATCTCAGCTGATAGTACAACGACACCCATGCAAGTTTTACAAATCTACTCATTTTTGTAAATTATTCAAACAAGTGTAACTTCCTTTTCCTAGTTCTCAGCATCCTTTCCTAAACATTGGATTTCCTCAACATTGTGTGTTTCTTTATTGTATCTCTAAAGCCTCTCCATCTATCATGTATTTGATCATTATGCCAGGATAAATGGCTTATAATCAGTGTCTGTCCCTTAGTTTTCAAAAAGTGAAGGATTCACATCACTGTGACTGACATAGATATAGTCCTATGGTTCTCAGTCTTCCTAATGCTGAGCAGTAATACAGTTCCTTGTATTGTGGTTATACTCAACCATAAAATTACATTCATTGCTACTTCATAACTATAATTTTGTTACCATTGTGAGTCAGAGGGTAAATATTTTTCGAGACAGAGGTTTCACAAATGTGTCACAAGCTACAAATTGAGATCCACTTTTGTGTTCAAATTACTATGCTCAAGTAGTAACAGATCATGTCAAATATAATGTTAATACTTGAACATATATCAAATTGATAGGATGATACTTATCTACATTTTCATGCAATCAATTTTCCCAAATAGTGGTTAATAAAATGTACTTGGATTTGTATTTCTCAGAAGTATGTCAAACAATGTGGACTCTAGGTATAAATCAACTTCAAAAACTACACAATGAGCGCTTACTCGACTAAACATCCCAAGATGGCCAACGGATTCTTCTTAACTTTCAGTTTCCTCTCTTGTCAACATGTAGATTAGGGCAATGCACTTGGCAAAGTTAATTTCTCTCAGTTGAGCTTCTGTTACTATGACAGTAGTTAGGCCATTGAGTCCTTGAAAGTGTTAAGGAGTTAGGTGGTTATAATTCTGCTCTTATTCATAAATTCACAAAATAAAGGCTTTGGAATTTCTATATTTTGCGTATTTACTACTGATTAAAATGTTTTACTATATCAAGAGTTTTTAAAAGAGTATTATAGTATGAATAGGTAAGAAGCATAATTCACTCTAATCTTTTAGCACGTACTTTAGAAATATCTTAATTTGCTAGCATCCTTAATGCCCAGTTCCTTTTAGGTTAACAAAGTAATAAGTTGTTGAATCAACATCACAAACTTAAAGATCTTCCACTTTTATTTCAAATACTCCTCAGAAAGAGAAATATCTTTATTGGAACACATTGGGATAATGTCACTGAAGACTCAGTTAAACATGTTGGTTTATTCTGCTCACTGATTACCATCATTGGAATCCAAAGAAAACACAATTCAAATATAAATATAAACTGTCAATGGTGCAAAACGGTGATCCAATAATATAATGATGAAACAACTGATACTTAAAAGGATCTATTGGAAATATAATACAGTGTGAAAGTCATTCAAAAATTACTAATACAATCTGATTCAAGTACAATGCAGAAGGCTGTATGATAAAACTGCCTCTTCCTGAATTATATTTAAATTCACAAACTTGGCTCAGGTATAAAAAAAAAATCTACATGCCAAGATGAATTCTGCAGAATGTATAAACTGTCACAGGATGCTTTAAAAATATATTTTTTCTGTATTCATATTCTTTCAGTGTCTTTTCTGACAAACTCACACATCACTAAAATAAATCATATTGTGAAAGCTCTTTCAAGGCTCAAAAGCATTCACAGGCATCACGCAGCTAATTTTTCAGTCTTCATCTGTTAGTTGATGATTGAATCCATTTCTATGGAGAAGTTCATGGTACTCTGACTTAACATGATCCTTTATCAACAGAAACTTTGGCATACAGAAAACTACACCAACATTGATTCTTATCTAAACCAATCCACCTTGACAAGAAAATTAGTATTTATGTTAATTGACTGAATCAAGTCATTTCATACAAAGTGATATCTGTAATAATCGGTTACTGTTACTTGTTTAATATTTTAATATCTAGACTGCTTTTGCCAGGTCAGAATCAACATTACCATTAGGAATAACAAGTGTGATGATTTTTAAAAGAGGCAGTGGAGCAGCGCAAACGTACAAATGAAGTCAGGTACTTAACATTTAACTAACTTCAGGGCATATGGAGAACATCTCTGACTGGAAAGGCCGAGAGGAAGAAGGATTAGTGCTGAGTGTCCTTCCTGTTCATGGATCTGCAGAGAAGTCCCGGGTGCACATTCTGCTGTTGGAAGACATGTTCCTCAGAGGAAACTGACACACTGACTTCTCTCTGACTCCACTTGAACCTTCCTATCCAACCTAGATCTCACTCTGACCTCCCTCACGTCTCATCTTCTTATCTGAACCCCCTTAACAGTTTTTCTGACCTCAATTTCTAAACTGTCAAACATACCATGAGATTCAGATTTACCTATGGATTTTGGTAAGTTGTTCAATTACTATAGTCGAGGACTGAAGATATTCTACCAAGAAGGAAGACTTCTGCAAGAAACAATGCCAACTGCTGTACTCTCAGATGCCATCACTCTATAAAAAGTTGATAACAGCATATAACACTCTTATTGATTTCATAAATAAATGGGAACTACAAAGCAAAAATTTTCTGTTTTTTTTTTTTTTTGCTAAAACTAGCAATATTTCTAGGTTTTTTGTATAGAGTGATTCAACAGAATATGTCAAAATATGCATTTACCAAAGAAGTGGGAGTGGGCAGGTGGGGGAGTGGGTGGGGAGGGTGTGGGGGACTTTTGGGATAGCATTGGAAATGTAAATGAAATAAATACCTAATTAAAAAAATTTTAAAAAGAATCATCTTTCAGCTTCCTAAGGTTTTTTTTGTAATGTGTAAACATAATGTATGCTGATCACAAAATAAGCTATTGTATTTTATGAAACAAAAAGTATAAAAGAGTCACACAAAATATTATAGATGAGAATAAAGCTAATAGTTTACTACATTTAACAATTTATTAATTTCTCTAAAAATATGAACTGCTTTGAAAAGTCAGAAATGTATCTTAATACAAACTGCTAGTCTGAATGATATTGTTTGAAAAGCTAATCACAATGTAATTTTATTTGGGAGTAGGCCCTTCAAAATAGTAATATGAATAAGATTATATATTATATGTAATATTTTATATAATCATCATTATATTAGAATATATCTTCATGTTAGATTAGCACTGGTAGGAGGCATCTATTCTTATAGATTAGAAGAACCATTCACCCAACAGTAAAAATGGAGAGGGCAAAAGGAATTTTAGAAATTTTATGTGAAATCTTGTTTATAAGATAATTAAAGCATACGATATCTGATTTGTGTTTTCAGTTTTGTGATTCAGTCACTTCAATGAACCAAACTATAAGAATTATAAAGCTATATCAAAATTCATTAAACTATTTAAATAGAGAGACAATGAGATGGTCAGTTGGTAAAGGCCCTTGCAACCCAGTGTGACAACCTGAGTTTAATACCCCAAAATATCATTTTAGACAGAGAAAACCAACCTCCTCAACTTGTCCTTTGAGCACTATAAGTGCCCTCTGGCATGCATACATATACATACACACAAGTATACACACACACACACACACACACACACACACACACACACACACAAACTAATAAATTTCAAAGTTAAAATTTTAAATAGAGCAGTTAGAAATAGTCTTTTTTCTACATGCATTATTATTGCTATCATACTTCCAAGTCAGTATTTTTTTCTAATCCAAAAATAAACCTAGTAAAGAAATAATGAAACACACACATACACACCCACCCCCCACACACACACACACTGAACAGAACAGTTTGGAAGTACCAGTTGCTTCTTCAGCAGGTTGAAAATGGTGGGTACCACTCTGTGTGCTCAGGTTTTCTAGTACAGGTGCAGAACTCATTTAATTTTTGCAGTCCGTCTTATTAATTCGGAGTAAAGTATTTCCAATATCCATCTCTGTGATCTCACAGGTAGCTGAGCATGTTATTGTCCAGGCAAATGTGTTATGAGTCCTCAGATGATGAACTACATGGAGGCCAGATGTCACAGGGACTGAAATTGATAATCCATCAGTAATTTTCCATCTGTCGCAATAGCTCTGACCCATTGAACTAAATAAATATGTTTAATCACTGACTGGTCAACTTATCAAATAATGTGGATGGCTAAGGGGAAGAACTTGTCAAATGTGAGACAGATAAAGCAAGAACCATAGCTATAGGCAAGAATATAGCAGCACCCTTTAGCCCCCATGCTTTCTATGTAACTTGGGAAAACTGACCTAAGTGGAAATTATACTAGGAAAGCAACTCAATCTAAGGTATTAAAACCAAAATCTTCTGTAACTCCTACCTCATCTAGTCTGTTGTTTTGAACACCAGTTAATTATTCATGTCTTTCCTCTAGAGCTCTAGTGTACAAAGGCAGGCTATTATTCTTTTTTTATTAGGTATTTATTTCATTTACATTTCCAATGTTATCCCAAAAGTCCCCCACCCGCTCCTCCACCCACTCCCCCACCCACCCACTCTCACTTCTTGGCCCTGGCGTTCCCCTGTACTGAGGCATATAAAGTTTGCAAGACCAATGGGCCTCTCTTTCCACTGATGGCCGACTAGGCCATCTTCTGATACATATGCAGCTAGAGACACGAGCTCTGGGGTACTGGTTAGTTCATAATGTTGTTCCACCTATAGGGTTGCAGATCCCTTTAGCTCCTTGGGTACTTTCTCTAGCTCCTCCATTGGGGGCCCTGTGATCCATCCAATAGCTGACTGTAAGCATCCACTTCTGTGTTTGCTAGGCCCTGGCATAGTCTCAAAAGAGACAGCTATATCTGGGTCCTTTTAGCAAAATCTTGCTAGTGTATGCAATGAGAGAAAACACATGTAATTCAGTAGAACAACTCAGGGTAGAGCTCCATCAGACACCCCAGAGTGGAAATGATAATTTGAAAATCAGGCTGGATAATGTTCTCCTCTGGAAATGGCCTTCACTCATCATGTAGGAGGAGGTATTCAACATTGTTGAATATGGACGGTTACATGACAAGCCCATGCCTCACAAACATTAATCACAGTTAATGAGATAAAAGCTCTAGTCATCTGTGACACTGGGTAAGCGATAGATCAGCCATCTTTTCATTGACTGTGCCAACAGCTATGTGATTATAAAGGCCAACCGTCACCCCTGACCAGGAGTGGGCCAAGCTAGGGGACTAGCTACATGACATTGAGCAGAACAGGGGTGATTTCTGCAGCAGGATTCATGGTGCTGCCTAAGGCACTTTGTCGGTGTTAAACTATCTATGCCTTACTTTGCCACTGCCATGCACCAGCAGCTGAGGCCGGACACTCGTGAACTTGTTTATTCACACTTGTTTAATCCTCCTTCTATACACTGACTCACAGCCTGTGGGGTTAAGAAGATGGATGAGAAGAGCAAGGGCCATGAAGGGGTCAGGGTCATGATGTCATTAGATCTCATTAAGTACATCACTCAAGACAACAGTCACTCCAAAGGTCAGAGCACGTGAGGGCCCTGCTCTAGGTAAAAGAAGATGTGTTGAACAACATGATCCAGTCCCTCTTTTCCACTGATGTTACATAAAACAGCAAACAGTTTCTACATGGCTACTAGCATTCGAAATGCCATTTTATGGAAAAAATGGTTTTGAAGAATGAAGAATAAAATACCTTTAAGTTCTTCAGAAAGTATGTGACTCATTTTAAAGGGGACCATAAAAATTTGGTCAGTCCATGAACTACCATTGACCCTAATCATTTACCTTGTAAAATTAGTAAAAAATTTTAAATGTGTTAGTTTGGTCTCTAAATGTTTCATGTGGACGAGAAGTCACAATAGTAGTGCAGCAGCATTTATTATTATTATTATTATTAATATTATTAACATCATCATCCTATCATGTTATAAGCTAAGACTGTTATGGAGGACTTCCACCATTGTATTTTGGAAGGATGAGATTAATGAAATTAAAAATTAGAATATATCTATTTTCAGAACATGTGTTAAAGCTGGGACTTGTGTTCTTTAAATGTTGCTTGAAGACATATTTTTTAAAAGGGGTAAAAGTATCTTATTTGATGGAATACCCTTGTTTTTTTTTTATATGTGTAGCATTTTCACCTTTTACTACAATATTAAACAAAACTGAATCAACTCCACAGAGCACCTATAACTATTAAGATTATAATGTTAATGATTACTAAAATCACAGAAGTAGAAAAATGGTAGAGAATTATGAAGATAAATGTAAGAATTTCCTCAAGCTTATTGCATTTATAAACCAGTAACTTGTATATAAACAGTAAAATAATGCAAAATAAATTATTTTTAAAAAACTAATATAAATATCCATAGAAAAGCAACCATATATACTAAAACTAATTTCAAATGTATTTATTTTCTCTCAGACATATATTATTTGAAATAGTATAAAAACAATTCTTTATAAAATCATATTTTTTATTAATTCTTTGATAAATAAAATGTATGAATTTTTACTAAGTAAAATTCAATATATAAGTCAAATAAATAGATCGAAAGTCAACGCTATTTTTATATTTTACTTTAGAAAAAAACAAAACAAAACAGAATTTAACCTATACTAGGAATTTATATCTATACATGTTATGCTTCACCAGACAAGAAATATTGGCTTAAGACATATATAATTTTTCAAAAAACAATTTACGTTAGAACTGCTTGGGTGATTGAAAAAGAAAAATGACTTAATTCCATGGCCACAAGGTGAGCAAGGGCTGTGCATACACGCACACATGAGTGGTTGATGCCTCAAAAGACATGTGAGATTAAGGGAAAGGCTCATTCTATTCATGACATTATCAATTGTTGTCAGCTAGAGTTCACATGGAGAAATACTGAAAAAGAAAAGAAATACTACCCAAGTAAACAGCAGTGCTTTTTTTTTATAACTAATGTAATAGCAAATTCAAAAGTACTGGAGTCAAATTTGCTTGGCATTTAGGGTTGATAACTCAAAAGTTCTTGAAGAAATTTCCAGTATACTCAATGAGAAGTTGCATATTCTCCTATAAAAGATCTTACTTGGTCTCCTCTTCTCTGAAGAAGAAATCCTCTAGTCTGGTCATTTTATCATATACTAAGAAAATGAATGCAGAAAATTAAATGGCTTGACAAAATCACTGGCTAGGTTAATCACTGGACAAGACCCAGTGTGATGGTTTCAACTCACACAATTATCCTTTCCCTATATAGGTGACTGATGCAACTGGCTACCTCATGTGTAGATGAAGATAACTTCCTGTACCCACTGCAGGCTTTCATAAGTCATTTCATCTCTCTATTCCACTTTTATCTGAGTCAAACTGATGTAGATGCTCTCTAAGGTTCCTGACAACTCACTTGCCACTGCTTGTATGGTTTTATAGTCACCTGACCCACAAATCTGTTTTTTCCCCACACTCCCAGGTTTAACCTCACATTCATTTCTTGTAAGAAACTTCTATTAATGCTCCCATAATTAACATCAAACCAAAATGGAATGGATGGGCGATTTTCTTATGCACAGGGTAAGGGCCCTTAAATAAGAATGAATAATGATCATATTTCCCAGATGACATCTATGGCAGCCCTCAAGTGTGATTAACTAGGCCACTCCTCAGCTCTCCTTTGCCACAGAAATTGAGCAGTTCATTTGCATGTCATCTGATGTAAGGAGAGACTCTAGCACTTAATGGGTTACTACCAATGGGTACTTCATTAGTAAAGCATTTTCTTATGATGTGTCAGAAAAAGGAAAAGGTGAAATGAATTGAGATTCTGGCATCTCTACTACTAACATAGACATTTGAAGATTAGACTCCACCAGCGTATCCAAATAATCAACTGTGTACTGAGGAAGGCTTTCTTAAGTTGACCCATTTATAGGTACTGCCTTTTAACAAGAGGCTACCGATAGAAACCGCCATTCTAAAATGAAAATCCTATATGGATATTAAATATAACATTTTCTGCCTCTCTTCAGGAATATTCAAAGCAGACCCAGGAAGAATGCAAAAATAAATCAGAAAGAAACTTTCTTTCAACCTTCTCTTCAATACAGACATGTGCATCCTAGGAAATTATATGTTCTAAATGAAGGGCTGGTTTACAAAATGTAATTAATTTAATTGATTATAATCTCCAAGGATTTCAAAATAGATACTAAGAGGGGCTCACAATTTTCCTGGGAATTTTCCCCATAGACTTGTGATGAAAGATGATAAGAAAAAGAAGAGAAAATAAAAATCATGAATTTACTTTCACTTTGTGGAGTTTCTTGTAAATAGAGAAGTAATAAGAATTATTTCATAACTGAAAAGGGTATGAGATTCTCAGCCTCGTGACTTGTTTCATTTCCTTTAGAGGGGAATATACAAGGTGAAGCCATATCAGCATACAAATTTGTACTCCAAAGATTACATTCATTAGGTAAAATACCCTACTAGCTTGGTTAACCTTTAAGCCATTAAGGTCCAAGGAAAGAAGATCCATCAAATCACGACCCACAAGAATCCTGTGAATCTGAAACTTCCAACAGTTTTTCCTTCTCTTTCTACTCAAGCTTCATAGAATGCCATTTGTTTTCTATTTCATAAAGGAGCTCACAGTGTGCTTGCAAAACCTAGAGGAACCTACAGATGACTTTATGTGTCTTTTGGTCAAGGATCAAAAGTCCCTTCTCTTTTCAGCTTTTTCCCATAACCTTACATACTTGACAGCTGTCTTCAAGTAGGCTTCCAGTTTTAATGGTGAATTTAAACAATACTCAAAATGAGTGTTTACAAGAGTAGTTACTGTCGCATAGGATCAAGCAGAATTATATTTCTTAATTTAAATTATTACTATATTAAGAAGACTTAAAGCTAAAATTTCTATGGTCCTGATGTGGTGAAATCTGTTCACTGCATCATGGATCTGACTCTGTTATGGGTCCTGTCCTCATTTTTACTTCCTTTTATGTTAATTCTATGGTAGTATTAAAGTCATGAGACTTCCACAGAACAATGGATGTATGGAGTTTTATTCCATTAATACATGTATACACTAGCATACCTAGCATAATAACATAGATACAGAATTACGTTGTGTCTATAGTCTCCTCCCACTATTCCTTCTGAGTCATAATCAGTCCTGCCTGACTCCATATCTTTGACTTTTTAAAACCACTAATCTGCTTTCTATCGTTACAATTTTCTGATCTTGAGAATATTATGTAAATGGAATTATATAGCATTCGACCTTTTGGAATGCCCTTTAAAATGCCATTTTCAGATCCACCATAATACCCATGAGACCCATCTGCATCATTCTGTATATCAATAATTCAATTCTTTCTATTGCTGAGTAGTATTCCATAGTGTGGATACAGACTGCTCTGTTTAATCATTCATTTCAATGAGGGACATTTCAGTCCTGTCTTACCTTCTGCTGTCACAAATACATCTAGGACTGTGTGTTTGTGTGCATGTTAACATTTCTTTGATGTAAATGCTTAGATGTGCAATAAGATGGTAAGTAGAATTCAGTGCTTATGGACCTGAAAAACTGTACTGCATTGTGAATATACCACTTTCGGTTTTTATCAGTAATGCATGAAGAAATCAGTCACACTGCATCCTCACAAGAATTCTGTAATGTAAGATATGTATATCATTTTTGATAGTCTTACTGCACTTCCTATGGACAATAATGCCCCATTGTGCTTATGTGCCATTAAGAATATGTGTAACATATCTCATTTCATTTTGTGTGTATTTTATCATTTGTTGTTTATGTAAGTGTATACACATGTATATATCTATATATTCTCAGTCTGTAACTAATCTTTTTATTCTTAAGGTAGGTGGGATATTTCAGAAGATTCTAATTTTAATAAAATCAATCATGGGCATTTTTTATCTTGTTGATATTTATATTTATGTGGATGGTTTGGGGGTTGTTTGTTCATCTTTCTATGTTATACTTTAGAATTATATAGTTTTAGCTGATACTTACTTTAAATATATGATCTATCTGGAATTAATCTCTAAAGTATTTGTTCACTTTCTATTTGGCCTATGGATATTTGCTACTTTGGGCATTAAACCTTGAAAAAATTGGATTATTTTCTAAATTTAAAAACTAAAGAAATACAATAATTGAAAAGTCAAACTGGCCAACGTTAATGAAATTATATGTTGACCTTAAAAACTATTATAACCAGAAGATGTTTACAGATACACATAGCAGCAAACACAAAAGAACCATGAAAATATTAATGACTAAGAAAACTCTTAAAAGTTTTAAGATATGGCTGCTATTGTGATACTCTTATTTTGTAAACTTAGTCCACTTCTCTCTGTATCTGAAATCACAGATGACTCATTTTATAAATGGGATTGTTAATCTTCAAGACATCTTAACCTCCAAACATGTCAATAACAACTGAAAGTGATGGATTTTCCTGATACTGATATTTGACAACTACAAACTGTAAAGAGAAAATCAAATTACTTGAATAAACTAATGAGCTTTCAACTGTCAATATATAACTAAACAAAACATAGAAAAGTATTGTTTCTTTTCTTTAATATCTTACACATCCCAGAATATCTAAACCAAACCAGAATCTTCTATCTCATCTCATCTCTTCAGGGATCTCCATTGTGTACACACGACTGGGCCATGGTCTCTAGATAAAATACCCCAAATCAACACTAATGATTTTTTTGTCTCTAAGTGCTAAATGATTTTGTTTGCTTGTTTAAATTAATCAATGTGTAAGCTTAACCGAGTGATTAAGAAAATGTTCTTGAGAGCCAGGTCTGCCTAGGTGCAAATCTTATGTCTGTATGAAAATACAGAAGTGAATTTTATATCTCATATATATATATATATATATATATATATATATATATATATATATATATAAGAGAGAATACACTTCAACAAATCTAACAGCTATCTTTAGAATTCAATAAACCATGACCCATGACCAGGAAATTCTTAGACAAGAAATACTGTGCTTCATAGACACAAGTGGTTCCTACTACTTGGCTCCTGCTAAGAAGCACCAATTGCCCAGCTCTGTGTTCTATTTCTTCTTGTCAGCAATAGCTCTTACTCTTAAGCAATTCCAAAGTGTGATCGCAGCTCCTGGTCGTTGCAGCTTGTGGCCATGCCCTATGTAATTCTGTTCATTGTTGACACTGTCATCAGAATTATGCTTCTCTCTGGGTTTGTGTTTTGGTTCTATAATTATGATAAAATATATCCCTTGAAATATAGAATTGAAACCATTTTTTTATTAATCATTTTATTCATTTACATTTCAAATGATATCCTCCTTCCCGGCTTCCCCTCCATATACCTCCATCCCGTGCCCGTAAAGTTGAATGGATCTGCTTCCATACTATATGTTCCATTAGCATACCAAAACATAGAGGGAAGTCAGTGTCATCCAACAAAAGTAAAGCTTCCTTAATATGTTAGTTTAACACCAAGATATAGCCCTATATGCCCCCATATACTGTCCTAACAGAACATTTTTACTATGACATCCCTTAACCCCTAGTAATCCAAAAGCAACCTCTGTCCTCTCTTAACTCCTTGAGGAAGCCCTGTTTAGGGTCTTGCCTCTTGACCACAGAGGATGGTAATTGCTGGTGGTTGAAAATTCAACCATAATAAAATCTTTACAAAGTCTTCAATTTTAGAAAACCTCACCCATACTATATAATGACTGCCTTTAGATATGCTAAGGAATATTTCTTCACCTTGGAATTGACCTGATTTCTATAGAGAAGTAGAGATGGCAAAAGATCTCTCTTTATCCTTGAATGTTAATTTAAGTCCGTACTTGAGACTATGCACAAGGTTCCCATGGCATCCTCCATTCAGACTTTTCTTGCTGCTTATAACACACACCGATGTTTTCACACATTTTGAATGTTCAAGGTCAATTCCATAACACGCCTGCATGAATAAGTGGCCAAGGAATATTTTCTGTAGTAGAAGAATCAGGTCCTTAAACCTTAGCACAACTGATTTAACTATATAAGTGCCAACCAGACCAGAAAATTCAGCATATATACAGTATGATCAGCCAAATGAGAGAAAAAAAAAGACCTAACCTATCAATTTTCTTGGAAGGTCTCTACTTCAATTAACCTTTCTTTTTGGCTCCTATGTTTCAACTTCTAACTAAATATTATTTTCAGTTTTTTTATTGGATATTTTATGTATTTACCCTTTCCTGGTGTTCCCTCTGGAACTTCCCTCTCCCATTTTCCATCCCACTGCTTCTATGAGGATGCTCCCCCCACTCACCTATCTACTCCTACCTCACTGCCCTAGCAGTCCCCTACACTGGGGAATGGAGCCTTCACAGGACCAAGGGTTTTTCCTCCTATCGAGGCCAGACAATGAAATCCTCTGTTACATATGTGACTGGAGAGATGGGTCCCTCCATATGTACTCTTTGATTGTTGGTTTAGTCCATGGGAGCTCTGGGAAGGATGTTGGGGGGTAGGGGTTCCTGAGAGGCTCTGGCAGAGCCTAACAAATACAGATGTGGGTATTTGCCATCAACCATTGGACTGAGCACGGGGTCCCCAATGGAGAAGTTAAATAAAGGAAATCAAATTATTGTGTGTATAGGACACCTCTTTCAACTATCTGGTTACAGTAGCCAAAACCAACAACAACAAAATATCATGTATTCAGCTGTTGATATCTGGAACAGAAGACAGTAGAGAAACAATGAAATCCCAGGAGCTACCTCAAGCTGAAACTTCATCTTCTCTCACACAGTATGATGGTAGGAAACTATCAAAATATGTACATGTGACTTCTAACTGACAAATATGTAGGTGCATCTCCCTGTTAAGAACCAAACAGCTAGGAATACCTTGGCTTTTGAACTTTCCTCACAAGAACCAATTTCATTTTCAGTACCAAGAACATGTCAATCTTGTAACTAACCTCACTCATTTGCAATTAAAGTACAAGAAGTTATAGACTTCTATACAGAAAAAGAATTAGACTTATAAAAAGTCTTCTCCTACTTTTTATAAAGACTGACTCATATATAAAAAGAGTGCAGCCTTCTTAAAGGAATTTTAGTTCCCCTGTTGGCTCCTTTGATCTGAATAGAAAGACCTATGTTAGTTATTAGGGAAAAAAAATCTATGTGCAAAAGCAGAAGTGGAGGTGTGCTATTGCCTGGAATCACATGTCTTAAAAGTTATAGATTATGACATAAAATTACCTTTAATAAGTACTTATACCTATAAATGCACACAACACCAACTTTATTGAGACAGACAGCTGGTAAATATTTCCTAGGAACCAAGGGAGGGTGGTTTGAGAAAAATGGAAATTGCATGCGAACTGGCAAAGATTTCTTTTAAGTGTCAAGATATGCTAGATGAGATTGTGGTGTTGGTGGTCACACCATACAACTAAACTTGTTTTCAAATTTATAGAGTGATATACACTGAATTTGCGAAAGACAAGCTGTATGAGTCCAACCTCAATAAATAATTCTTGCCACCTATGATGGCACTTGGAGGTTTAGGGTGGTTGTGAGCTTAAGAACATCCCAGAATGTGTAGCAAAAAGCATGTCTGAAAAATAAAACAAACATGGAAAAAAATTCTAGGAGCTCTGCAGAGCTTAAATTTAAGTTCCTTTACATTTAAATCGCCTTCTGTATGTCTTTATGAAAAATAAAATCATTTTGTCTTTACGAAAAATAAAACCAATTTGCCTGGATCAGGTTTTTCCCCCCGTGGTCAAATAACTCCAAGCACATAAAAAGCTACATCATTGTGAACTCAGAGGAATGAAGTCTGCAGATTACCTTGTGCTCACTTTTGAAGCCACCGGTACCCTCTACAGCCACGACCATCTCCTCCTAAACCCACACTTTGTTGTACAGATAAAATTATCAATTTGGTCCTAGATTTAAAAGAAGCAGGACTATGATGCGTGTAAAGTGTCCTGCAGCTTTGCAACCCAAGCAATCTGTGACCTATAAATAATGCAGAGCCCTTTTCTCTCTCTCTCTCTGAATTATGCTCCTGTAGCTTAAGTCTTGATACATGGACAACACAGGATAAAAAAAGGGAGGGCTACTGGGAGGAGTTAAACAGGAAGTAGTGAGGAAAAAGCAAGCCATCCTGCCTTGTGAACTTCACACTCATCATCCAATCGAATTATGAATCATGCACTCTCTCTCTCTCTCTCTCTCTCTCTCTCTCTCTCTCTCTCTCTCTCTCTCTCTCTCTCTCTCTTAGGGTTAACCCAAAGGCCACATTTTGAATATTTAGCTACTTTATTTAATTATGGAAACAAAGGTAATCTGAAAAGTTCTCGATTTTCCTACAATATCATGGGGGTATAAATATGTGGTGGTTTCCATGTGACCTCTGAACTTTGAACCACAACATTCTGGCACTAAACCATTCAGCACCTCATTTAATCTCTCTCTTCAGCTCTAGAGGAGTCCTGAGAAAGGAAACGGAAAAAAAATAATCTGGGGACTTCATCAATTTTTCATGAATTTTCATTTAGCCCCGTACCCCCTCTTCCTTTGGTCGATAGATCAAGCTGCTGTCACATATTTACCACCTGGGGCTACAGCTGCCATCTCTTGAGGCCACCAGGCTGGCTGCATGTCAGGCAGCCCCCTTTCCTCCCTATGAAGGCTCTGCTGCTCTTCAACTCGATACACCACAGCACTTGGTGGGAACTGAAATTCTATCTGCACCTCTGTGCCTGGCGCTCCTGAGGGACCCATTGGAAAACCACCTATTAACTTCATGAGTGCCAGGCCTCTTGCTGGTAGCCCTGTGATTGTGTTTTTGTTCCATTTAAAATCACTTTCAGACTAAACCTCTGCCTCAGAATCAACTGAGTGGAAAGGCCTTTCAGAATGGCTCTGAATTTTCTTTCATACAGGCTTAAAATTAAACCAACCAACAACACACAACACCAATAACAAAACAGTAACTGGGTGATTTAATTCTAGCTAGCAATACTTGGCCATGAGTGATTTTTGTTGTTGCTGTTGTTGTTGTTTGCTTGCTTGCTTCTTTCTTTCATTCTTTTTCTGAAATGCCCCATTATGTTGGTGAAGAAAGGAGAGATAGATACACAGACAGATAGATACACAGACAGATAGATAGAAGATAGAAGATAAATAGATGATAGATAGATAGATAGATGATAGATAGATAGATAGATAGATAGATAGATAGATAGATAGATAGGTAGATAGAATGAATGTGAGTGTGAGAGAGAATATGGTATAGGGACAAGCAGCAGACTTTCATACAAATAATAAAAATTGATGTCTATCAACAGAATTCTGATTTTCATGTCATGGCAGATACAATATTTTCTCATTTAAATAAAAGTCAAGGTGAAGTAAAGGGAAACAAACGTAGGCATAATGATTCATCAAAATCATTTTACAATAAATGTGTGCAGTTACTGTGTCTTATCACAATGAAAGTTCACAGAAAGTCCTTCCAAACTATGGGCAAAGTCCAGAGCCACTAGCATTCTCCCTTTGTAGACCAGGAGCCCACATGACCCCACACCCAGAAGAGTAGATCCTAAGATGGTTTTCCTCAGGTTCCTGATATTCAATACAGAATTTCCTTCTAGACAACAGGTATTTGCTGCTCTAACTTCACTCTTCCACCTGCCAGGTGCTCCCTCCATCTCTAGAAATCATGGCTACTTTAATTTACCTCTTACTTTATTTGGAAATATTTTCCTCGTCACAACATTCTCTGTCACCCAGATACCTAGTCTACACAAATGCCTTCTGTACGAACATTTTTTTTCCTTTTTTCTATGATCAAAGCTTGATCCAAGCAAATGGACTCTATATTTTAAAATGGTTTACCATGGACAGCCCTCTTGGGCATTCTCCTATACTTTAACTTACTTCCATGGCATCAAACCTTGTTTCAGAACGTCTGGTTGCTCAATTCCAGAAGCAATTTTGTAATGGAATGTGGAGTGTTTTAACCTCAATACCTCACTGACTTATCAAAGCATACAGCTGAAACTGAGCAAGGCATACATGCACCGTAACACTTCAATTCTCTACACCAGGATGGTGTTCAAATTCATTTTCTACCCAAGCAATCACATAATACTAAAGAAACAGAGACCAAATGATGCTTCCCCTTTTAAGACATATTCATCATATTATTGCCTGGAAAAATTTAAGTACTCTTCCCTGTATGTTCCCACACTATCATTTGTCCCCTCTGATGAGCTATAATTTTTCTCTACTTAATCTAGTATAAAATATTTAAAGTTTGGTCACCTGCAGGGTATTCTGAACTCTGAGAATAGATTTGAATGTTTCCTTTATTCCTGTCCCTCAGTGCATTAATAGAGGTAGAGCGGGTGTTGGTCAATTCAGCTTTTCAGTTTTATGTATTAAGACATGCAGGAAAATATAGAGGATTTGTAAATTAACAGAAAAAAGAAAAACAATTAAATGAATATTATTTGACCTTAGGTAGCTTCAAATCCCGTGAACTGGTGATATGGTATTAGAAGAGGGAACTTTATTCACTAGCTAAATCCAATTCTTAAGCTTTTTGTTTTTTTTTTTTCCTTTTGAGACTGTAAGTAATTCAAGCATTTATTAAAGTTCATTTGTGTCTAAATTTTAACAATGCTACCATCGTATTACATGGGAAGGAATCATGTCTCAGTTTTTTCTCTTATAAGCATTTGATTCATTATTTATGGTTTGAGTAGGGGGAACAGTATTCTTTTCAGACAAAATGAAAGGAAAAGATAAATGTGTTTGAGGACTGGTTGTAACAAAGCTAAGATCCAAAAACAAATGTTTACTACTCTGTGTCAAAGAAATTGCCAGCCAACTTTGAAATTCTTTTCAGTGCTCTGAAGAGAAATTAGTCACAATAAAGTGGTTCTTTCCTGCTGAGTAAAAAAAACAAAAACAAATGTTATGGAAAAAAAGTAAACTTTCTTCATTTTCATTTGTCTACAATAATTCTGTTTCTTAGCAGTGTTCTATGGATGCAGAAAAATCCACAGAGAGCGAAAGTTACAAGAGTCCAGACACTGTCTTGAACTCCCCACTAACTCCCTTTCCCCACCCTGGTCATCCAGCAGTCGTGGGCTCTGATTGCTTACCAAATGGGAGGACAATAGCCATTGTATTTACAACAGAGGGATGTGGATCAATAGAATATAGCAGTGAAATATTTCAGTGTACTCAAAACTTTCAGAAAGTAGGCATTTTTAAGTGGAAAACGTAGGCAGAAACTATATATTCTTAAAGTTGTGTTTTCATATTATATTTCCAACTAAATTATATTTAAGTCATTTGTAAAGTATTGGATTAAAAAAAACAGAATCTATTTGGCCTTTTTTTTGTTTTGTTTTGTTTTTTCTGGGTGGTGGTGGGGGGGAAATCACGTTACTAGTAAAAGTTTCAAATGTTTATATTTCATTGCTTTTCACATATAAAATGTGTATTTTTAAGAACTTCCACTCATTTTTTTTATTGAAGTTACATATTTAAAAATCAGTTAGTGCATAGTTTCTGGAATGAAACTTTAAATCAGAAGAGCAGATGTTTGGGAAAAAGAGCTCACCAAGATTGTTAAATAAGGAATAGTTTGATTTGATCACCAAAAGACCTTTCCAGGTGCAAAAAATAAAATAAAATAAAAAATACATATTGTTGTAAACTTCAACTCGCTGTACATAAGCAGTATAGTGTGCTGTGTTACCATATAGAACATATTTCTTTTAATTAGCAGAAGATTCAACTATTTCGAGCACCCTCCCAGTCATCACAAGGGGACAATCATCTCTACAAGTGAGCAGTTGCTGTCGTAGCTCACAATTCACTGAAGATAAAACATTTCCTTAAAACAAGTAAGTTACTAACTCCCCAAATCCTCAGACCAAAACAATACTACCCTTGAAGCCAATGCAATGTATATTTAAATATAAGCCAGGTACTAAAATCTTTAATTGTTGGCAGGGGAGGCAAATAAATATATGTTCAAAAGAGAGAGATAGTTCTTATTTATTTTGAATGTTAAGATTGAGTAGAAATTAGAAACTTTGACAACAGCGTGGTTATCTGTTCTATGATAAAGTCAACAATAAAAAAAATAAAGTTATCTTGTTGTTTGGGTAGTATTCTCCCTTACATGCCTATTTTTTCTGGATTTTGTCTATAAGAAAATGGAGATACTATAATGTAGAGAATTAGGTAATGTGTTACTTCGAAAGTTCACATGTAAATATAAGTAAGAGAAACATGAGCAATTTTGAATTTGGTTTTGCATTTTATGGCGTTACTCTAAGTAAACTTTTGATTTTACCATAAGTAACATTGAGACTCTATTATGTATCTCATCAATATTTCAAATTTTCAGTTACAATAGCATTATGTATTGCCTGTTGCTTCAATATATCAACATTGACTTTATTCAAATTTAAGCAAAGAAAATTGTTGCAACGACTATACTGCCAGAATTCTAACCATATCCCTCCGAGAAGCAGAGATTGTGTATTATTCCAGATGGTTTACTCTACAGGTTCTAAGCATCAGTGAGAAACAACCAAACTTAACTACAGTAAAGCAGAATGCATGCACACATGAGGCCCATGGCGTCTACTTACATGCCACTTCCAGAGATGCATTTCGACTCACTGCTTCACCAAGATAGTTCCTTGCAACACAAACGTAACTCCCTTCATCCGGTTTACTTCTGCGCCCATGAACAATTCGCAAAAAGAATAAAGATCCGCTGGGCAGAAGCATTCTGTGGGACCTGGGATCATCCTTGTCTGTCTCCACCCTCTCACCATCCTTGTACCATTCAATGGTGGGAGTGGGTCGGCCCTCTGCTTTACAGTTCAGAGTGGTGGGCTCTCCCTTGGAGACGATGACGTCAGAAGGGTGTTCTACGATCCTGGGGGGAAAGTCTTCTTGACGAAGACGAGATCCTAAAAAACATAATGGAGAGATGATCAGCTTAGCACTTCTCCCGTCATTGTAAAACATGTTTCATTTAGATTCACACTCAAAGTATTAAACCTTTTCAAATATTTAGTGGAATAACAAGATACCATATTTTATCCATATTTTACTTTCTTGGTTTTTCTATACATCTCTAGATAATCCCAACCCTTTTGTACACGGAGACCATACAACAATAAACTAATGTTAATCTTAGTGGTGAACTATAACATATCAATAAAAATGGCAAGCAAAGTAAAGACAACAAGGCACCCACCCTAGCCCTCTCCGGGCGGGGGGGGGGGGGTTACCATGTTGAAAGGAGGACCAAGGTGAATAGGACTGACTACTATTTACCAGGAAAGCAAAACAAGCTCACAAGTCCAGCACTGTTAACAAAGCACAGAAACCCCAGACCGCGTATACACCATGTTGTTCACTTAGAGAGGAGCATGATGTAGCTAGTAAGGTTTCAAGTTAGTCTGAGATGTGTGAATTCAATTCTGTGCGCACACTGAGTTAGACATGCAGTAGCATGACCATTTGTGAAAGAATTAAGGAAATAAATAAGTAAATGAGTAAATCATTTTGGTTTCCAAGATAACCGATGGAAAGCAATAGGGAAACTGTTGCTTGAAATTCAAAATGCTAACTAACAAACTTACTCATTAAATATGAAAATATAGAAATAATAAATAAAAATCTATCCATGATAAGAAATACTGTAGTGGAAAATGAAGAAATATATTTTGTATGTTAATATAAATACAGATAAAATTTGATATTTTACCATAGGGTAAAATTGAAATGCCCTGCTTTTAAGTGAATGTTTTCTATCCGTCACATTTGGATGAGTTGAAAGTGGCAAAATTAAGATATTGGTCATCAGTAATACATAGGACCTACCAAAGGGTAATTAGGAGACTGTGGGTATCATACTGGGGCGAGGTTTTATAGACTATTTTATAGACTGCTGTTTTTATAAACTGAGTTAGTTTTGTTTTGCAAAAGTGAAATGCCTGTGAATGTCTCTAGCTACCTGTCTTGCTTTTCTTCGGTACACACCAATCAGTATGCCACTTGCTAATCTGTGATGCAAGTAGAATGCCCTCATTCATGGCCAAGAGTTGGTTCTATGACACAGAGCCTACAGTATCCTCTTAAATTATAAAGTACCCAGGTATTTTGTAACAACAGTAAATATGCTAATGCACATACCCATGATATTCTTATGATGCAACAAAGGCCAAACCATTAAATCTAGGTATTTTAAGATCAAAGTTGTGCACTATACTCTATTATAGATACTTTTAAGTGTTTTTTTTTCTCTTTGGATATATTTGATTATTTATGTGCAAACTCTGGATCTAGTGTTCTCAGCAACTGTAAGCCACATACACAACAAGAGTGCTGAAAAACAAGTTCCCTGTCCTTGGATAGAACAGCAAATGAGCTTAACTAATGTTTGTGCGTTTTTGACTTTCCAATGCTCACTGTTTCAGATACCATACTACTGTATTGATGGGGATGTCTTCCAGATGAATGAAAAGGATATTCTAAAAGCAACAGCTATGCAGGGTAATAATTATGATCCATAGTGGGGCATCTTACAGTTTTTATTATAACATTCCATGCAGCCACCTAGATATACATATCTTTGATCAGTTAGGATAGGCCATATGCCACATCTGGAGTCCTGGCTCCCTCCTTGTGGAGGAGTATCGTTATAGAGGCAAAGGGGACAGGGGATAAAGGATATGGGATGCAGGGCGTGTAGAAGGATAACTGGGAAGGGGGATGTCATTTTAAATTTAAATGAATTAAATGATTAATTTAAAAAAAGAATCAATGCGCTCGGGTCATGCCATGCTGATTCATAAGATAATAATAATATTAATAAAGATAGGCAATATGATTCCGTGTGATTCTCATCAACTTCCAAATCATTTAAAATGCACAATTTAATTAATAAACAGAACTTCATTTAGTCATGAGTTTATCTTCCATTTTGGAAGAGGGTATATATTGTTTAAAGGTGACAAACTACCAGTTTTGTTTCATCAGATCCAGCAAAGGAATATATAGATGGTAAGTACCAGGTGACTCCAGCAACATTTGCAGGGCAGGATTTTAGAGTTGATTTAATAGATGTGATAAGTGCGGACCGGGGTTCACAATCTGAATGAGAGCAATGTGGGGTATATATCATACAGACTGTGCCCTTAAAGCAAGTAATGTGCTTCAGAAGCCTTTCCTCATTTATAACCTTAGACTTTAAACGTAATTATCAGGCCTGCAACAGTTAAGTAGAGCAGAAAATAAAATTGGAAAGGTCTCATCGTTCAGACAAAGATAGACCAACCGGAAGACGTATAGAAATAATAAAGTCAGAATCTGAATTTTAGGATGTAACTGGACGCGTGCACAATAGATATGAGTGCCCTCAAATTCTGACACAAAGTTACAGCTCTAGGAGAAAGCTAATAAATAAGTCTCAAGTAGCTCCTAGAATTATTTGTAACTGTATATGAAAAATGGGTGTTTGGGGGGGTGTTGAATACAGTGTGGTGTTAGTGGTAATGGACGACATATGCTTCACTATGTTTTAGAGAGGTCTGGGCCTTTAAGTTATGAAAGCCTATAAATCTTCGTGGTTTAAGCAAGTGACTCAATTATGTGACAGAGTACACAAAAACTGCAAGGTTGGCAGAACTCAGCAGGGATGACACTACCCAGCATTTATGAGGAGTGCTCATCAACCTGAAGGCTACTGAGCACTGGAACCTAAGAGAGTTTTAACACATTTTGTGGCCCCAAATGAGTATAAAATACACAACATAAAGATGACGAGATCACAGAAACCAGAATGTTGGCTGCAGACCTCCAACATCTATATGTGCATTGTAAACAAGATTCCTTCCTTAGATGTGCACCCATCAAATAATAACAGACTTAACTTAGGGTGGCACTGAATTGAGAACATCATTTAAGTTCTCTTACTAAAGGAAGAAGATATGGTGGGAACAGGAGGTGACAAAAGAGAAGAAACAAGAAGGAATGGGTAGAAAAAAGGAGGAAATGTCTGAGGAAGAGAGGAAGACGGGGCCATGGGCTATGAGGCTAAAAAACACACCCCATCTGCTCCTATTTCATATTGACTAACACTACCCAAAAATATATGTTTAGTTTCATTACTATCACCACTTGACATGTCTATCTTTTTATTGGCTGGCAAACTCTTTTCTATGGATTTCAATTTTTTTCCTTAATGTTTCATTAGTGCTAAAAATAAACTCATAATGTAAAAATATTCAAACATGATTGTTGAACAGCCATACAGGCAAACAAGCAGTAGCTATAGAATTCTGAGTGTCCTTGTAGCTGAGATCAAATCTATTATCTTTACATTTCTCTTATTAATTGAGAAGTTGATTTTTATCTAAAATGTTTTATTCAACTCACCCTAGCTCTTATCAAAGAAAGGAAAGGGGGAAAGTTTTAAAGGCTCCTAAAGATAATATCCCAATGGTGAAAGTAGCTGTGAAATAGTCATATGACTTCTCCATAACTGAAACTATTGTAGGAACAGAAAAGAAACGTAAGAGCTATCATGTATAATGTTCCCGATGCCCTTAAAACATCAACAGAAGCACAAGGAGAGTTTGTACACTGGGTGTTCAGTACCCTTTAAAAAAATATTTTCTAAATCCAATTTCAATAAAAAGAACTACCTGAATGCCACTACACATAATGTATTTATTAAACACCTTCCTTTGTTTTCAACGGTGATCCACCTAGAATATCTTTGAATATGAAATGATTCACAAATGTGTATACCATCCATGCACCAGGCCCAAACCAATCTATGTATTTTCCAAGTTTAGTACCTGGGACCAGAGACAAACCTTGAAATGTTTCTTTTATTTTATTTGTGTGTGTGTGTGTGTGTGTGTGTGTGTGTGTGTGTGTGCGTGTGCGTGCACACTCAGATAGGGAGCACATGTGTATTTGTTGCTTGTGTACATGTGTGTGCATGTACTTAGAGGGCAGACATTATATAGGCTCTATTCTTTGATTTCTTTCCTCCTTCTCTTTGAGACAGCTTCTCTGAAAGAAGCTGGGGTTCTTTGTCTAGGCTGGCTGGCTGGCAGGCAAGCTGCCATGTTGGTTCTGAAAAGCAAAATTCCCTGGTTTCTACACGGAGTGGGTGGCAGTGAACAGGTGTAAGAAGCTGTAATGTTAGAGTTCCAACCCAGACAAGATCATGATTTAGATTCATCTATATTCAAGCATCCCACAGGGATATCTACAGACGTCCTGTTGACCACTCTCCTGAGGATGCCTACGTGCATAAAGAATAATTTTCATTACTCGGATATTTTTTAATGTTTTTGGGAAAAAATTCTTCTCTAAACTTGAGTGCTTAGTTACCTTTTTTAAATGTTGTGCCAGTGAGGTAACTCAGAACTTATGAATGCAGTTACATTTTGCTTTATTGAGTCAATAACCACTCGTGTCCTTAGAGCACTATAGAATTTTTTTTTCTCAGAAGTGAGGTCATGTGAAACAGGGATAGTCAAGCATCTAGAAGTCTGCTTCTTGACAAGGGTTTCTAAAAAAATGCTCCCACCTTGTTCGTCAGTAAGAAAACCATCATTTCTGGAGATGAGATTTAGTTTTCATTCACAAAAAAAACCATTTCTGTGAACAATTGGAACCTCCACGGGTCAACCAATAGCTTCCAAAATGCCCTGATTTTTTGACATAGAACTTTCTTAGAAATTATAAGTAGAGTGGGAAGTTCTTTTGCTACAGCAAGATTTCCAGAGTGTCTATTTTTTCCACCTTAAAAAGTATGTATATAAAGAAAATATCTAATAAAAAGTAAATAAATTTTTAAAAATGTATGTAATTGTTCATCTTAGTTCATCATAATCATTTTGTTCACAGTAGTTTGCCATAAACTACTATATTACAAAAATTAATACAGGAAAATGACAATAGTTATAGTGATGCTTAAGTGAATAGGTGACTATGGTAACATTATCTTCATCTCAGCTTGATAACTAAAATAACACGACATGGATTAGTGAAGGCTGGCTGACACTCAAGTGAGAGTCCGTATTCCAGAAACGATGGATAAGGGACATTACTTAACTACTATTAATGTTCTTGCTTATCATATTTTTGTGCTGTATATCAAATATGAACATCTCATTTAAGTTGATTCCATAGACTAAAAGAAACAGATAGATGGTAAGTTATAGATAGACAATCTGATGATAGAGAGATGGTTGATAGATGCTTAGATGGCTGGTTTTCAGACAGACTGAAGCCTAGTGTGTCCTTAGGATAGTACGTAGTAAGCATGTCCTAGTTTCTTCCTCTGTAAACCATTAGGATTATCTTTTTTTTCTAAATTTAGCTCATAAAACACTGATCAATTGACAAGAATGTCTCTTTCCTGAGGAGGACTCTTGCATTACTGTTTTATTGCTTGATACACATAGCTCCGTCCATTGATAGTTTTACAGCTGTCCATCAAAATAAATCCCATTCAACATGTTCTTTAGTGAAAGAAATTAGACTCAGTGCAACAGTGATCAGTAAGTTGAAATAATGTGTTACTTGACAAATAATTTTAGCCAAAGAAAACCTGGCAATATATGGCTACATACATGTTAAAAGCTATTATTTCACTTGCAGATGATATGATAATATAATTAAGTGACCCAAAAACTTCACCAGAGAACTACTACAGCTGATAAACAATTTCAGCAAAGTGGCTGGATATAAAATTAACTCAAACAAATCAGTAGCTTTCCTACACTCAAAGGATAAACAGGCTGAGAAAGAAATTAGGGAAGTGACACCCTTCACAATAGTCACAAACAATATAAAGTATCTTGGTGTGACTCTAACCAAACAAGTGAAACATCTGTATGCCAAGAATTTTAAGTCTCTGAATAAAGAAAATGAAGAAGACCTCAGAAGATGAAAGATCTCCCATGCTCATGGATTGGCAGGATTAATATAGTAACAACAGCCATCTTGGTGAAAGCAATAAACAGATTCAATGCAATTCCCATCAAAACTCCAACTCAATTCTTCATAGAGTGAGAAGGAGCAATTCTCAAATTCATCTGGTATAACAAAAACCCCAGGATAGCAAAAACTACTCTCAACTTTAAAAGAACATCTGCGGAATCAGCACCCTGGAACTCAAGCTGCACTACAGAGCAATGGTGATAAAAAGTGTATGATGTTGGTACAGTGATAGACAGGTAGAACAACAGAATAGAATTGAAGAGCCAGAAATGAATCCACACACCTATGGTCACTTGATCTTTGATAAGAGTTAATTCCATCCAGTTGGGGGAAAAAAAGACAGCATTTTCAACAAATGGTGCTGGTTCAACTGGCTCTTAGCATGCAGAAGAATGCAAATTGGCACATTCTTATCTCCCTGTACAAAGTTCAAGTACAAGTGGATGAAGGACCTCCACATAAAAGCAAATACACTGAAACTTATAGAAGAGAATGTGGGGAAGAGCCTTGAGCACATGGGCACAGGGGAAAATTTCCTGAACAGAACATCAATAGCTTATGCTCAAAGATCAATAATTGACAAATGGGACCTCATAAAATTGCGAAGCTTCTGTAAGGCAAAGGACACTGTCAATAGGACAAAAAGGCAACCAACAAATTGGGAAAAGATGTTTACCAACCCTGTATCCAATGAAGGCTAATATCCAATATATACAAAGAACTCAAGAAGTTAGACTCCAGAGAACCAAATAATACTATTAAAAAATAAGGTACAGAGCTAAACAAAGAAAAACTGAGGAATGGCGAATGGCTGAGGACTAACTTAAAAAAGTGTTCAACATCCTTAGTCATCAGGGAAATGAAAATCAAAACAACCCTGACATTCCACCTCACACCAGTCAGAATGGCTAAGATCAAAAATTCAGGTGACAGGAGATGCTAGAGAGGATGTGGAGAAAGAGGAACACTCCTCCATTGCTGGTAGGATTGTAAGCTGGAACAACCACTCTGGGAATCAGTCTGGCAGTTCCTCAGAATATTGGACATAGTACTACTGGAGGACCCAGCTATACCACTCCTGGCCATATACCCAGAAGATGCTCCAACATGTATTAAGGACACATGCTCCACTATGTTCATAGCAGCTTTATTTATAATAGCCAGAAGCTGGAAAGAACCCAGATGTTCCTCAACAGAGTAATTGATACAGAATGGAATATTACTCAGCTATTAAAAACAATGAATTCATGAAATTCTTAGGCAAATGGATGGAACTAGAAAATATCATCCGGAGTGAAGTAACCCAATCAGAAAATAACACACAAGATATATACTCACTGATAAGTAGATTTAGCCCAGAAGCTCGGAATACCCAAGATACAATTTGCAGAGCAAATGAAGCTCATGAAGAAGGAAAACCCAAGTATGGATACTTCAGTCCTTCTTAGAAGGGGGAACAAAATACCCATGGGAAAAGATTCAGAGACAAAGTGTAGAGAAGAGACGGAAGGAAAGACCATCCAGAGACTTCCCCACCTGGGGATCCATCCCATATACAATCACCAAACACAGAAACTACTGTGGATGCCAAGAAGTGCTTGCTGACAGGAGCCTGCTATAGCTGTCACCTGAAAGGCTCTGCCAGTACCTGATGAATACAGAGGTGGATATTCTCAGCCAACCATTGGACTGAACCCAAGGTCTCCAATGGAGGAGCTAGAGAAAGGACTGAAGGAGCTGAAGGGGTTTGCGGTTCCATAGGAGGAACAACAATATGAACCAACCAATACCCCCAGAGCTCCCAGGGACTAAACCACCAACCAAAGAGTACATAGGGAGGGACCCGTGGCTCCAGCTGTAGCTGCTACATATGCATATGTAGCAGAGGATGGCCTTGTTGGACATCAATGGGAGGAGAGGCTCTTGGTCCTATGAAGACTCAATGCCCCAGTATAGGGGAATATCAAGACAGGGAAGTGGTAGTAGGTAGGTTGGTGGGCAGGAGGAGGGGGAATGGGATAGGGGGTTTTTGGAGGAAAAACCAGCAAGGGTATAATATTTGAAACGTAAATAAAGAAAATATCTAATTTTTTAAATAAAGCTTTTATTTCATTCATAATTTAAAATGTATTGTGCATAAATTCTTCACGTTTTTCATCTTCTTTTTAGAAAATTTGGATTTTTTAAAATTTATTTTATTTGATTGTTTTTGGTTTTGTTTTGTTTTTTTGTTTTTGTTTTTGTTTTTTTTTTTTTTTTTTTCTTTTTTTTTTTTGGTTTTGGTTTTGGTTTTGGTTTTGGTTTTGGTTTTGGTTTTGGTTTTGGTTTTGGTTTTGGTTTTGGTTTTGGTTTTGGTTTTGGTTTTGGTTTTGGTTTTGGTTTTTCAAGACAGGGTTTCTCTGTATAGCCCTGGCTGTCCAGGAACTCACTTTGTAGACCAGGCTGGCCTCAAACTCAGAAATATGCCTGCCTCTGCCTCCCAAGTGCAGGGATTAAAGGGGTGTGCCACCAAGCCCGGCCATTTTTTTTTATTAATTAATTTTTTATTCATTTACATCCCTAAACTTCCTTCATTGGTCACAGGGAATGGAAGAAAATTAAGATTCCTAAAAATATTTCTTTAAGTTTCTTGTTCTTCGCCTCTCACTGTTATTTATAGTAATACTAAAACTCAAATATAATCTCCAGTTTTGTCTCCATCATCCTGTCCTATTCAGTAACATTGTTAAGTAAGTTTTAATCACTTACATGAATATTATAATTTTTAGCTATTCCTATGCAAGACACTGGTCTTGCCAAATCAGGTGGCCCTGGTGACAGCTAAAGCAGAGCTCTTTTGTATAACTTACAGTCAGTAACTTTAGATGACTGAATGAAGAAGCAGACATATGTATATGTATGTATGTATATATATATATATATATATATATATATATATATATATATATGTATGTATGTATATACACACAACACTGAAAGGCACCTTTAACTAAATGTATTCCAGGTAATTTTGGTGGTGCTGTTCGTACAGAGAAATTAATCTCGTACCTTATAAATTCATTTTCTAACAATTTGGTGAGAATTCATGGCAATGCATTCACCTGGATATCCATCCAGTTCAATTTCAAATCAATTCGCTCCATCTTAATGGTGGAAGACATTTTTGTAAAGCGTGATTTTCCACCAAAGAGGAGGTCTTCATGGGCTTGACTGACTTGCCTTAGAGTGACAAAGCATTTCCTATTTCTGGAAAGATACCTTTGAATTTAGTTTCTTATTATCAAATTTATAATCCTATGTCATGGTTTAAAATTGCATTGACTTTATAAGATATGATTCAATGAAACAATCTCAAACACATTAAATTGTATAATAACGTTTAGCATTGTAAGAAAATGATTGACATGAGTCTAATGTCCATGATAAGCTGTTAATGGATGGGTCACATCCAGGTCTGCTATTCTACTTCTGAAGCAATACATTTTGAAAATTCTTCTCAGTGACTTCAATCTCCATGACCATAACTACTAAAGGCCTGAGTTAATGTCTAAAAAAATTTCCCCCATTCACATCACACTAACATTTTAATACATGTGATATATTTTTAAAATATTTTGGTTTTTTGTTTAGAATGCTCAACAAATTTACCAACTTGAAACTTTGTATCATAAGCCAAAATTAAATTTGAGAATATTCATTTAAGTTAGGCACAAATCCCTTTCCTTGTATAATAAATGAGGGAGATTTAAAAAGGAAAAACAGAATTGGAGATATTATTATGAACCAGTTTCTTGAGCCTGTAATGGCTAAATTATAAAGAAAATAATATTAGCTATCAAAAGTCAAATGTGTTAGAATCCTTAGATCTAAGGGATAAGCGTGCATGCAGAAACCTCACTGGGTGTGGAAGGAACAGCTCAGTGGGTGAAATGTTTGCTGTGTAAGTGTGAAGCCCACAAGGTATTTAAGATTGCCTGGTTGTACAATCTACAATCCCAGAAGTCTTACAGGGTACTGAATGATGGAGACTGGACATGCTCCAGAAGCTCACAGACCAGCTAGCCTACCATATGCAGAAAAAGAAGAAGAAGAAGAAGAAGAAGAAGAAGAAGAAGAAGAAGAAGAAGAAGAAGAAGAAGAAGAAGAAGAAGAAGAAGAAGAAGAAGAAGAGCAACAACAACAACAACCAACAACAACAATACTGTCTCAAGATTGGTAGATGCAGAGAACCATCACTGAGACTTTGTACCCCATCCCTGACCTCTTCCATGCACTGTGCCACACACATACCCAGGCTCACAGAGACACACAAATATTCATAAAAAGATTCTTATTTTACACTTGCTTATTTTCAGTCAACACCCAACCCTAGAAAGAGTTGGTTTAATGTGAATCTCATGAAGTGAATTACTTTAATTTCTTAACATTATTTGTGTTGTATTGTATTGTTCCGTTTTGTGTTGTGTTGTTTTGTTTTGAGAGACAGGGTTTCTACTGTAGACCTAGATGTCCTAGAAAACATTTGTAGACCAGGCTGCTCTCGAACTCCCAGAGATACAACTAACTCTTGTCTCCTGAGTGCAGGGATTAAAAGCGCACACCACCCCTGGCCTTAACATTAGTCTTAAGCCAAGGAATGCTTTAGAGGGGTGGAACCTAAGAGTATAATCCAAATACATGCAGATTTTTTGTAAATGACATGCCCTATGTTTAGCAGCTAATAAAGTTTCTCCCTAAGTATAACTGAACTGAAAATGGCTCTTGTTACATACTGAGGGGAAGTATGGAATTCCAAGTTCCTCACCATCTCCAAGGTTTAGCTTACTTCTTTTAATACACAGCAGCACCAACCATAGAACAATGTTGAATATACTGGTATCAATGAATGCTGTGCAATCCATCATCCAGTCAAAGTTTGCTATTATTGTGGCATTCCATGGTTTAATTTGTGTAACCACTATTGCTCTACTCAGAGAAATCTGCCACTGTGTCAAAACAACAAACTCCCGTTTCAGAGGCTACAGTCCTTTTGATGCAGTAACTGGTCCTGCAAAAATCACAGCTTGCGTACATCTACACTCTTAGCTTCTGCTGCTGTCTATTGCTATTCAGTGAACTCTAAGTCATTCTGAGTGATATATTTAATAGTACATCCCCAAGCAGCCAAGTCTTTCTATCTCAGCAGGTTGATCAGCTTAGGTGATATGCTGTCTACTGTTCTAAATATGAATATATCATGTTTCCCATCAACATGTTGCACAAATGCATTAAGCAGTCAAGCAAATTTTGAATGCTCACTTTAGTGGACGTCAAAATGTTCAAAAGCCACAGAAAATATCTACTACAGCTCACAACAAACTAGATATTCAGGATTCAAGCATCAAGTATTATTATCTAGGCATGTCAATGAACATTTTTAAGTTGAGCTCATTCTCACATGAACAAATATCAATGCAGAGTAATTTTTTTGCACATCTCATAGTGACTTTTGCATTGCTTTCAACTATTTTAGCAAAATATATATCTTGTGATATGAATAGGATTTCAGGAAAACCTGTAAACTGACTGCCTAGTTAATCCTTGAATGCTATCTATTTCTTCCTAGATTTTGCATCAGAAGTTTAGTGAGGATAAAGAGACATCAAACCTTATTTTCTGAAGGCTCACTCACGTGATTTAAATGGCATAAAAGGAAGATGAATATTACAATTCTATCTCACATTACCAATAGTTTCAATGGATGGACAAAATGAAATTATACTCTTTTCCTCCAAAACCCACATTTTTCCTTGAAATGTCTATATTATCACAGTAAGACATTGTGTACTTTAAAGTAAAACTGCACATTGTGGAATAAATGATCCACCTCAGGGAGCAACACTGTGATCTCAATGGATGAGGTATTCTCTAGAATGGTAGGAGTGACTGTACTAAATTCAGTTTTTCTTTATATTGCATAATGACATGTCCCAGGCTTTGCTGTAGCCTGTACGTTGGGGGAAAAAAGGGAGCCTTGTAAAGGGAGCTAGCTGAATACAGCTTGTATTATCACATTGTCTTTGTCTATCAGGCTCAGAGTGAATGGATTTTACAGCTCAACAAACTGAATGGAGGTGATCACCTCCTATTTCTGCAGCATGCAAACCCAAGTTCATATTGTTTTTTACCGCAGTAAAAGGAAAATGCTCAAAGTAGGTATGCAAAAAGAGCCTCCAAGTTTCTCTACTGTTGATTATCATACAGAAATACTTAGACTTCATATTTTCTTTAACTTTGTATCAATTCAGTAAAATAATAAATATATACAGTTTACTCAAGTGTCCTTGAGGAAAATATTTTCCAAGCCTTTATTCAGGTAAGCACAATGATGCTGAAAAGCCAACCACAGCAAGGCTATGTGAATGACTGGTTAGGCTTAGACTACTACCTAGAGGTACGATAGCAGATAAGGCATATGAGTTACCTTAATGGGCAGGGCACATTTCATCTCGGGATCTACTTTCCTCTTAGTTTTTACTATTCATGATATCTCTTGAAGGCTTTTAAAGTGAGTGGTTTAACAGAATTTTAAATTTCCTATCAAGCGATGTCTTCAGTTTCAGAAGAAAGTGACTAGCAGATAATATCACTGCTGCAGCCGAAATCTTGAGTGTTGTTTTCAGTGAAAAGACTCAGTGTGAAGAGAAAAAAAAAAAAGGAGCTTAGTTTTGTACTGAATGGCAGAAAGCATCAGGTAAGAGTGCTCTAAATGTCTTTTGATGACCTTTTCTCTGCTTGAGTTGTGTGCTATGAAACTTTAAGAGACGAAATTCGCTGGGTCTTTCAAAAAACATCTTCCATCTTCAACAAACTTGTGGAGGAAAAAAAAATGTGGTACATTCCACTCAGTCCATTTACGTTGAAGCTTTATCAAATGAGGGATCATGTGAAATTGATCATCCTTCGCTTTATGCAGGTTCTTAACATGTGGTATGAGATTAACATCACTGAGACACGTCAAGTGCAACACTTTCTTGTTTGCAAGGCAAAGAGGGTAGAACCCAAGGAATTGTACTTGGTTAGACTGGAAGCAGAGAAGAAGCTGAGAAACAAGGGAAGGAAGCAGCAGTCCACCACAGTGAAGTAAAAGGCAGAGGAGAGACAGCTTAGAATAGGATATGGTTTAAAAATACAGATGTTGCCTTTGTCATCGTGTTTTCTATGCATCACATTTTGATCAGTGGGATTTTACAAAAAAAAAAAAAAGAAAGCTGTAATGAATAAACTTGAAGGAAATGGGAAGTTCATAAGTTTAAGTACATAATGACAGACGATCCTTTAATATTTCCTGTGGTTCCTTTACCAAGGGGACAAGTGTGCAAGTGTGTGTGTGTGTGTGTGTGTGTGTGTGTGTGTGTGTGTATGTGTGTTTGTGTTTACTTGCTTCCAATGAGAAATACACATTATGTTATTTTCATATAAATTTCTAACATAAATGAAAGAAGGACATGAACCTTCCCAATCTTTCAGTTGTATGTAAATTTCTCGACTGAGTTTAGATAGAGTGCTGTAATTTTGGACTAAGTTAATGGCTCCCCAGGTAAGTGTGGCTTAATCCTCTGATCCTCTCCTCAATACTTCCCACGGAGCTCATTCTGTCTCCTCCTGTCAGTTATTATCTCTATGACAACAGCCTCAAATCTCTCTGCTCTCCAGCTAAGGGAAGCTGTAGGCTTTTCTTAGGAGTTCACCTGCAGGCTCATTGAGACTTCAGATTCTATTTCTCAGATGAATGGCCTAACTCCTGTCCTTGTCCAAATCCTCATCCTCCTCTACTTCCTGGCTTCATCTCCAGCTTTTTTCAAGTCCCTAAGTAGACAATATCCCAGTGGTGGGGTTAAACTCTTCAGTGGCTTCCGTACCTACTTTAGCTTAGATCTCTAATGGAGTCTTCCTTTTTCTCCAGACATATACCTATGCCCCATTCCCACTTCCACCATCTCTCTTAAAACTCAGTTCTACAGTATCATGACCCAAAGCACATAGTTTCTCTGATTTAAATATCTTCTCTCCCTCCACTTTTTGCTTAAATTCTGCAAAAATATGTAAGAATTTCAGTTATCTAGGTAAGTGGGGTTTTTTTTATTGAAGTTTTCTGAATTCTTCCACCTCCTTGGTGAGTAGAAATCCATTTATCTTGCCAGCTGACTTACAAATTGGACCTTTCTCAATCCAGTTTACACAGTCAGGATTAAGCAAATTGCTCTAGGATTCTTACCACTCAAGTGCAAACTCTGGACTTCAATGCCAATTCTCAGCCTGTATTTGGACATTTATTTCTGTTGCCAAAGGGCCTTTGTGTCTCTGACTGACAGGCCAAGATGCCAGAAATCCTTTACTGTGTTAACACTTGGCCATGTTACTTATTTTCTGAGTTTAAAAATGCATTGACTACAAGGGCAAACAATTGAAATGCAGAATCCTATATTTCATCGAGGTAACTTGACCCTGCTCTATTTATCTAAATGGCCCACATTGACTAAAACACATGGGTCAGCTATGTAAGATACAACTACTGAAGTAACAAGGCGAGCAATGCTCAATCTGGCTGATTGTTTTCCCATTTTGTTTATGAGTACTTTTAAATATTAATAAAAAACATATATTATCTACTAACTAGGGGCTTTAATTAACCCCTGGACATTACTCCTGAGATCATTAGTAGAAACAAAGAAAGTAGTTACATCAATGCAGTTGACATATGCTCATCAGCCTTGCTGTTTGTGTGTCCAGCATATGGAATTTGAGCTCTACTGCACAAAAACACTGAAACAAATTTCAGAGGGAAAATATATCAATTATCTAAAGTCTATCAACAATCAGCAAAGGGGAAGGCTGCATCTAGGTTGTCATTAGTTTACAACCAAGCGATTACTTTAATTATCCTCATCGGGTGGCAGAAAGATATTAAACACCCAATGATCAGTCACAGAAACAAAAGGCATGAATAAGAACACATGTAGGACTCCTCCAGGCTCAATAAACCCCACCTTGATGTACTGACGGCTGTTAATGAACGGCTACCACCAATTAGACAAACAACAATTAGATTGAGCATGGGAGTGTCAAAACAGGAACAAGGGATTGACCTCCGCAGTCTAAATTATTTTTAGCTGTCATTTAATTTCTCACACGATAGCATGAGACAAACTTCCCTGATTTTTCTCATCAGCCAGAGTCATTCTGTTTTATACTCTACATGGTGGAGTCTCCAGGTGGAGAGTTTTTCCTTCTCCTTTTCTGAATTTTCTGGCTTGCTGGTTGATACTCTCATTAGGATCTACTGAAATCAATAAGTACAGACTAGAAATAGGAGCCTAATACAGTATCTAGATGAGGGGGTCATAGAAGGCAGTGTGCACACACTCAGCCGAATTCATAGAGCACTATATTGTAGTCAGGCCTGGCTCTCAAATAACACACTATCTTTGCAGAAGAAAAAGGGATTTTAAAGGTATTAGATGAAGCTGAGTCTTTGAAAGATTATAATACACATCCAAATGGAAGAGCCTGGGAAGGATGCATGTGGGGCCCTAGTAGCTTCGGTCAAGCATATAGTATTCATATTTATTCCTATAGTAGTCACATTGCTGAAAGTGATCAGGACCAGAGGAATATTCTCCAACAAAGCCCAAATTTTACAACACTTAATAAATATGCTCTTACATGAGCCATTGCCTTCCTACACTTAACAAAAATAGAAATTCTCCCTGCTTGTACTGGCAAGCAGCCTGCATCTGTCTGTACCATGATCCTTTCTGAATGACTTGGCACAACCTTTAATGCTGGGCTTCTTGCATCACAGGATTCTATGTTCCATTTTTGTCCCGTCTTTACCGCTCTGCTCTCCAGGAGTTGTATTTCCCTGATTATTATTAATACCCACAGGCATTTCTCTACGGCTCTCCTTGGAGTACACACTTCCCTGAGCTGCTCTAGAGGTGAGATCACATGGAGTCTCCACTTCCTCGGGTCCCTTGGATGGGATCCAAGGCAGAACTGCCTTCCTTATGGCAAGTTTTACTGTTGTAGGCAAAGGTGTAATAATGGAGCTTGATGTCAACGACCATTGGATTGTAATGGATCATACTCCCAACAGTCCATGAGTATTGAAAATGATGCTTCATTTACTTCCAATTCACTGAATATTTTTCTTTTACAGACACTATGTACCCAAATATGACAGTGCCAATAATCTGCAATTTTCCATAGACCTGTGTAGCTTATGATCTGACATTAAACTCGCACATTCATTCACTATCCTGGGAACCACATTTTACTTAGTTTTTCTCAAGGAGGATTCTGACACTCAATATTCATGTCAAATATATTCTATTAGGCCAAATACCTGATGCCAGTAAACATTTTATAAAAACCAGCATGTATAATATGCATATGTAATTATACTATCAGAGTTACACATTCTTTTATGCAAATGTGCCCAGCCATTAATGCAAGACTCCCATCAACTATGTGTTTATAGAGAGAAAGACACAAGCAAATATTTTGAAACTTGCTGCCCTGGTGCCAGAGGCAGTTGTATGTCTGAGGCAGAGGACACAGGTCTATCCTCACAGTCGACTGTAACAAGCCGAGCTGAAAAGAGCTTTCTAATTCTTGGCAGAATAACAAATTCTCAGGCAGAGAGGGGATAGGGGTGAGATTTTTTCTTCTGTAAGTAACTTAATGAATGAAGTACTAATTAACATTATGGCATTGATAAATGGAGAGAGAGATTAGGGATGTACTCGATATTCAGACCTTCGCAGATGGACTGTCAAAGCCACATTAATTCCTATCTCATTTGGAGCATCTGCTTCGCCCATAATCCACTGGCCCTTGGTACGAACAACACAAACTGTTGTGACTCAATTCGATTTATATCAATCTAATTTCTTTTAATCCAATTTGTATTCCAATCAACTACCTTCTAATCACTTAAATCTTCAGCCTCCATCTGGTAAATTTTCCCTCAAAATTAACGGAGCAGATGCCTCTGCGATTGTCTTCCACAGTAGAGCTAATCAGACCCTTGCAGTGGCCTAAGGAGTCCCCTGAATGGGTACGTGACTTACAGTGGTGCCCTTCCTGTTACAAACACCATGAGGTAGGACGATCATTTTATCTAACATTAATTGGTTCATTTGCATAACACTGCTTGGGAAGAAAAACAGGATTCAAAAGCCAAGAGAAGAAAACTACCAGGAGAGCAAAACCTGCTCACTTGTCAACAAAGCTTTACCACTCAACCTGTCTTCTGTTTAGGTTAACAAACCAGGGTTGAGGAAATTCTTTATTACCTAAAGGACTCCAGGTGGCTTCTGCACTTGATTAGACAACAGGAAGTTTGTCTAAGAGCCATGAACTCATATGGAAACTCAACTTGATAAACTGACACTTTCTTAAAGTATGCTTTTGAATTGCAGAACTATGCAATAATTTATTCCCTAAAGCTTGTGAAGCTTGTGGGATGTGAACAACAAGAACAACAACAAACTGCAGCTTCTGAGGAGAGCTGACATTTACACCCAGAGAACTGCCACACTAAATTATAACTAAAGTCTCAGATCAAAGCTCCTGGAAGGTGGGAACATAGATTGACCCCATAGACTGACCAGCACTACCTGTGGAGTACCCATTGTTGTGCTGAGAACTTATACAGCAAACAGGTAAATAAAGGTTCCAGGACAGAAAGAGGCAAAAACCACAGTAAATTACACTTCATGGCAGTCTAAATTTAAGTCTTAATTTTCCATTAAGTTAAACTCATATTTGCTGTTTCTTACTATTTTCAAACACTAAATTTGTTCTTATAAATTTCAAGACAGGGTCAAGAAAAGATGTTAAATTATCTATTGTGGGTACATGGGAAATTAGCCTCGAAATACTTTTGTTATTAGACAAACAAAGCATATAAGTTTAGCCAATAAACTGTAAAATTAGAATGTCTATCCTTTTGGAGTGAATTTTACTAGTAGGGCAGTCTTAAAGTCATGAAACAAGCAACACTGTCAAAATCCCTTCATAATAATATTTAAAAAAAAACCTGATCAGTGGATGAATTCAACCATTGACTGTTCAACTCAACTACTCCTATAGCTAACTACAGTCAGGTCACAAAATGGCGTAGAGGAGGCTGAGTCACTGGTTTTCCTAAGAAACCCTTATGACTGAGCTGGAGACGTAAGAGAACCCAGTGAATTTGGAGTGGTAAAAGCCTACAGTCAATAAATATCTCAGTCTTAAGACACTGAAGATCATAAAATTCTTAAGGAAGAAATCTAGCACTTCTGAGCTCATCTTAGGTTCAATGACTCTAGACTCATAATGTGAGATGCAGACCTAAGAAGTAACAAGTGCGTGGGATGTACTCCTGCTCTTGGCAATGCATTGTGACATTGCAAGAATACTATCTTGTATCCTATGTTGTGAGTTGAAAATGTCATAATAGGCATGGTATGCTCAGATGAGCACCTGGTACAACATGTTCCAGAACACAAAGAGCCAGCTGAAAGATGAAAGCTACTACATGCAGGTAAGTGCTCACAGGTGTCTGTAGGTACATTAATTGACCATAGCTAAAGGACAGTGTCAGTTTTCTCAATAAAATCTAAAGCTTCCAGTGAAAAAATGTTGTAACTGTACATCGGTTTTGGAAACTAGAATGAGGTATCTCTATGAATGAAATGTAAAGATGGTACATAAACTACTTTTCACTATCAAGATAAATTAATTTAAAGTCCCTCTAAGAAGTCAGAAGAAATGTGGTACATGACTAAAGTAATCTGTCTATAGAAAATATGTAGCAAACATTATGGTATTTTTATCAACATAAAGATGAAATTTTAATTGCGTTATTTTTATCATCATCGGTCTCATCAGGAAGCTACCGGGTGAAGGGAGCAACTTGCTAAATTTAATATTCCTCGTCCACCTTGAGACTCTTCACATAAACAAGGAACAGAATAGCAGATGTTTTCAACAGGTGCTGCTCAGAAAAAAAAAAAAAAACTCTGTAGAAAATCTCAGAAAATAAAATTCTGATGTTACCAGTGTCTTTGATTATTGAAACTCATATCTATGAAATACAAGTTTATCAACATGGCAATCAATGTCATATACCCTAAAATGCAGCCATGACATGAAAAAAATGTTCTAATTTGGAATTTACATAAAAAACATGCTATCTAATAAATATAACTAACCATAAGGTTGTATAAATCACAATCATAATGTGTATTCTATCACACAGATATAATAACCACTTGGCAGAAGCAGGGTGACATTTCCTCTGTCAATTTATAGCTCATTTGAATACATTTAAACTTATTTAATATATTCGGATTTCCAACTATGAAATTATAAGTGGTGTGATAGAGATGCAAACATCAAGACGAATTTCAATTTCATACGAATTTCAATTTAATATTGTAAAATCTTTGCTTTACATCCTGGGCTCAAAGAACAGAGCACACACCACAGATTTCTCATGTTGTTTTGGAAGACGAGTGTGTTACTTTCTTGGGCACAGTAATCTGTTCTGAAAGGGCATCATTTCTACAAACGATTGTGTTGTTCTTTAATTCATCATTCATTCATTTGCAGGTAATGTTCCCATGAGTGATACATATCAGAGACAAAATATTACAGTTGTTGCTTTCTCCAGAAGCAGGTACTCTAAGGTTGAGAAACACAAAGCTGTGAATTCACCCAGGATCTGCCTACTTCTTTTTTTTTCTTTCTTTCTTTTAATTGAACTAGCTATAGTAGCTCTTTCCCCACTCTAAAGGAAACATCTGTCAGAAAGGCAGCTGAACCAATAAACACCCTGATGTGCCAGAAGAGACTCTGCCTGATTTGTTCAAAGTATACTAGCTAAACACAAAAGACAGTTTGAGGAATGCAGCTAAACACATTAGTAGGCATTTGTTTAAAAAAAAAAAAAAGCATGACACGTAAAAAGTCATCTGCTCTTTGCTTAGTCCCCTGTGTACAGGAGTTTGGCACTGGGAGTAGGGCTATATTTTAAAACCCAACCCCCCCAAAAATGAGAACACATAATATAGACTGACATTAAACTCCACCCACTCCCGCTTGCAGACATGAGGCAAGGGAACAAGTTCATTTCTCCTACTAATATTTGTGAAATCCAACTGAACATACTTGAATGTTTATGCAAATCAAAATTCAAATTTACATCTATAATTCATAACTGTGCACAATCTAGTGATAAAAATGAAATATTATCATTATCTGTTTAATGAGAATGCTCATTTATACCGACAGGATCTTAATTTGTTATGTAAATGCTATACATTTTTATGCGTGAGTGAAGCATTTTTTTAATAAAATGGTTTTGAAAATAGCAGGTTTTGAGTTTTCACCTTAATCTCTGACTAGGGATAAGACTTTATGGCGCTGTGATTTTCCATGAAAGAACAGAGAATTGCATCAGGCCCATTGGAAGGCCTATGTGGTCACTTTCAGTGTGAGGGTCAAGTTGTGAATTCCCCAGAAAGTAGCAGTGAATCAGACAACTTAATAATGCACCCAGGAGGAAATCACTTAATATTCATGTTGACAGAAAGGAGCAAAGATTAATCACGAGGACTCTGGACTCTGGAAGGACTGAGGATGCCTAAGTTGGAGCTCCAGGAAAGCTGATTGCTTTAAAGCAGTTCACAGCAACCCTTTGATGAAATGCGAAGGTTTACTGCAAATTGGCACTGGGTGACAAATGAGGAACCTTCTTTCCTTTAACTTCAAATTAATCATATTGCCCTGTTGATCTTTGTTTTCTGTAATGTGTTGTCTGCAACATCTCTCCCTCTTCTGCATGGAAAGAGAATCTTGTCACAGAATTTTAAACCACACTAAAGGACATTTCTTCCTATATCTGCTTTCCCATCAGATGATTTCAGAAGAAGTGTGCTTTTTCACTTAGTGAATAATGGGTTCTTATCATTCTACTCATTTCTTATGAGGAACTGCACACTAGAAAAAGAACAGCCAGTGTTTGCTTGCCCAACACACTGAGGTAGAAGCATTCAACCTGTTAAATACTATTTTTAATGATAGTGATTAAATGTAATTATATTCCTTTTCCCTTGAGCAATTTATTAGCCCTGCTTGAATTAAATACTTGTTTGCTATAATTTTTGAAGGGCAATTGTTTTCATATTTATTAAGTATTTCCCTCAATACCTACCTACAATTCCCTTAGAAACAGAAATATAATCAGAAACATAAGAAAGGCTCAGAATTCATTTGCTATTCCTGTTTTGAAATTATTTCCTTTTGACTGTCACTTTTCAACAGACTGCAGATATCCTGACAGTTTCATGAAAACAAAATGACCTTTGTTTCGGTATGTTTCTAGTTTATAAATATAAACACAACCCTGAGTTAAGTTAAAAGCAGAATAACTTGAGAGGAAATAGTCAAAGTATATAAAGCTCCAGGATAATTATAGTTTGTAATTATTATATAATAAAAATGTTATACTCAGTTCACAACTTTAAGTTTAAAACATCTACGATTACATTTTTTTCATCCGTGCAATGTGTGATTAAAGTGGGAGATAGGAAGAACAAATCTCAATCACGTATCAAGAAATTGCCAACATTAAGCAATTCACAAGTCCTGGAAGACAAACTTAGTTGTCCAAAGTTAAGAACTGAAAAAGAATATCACTGAGATTATACGCAACAGAGAAACTTCACATTGGAAAGGTCTCTGTGTACTATGGATAGTGAACTATGTCAGTATAACCAGAGTCCTGCATGAAGAAGAATCATGGAAAATGCTGGAAAAGTTAGAATCAAGATTGGGCAGCAGTTTAAAAGGCCGTATTTACAAGTACAATCCTACTGATAATGAATAGGCAGCCCCAAGATGCTTCATCTACATTAGCTACATCTTCCAAGACTACTTTGTTTCATAAGAAGCATCAGGTGAAGTATAGATATCAAGGAAGCCCTTACACCTACCCAAACAGAAGATGATAATGTATAGGGTGTGGGAATAGTGGGTACATTTACTCTGTTTGGGAGGTCTATGCTGGTATTCTGGAAGTAAGGATAATTTATGCCAAGTCTCCTCCACAGGAACAGATATTTATACCTTTTTAGAATGGACTAGAAAGACATTATAAATCACACTGAGATAGAAGTAGATCACAGAAAAGATCCATACCCTCTGGGCCTGTCACACAATGACTCTGCTTGTGACACCATCACACATTCCAAACATGGACAAGAAGAGATAGTACAACCCATTTCATTCTCCATTTATGAGTTCTTTTCATTTGGTAAAAAAATAATCTAGTCAAAAATATTGAAACAAAACTTTATCTTAAACCATGGTTTACCTAAATTCAACATAGTCATTATTCCACAACCAGAAGAAAGATTTATATGAAAAATAATAAATTCTACTTAGAGATTAATGTTTCCTGTCCTCATAAGAAGCATGAAGGATACGTGAATTTCCAGGAAACAAACATATGGGAAGACAGGACAGGAACACATACTCTTCTGCCGCCAGGTTAGAGAAACCAGGGCAAATGAGAAGTACGAAGAGGTATTCAAGACCTATCAGCTCCCCAGATTATACTAACAAAATATGACAATGATTTAAACATCTGAAATACAATTCTGAAGAGCACACATCCAAATTCAAGGTAGACTGCGGGGAAAACTTCCCTGTGGTTTTCTCCAAGTTTCTGATGGTATGTATGCTGACTCCCTGGCTAGTAGATGAACTCTTTCGAAATCTGCCTCATCTTCCTATGAATGTTTCCTACATCCTGGCCTTGTATTCATACTTCTCCCTTCTATAGGGACATCAGGAATGCTAGACTAGTGTCTACCCAAATGTTTTCACTTTAACCTATTATTTCTAAAAAGATCACAGATACGATGCCCTTAGAGTTTTCAAAGAAAACACTGTCCTGGGTAGAGCCTGCTGACCTCCTGAAGTCAATGTCCTGCTCACTGACAAGCTCTAACCAGTCTTTCACAAAGAGTAAGCACATGGTGTATGCTATCTGACCATTCTACTCCCTGTATCTCTGAAAAGAATGCTTCTAACAAAGGAGAGGCCCAATGGATATTTACTTGATTTAAGAATAAGAAAACCAGTCCATCTTATTCAACTAGATTTGAGGGTCAGTGTTCATATATTCTATGCTTAAATGATTGAAGAATTAGAAGTTATTGAATTAGAGACAAGATTCCATCACAGCATATTTCCCTTAGTTTGCTCTCTATCTTCCATTGTCTTAGCGTTTATTTTAGAAAAACTCCTACCTATTGACCTTCACTCTAATTTTGTCTCTAGTATATATATGTATCACCTTGAGAAAACATAGAGGTGGCTCAGAGATTAAGAACATTGTTGCTATCTCAGGGGACCCAAGTTTGGTTCCTAGCAGCTCAGGTACTGATACCCATCCAGTACTACAGTTTAAGGGATCTGAAGCCTTCTTGTTATCTTGTGATAAACATGAATACATGCAGGCCAAGCACTCATAAACCTTAAATAAAGATGTCAAACACTTTTTAAGACTTTGACGAACAAAATTAACTTACTTCTTTGTCTAGAAAAGCATTCCTGTTCTCTTAAGTACCTCTCATTCCATGTTTCTAGGGAGCTCAACCCTCCTCTCCCTTTCCCTTATTATGTGTCTCTCCTGCATTGTTTGTTTCTTATAATTTACCTTTGTTATACATCTTTTTTAAAATATTTTAATTAGGTATTTTCCTCAATTACATTTCCAATGCTATCCTAAAAGTCCCCCATACCCTCCCCCCCCCCCACTCTCCTACCCACTTTTTGGCCCTGGTGTTCCCCTGTACTGGGGCATAAAAAGTTTGCATGTCTAATGGGCCTCTCTTTCCAGTGATGGCCGACTAGGCCATCTTTTGATACATATGCAGCTAGAGACAGGAGCTCCAGGGGGGTACTGGTTAGTTCATAATGCTGTTGCACCTATAGGGTTGCAGATCTCTTTAGCTCCTTGGGTACTTTCTCTAGCTCCTCCATTGGGGGCCCTGTGATCCATCCAATAGCTGACTGTGAGCATCCACTTATGTGTTTGCTAGGCCCGGCATAGTCTCACAAGAGACAGCTATATCAGGGTCCTTTCAGCAAACTCTTGCTAGTGTATGCAATGGTGTCATCATTTGGACGCTGATTATGAGATGGATCCCTGGATATGGCAGTCTCTAGATGGTCCATCCTTTTGTCTCAGCTCCAAACTTTGTCCCTGTAACTCCTTCCATGGGTGTTTTGTTCCCAATTCTAAGAAGGGGCAAAGTGTCCACACTTTGGTCTTCGTTCTTCTTGAGTTTCATGTTTTGCAAATTGTATCTTATATCTCAGGTATACTAAGTTTCTGGGCTAATATCCACTTATCAGTGAGTACATATCATTTGAGTTCTTTTGTGATTGTGTTACCTCACTCAGGATGATGCCCTCCAGGTCCAACCATTTGCCTAGAAATTTCATAAATTCATTCTTTTTAATAGCTGAGTAGTACTTTTTTATTAGATATTTTCTTCATTTACATTTCAAATTTACTTTTCAAATTTATATTTCAAAAAAACCCTTTCCTGGTTTCCTCTTCAAAAACCTCCTATCAGCCTCTCCTCTCCCCCTATTCACCAAACCACCCACTCCTGCTTCCTGGCCCTGGCATTCCCCTACTCTGGGGCATAGAGCCATCACAGGACCAAGGAACTCTGCTCCCACTGATGACTGACTAGGCCATCCTCTGCTACATATGTAGTTGGAGCCATGAGTCCCTGCATGTGTACTCTTTGATTGGTGGTTTAGTCCCAGGGAGCTCTGGGGGTAGTGGTTAGTTCATATTGTTGTTCCTCATATGGGGCTGCAAACCCCTTCAGCTCCTTGGGTCCTTTCTCTAGCTCCTCCAATGGGGACCTTGTGCTCAGTCGAATCTTAATAGCACACACTGAGGTACAAGTAAACACTGTATACACAAAAAAGTATGGCCTGGGACAGTAAAATTGTATTTGTCTAGCTGAAAATTGGATTTGATGAAACTTGCCTATTCTGAATGATTATTTTCTTGATTGAAAGTTAGCTGAATATAGGCATAAAGAACACATTATTGGAACTGGAATGAACTGGGAGTTAAGAATGCTTGCTGTCTTCCAGAGATCCAGAGTTCAGTCCCCAACACTCACCTTGGCTCACAACTACCTGCATTACAGCTGTAAAAGACCCAATACCTTCCTCTAGCATCTACAGAACACTACACACACACACAAACACACACACATACAGAGAGAAAGACACACACACAAATATACACTCCAAAACAAATAAAATTAAGTATTTTTACAAAATCCTCTTTTTATTGGTTATTTTATTTATTTACATATTTTTAAGACACATTATTATCTTGCATGTACCAAGATGAGTTTAGTCCATAGACAGTACTCTGCCTTTCTTTATGTTCTAATGCATTCAATTGTTTGAGTTGTACAACATTATGTCCAAGTGCCTATATATTACACTATGAATTTCACTGAATTTAATGCTCACAAAAACATTAAATTCTTCATTCGCACATTCTCTTTCCAATTTTGCTTTCTCTCCTGCTGTTTGGATGTCATTCTCCCTCCCCTGCAAATGAATACCTAATGTGTTCGAATTATACTTTGTAGACATATTTCCCCCTAGGAAAAATATTACAGCTGACTCTTAAATGAGTGCTGGTAAGATGCTTCTGAAATTAGCCATAAAGCAAAAATATTACTCCTAATTCTCTATAACGCTCATGTATACAAAGATTATTTTCGTGGGTGATGTTTTCATTCTCAATTTAAAAGAGCAAAACCGAAATGGCTTCCATCATTTCCCTTGGGAGATGGTAGCAACACAGAAGGAAACGACTCGGTGAAAGCTGTCTTAATTTCACTCTTCGTTTCCAACACATAAGATTTACAGCTTTTCTTCATCATGAAAACATTTTTTTTCTCATATCAAATTAAGGTTCACACCCTTGACATAAATATTAACCAGAGAGCCTGTGCATTTTCAGTGGGGAGACAGAGATGGCACTCCAAGCTTAAGGAGCATCTCTATCTCCTATCTCGCCATCTCTATCTCCCCACTGAAAATCTTTACTCTAGCTACAACTTTATAGCAGCAACAATGGCAGAAAACTATTCATCCTGGACTTTGTAAACATGCGCTCACAATTGTTTTGAGAATGAAGAGCTCCAAGGACATAAAAGGAATTGTTTACAAAGAGAAGGACAGAGAACTAAAAGATTTTTGACATATTTAGAGTTGGAGATTACATTTTGAGCAGAATATACCATACAAGAAATTGATTCTCATGGTTTGTTTAAACCAAGGCATGAATTTTTCATCAGTGAATAAAAAAATGAAAATAACAAATTGACTCTGAACACACACACACACACACACACACACACACACACTCCAATTATATTATCTCACCAGATATGGTGATTTTTCAAAGAAACTATTATGTTTCAATGAACCGTTAACAGTTCATCTCCAGGGTTGCCTGTGTTAATGATTTATCCCTACCTTTCAGCTCTGAGTCCTCTGAGGCCAAAGATGCTGCAGAGCAAGCAGTCTCTTCCTCAGCAGTTAGAGAACAAACTTATACTGAGCACAGCACTGGGTCTATGACAAGAGTGCTGCATGCTTTCTCTCACATGATACCCTGCTTAATGTTATGCTCATAAGCACAATAACATGTCCTCTCATCTTGTTAGTTTGGTACTCTTATCTAACCAAGAGCAGTTTATGTTAGAGACACAAGTGCAAATCCTTTTTGATTCATTTTGTATATTTAAAATATTTTCTTTTTACCTTCTCCAAGTTCAATGGAAACAGGAATGGAAATATATAGTACAAATAGAAAATGGAGGGAGAGTATTAGTATAAACAATTTTCAACTGCGTAGACACTTTAACGTACAAGAATATCAATGCCCATCCATTAAAATTAAGCTATCAATTTGGTGTATTTTGCAGGTCCATATTCTGAGTAGGTGTTTTGCACAGAAAGCAAAAAAGTTGAATAACCTCCAATACTTCTACTTATTAAAATTCAAAAAAAAAGTTTTGAACTGTTTGGAAAGATTGCTATGTTCTAAACAGAAATGCAAGCTGTTGGGTGGCTCTGTCACAGTGTGTTCACACATTGCAAAGAAGAAACATGGACATGCTTTTCTTTTAAATGACATATAAACCACATTAAAAAATTAACTTGACAATCAGAGAGCCTGCATAGGTCAAATCGAAGTCCTCTGTCTATATGTTATACTTGGATAAGGTGGTTTTGGGGGGGTCTCCTAACAGAGGAAGCAGGGGATGTTCCTGACACTTGTCAATGTTTGGGACCCTTGTCCTCCTACTGAGTTGTTCTGTCCAACCCAAATATGTGGGAAGGTGTCTAATCTTTTTGCAACTTGATATGTCAAGTCTGGATATATCCCTGGGATGCCTGCCCTTCTCTGAAGAGAAACAGAGAAGTAGATAATGGGTATGGAGGAGGTGGGGGAGGTATGGAGAAGTTAGGATACAGAAAGGGGGGAAACTTCACTCCATATGTAATATATGAGAGGATAAATTAATAAATAAAAAATAACTCAAGCATAGGTAATAGATTTTAACATTATAGGTAATGTTAAAATGGGATATTACTTTCTTCCTTTTACTTCATTTAGTAGATGGATAATGGGGTAAATATAGTAGATTTTCTTATAAATTTCCAATATAAAATGCTAAGGAACTCTATTCTTTAGAGTGTTTTCTTACACTATCAAAAATTGTTTTCAAACAAATATTTTTAAAACTCACTTTGTCCAACAAAGGTAATATATGTAAAATATGAGCATCTTGAAGCTGAAGACATTTATCTCTGTATATTAGCTTATGTGTTCATTCTTAATTCTTTAATTTATTAATCCTACAGTTAAATAATTTCCTAGAAATAGATAAATGGATAGATACATGATGTATCATATATTATATATTATATATCAACTTTATACATGAAGATTTTCGAGGCTAATTTCTTTTGTGATTGATATGTTATCAAAACATGCAATTAAACTTTTGAAGAATTATACAACTCAACGAATACCAGCATTGGAACCTACAGAACAGTCAGTTTTGAAACAACTAACATCTTTAGTCTTGTTACTATCAAGTGTATTTTGTTGTCTAGCATTCTGAACGGGCAGTTAAATTTCAGCATTTATAATACATATGAAGAGATTAAAGTTCACTCGAGTCTTAATAGCAACCTTGGTTTTCCCCAATATAAATGATTGGATATAGTAATAAAACCACCGATGAAATATATGTGGTGGTCTCTTCAAAATTATTTCAACCATTTATCTTGCCATTTCCCAAAGGTACATCCATCTTTGTAAATGTATTAGGTTTTTACTATGCTGTTATCAATTACCAAATTGATTATGATGAGATATAATTCTCTCTTGTCACAAGTCAACAATTAAATTCTGGGCCATTTTTAGGATTGTTTTAAAAATCCATGACCTAAAACAGAATTTCCCTTCATAATAAGATGTAGCTTTGTCTTTGATGCCAGCCAACTCCTAGGGGAACACCAATTATGCCAATTTTGTAAAAACAGATATATGGTGATTTTGTGTTATGGACTATTTTACACCAGGGACAAAGGCCAAACCATTCATCTCAATTTACTGAGGATAGAGGCTTAATTTGAACTCTGACCTCAGAGTGGAAAGGGCATCTGTATATCCAATAATTGCACAAGGCAATACTTTCAAAGAGAAACTTATAGGTTCACCTTCCTGCTGAGTTAATTTCTAATTAGCTATGCAAAGAACAATATTATTTCATGAGTTTGATTGTTCCTTAAAATAACCAATTGTAAGAAATGTTTAAAATTTGGCCTATTACTAATGTAGCTAAATGTTTAATCAATAATATGGATGATGGCCATTGATTGGAATTCCCCCACTTAAGGCATTATCAATCTTGATTGCCAATAGTCAAATGACACCTGACTAAAGATTGCTAAGGCTCTTGTTACTCAATGAAATTAATGGAATTTTGAAAATAGGTCATAGGAATCACACAGGTAATTGAGTTTAGATGAATAAAATGTAGAGGAAAACAAAGCTATTTTCACCATTAATTTTGAATAAAATTTTAATTTCTTTACTCATTTCTTATAAAGGAAAAGTTGTAGTGTACTTACTTGAGAGCAAGTTGTTGATCCACCAGTACCTATTACAAATATAACTGCCAGTCCTATTTAAAATAACTCTTCACAAAGAGATTTACGACTCTTTACCAGGAAGCTTTTGAGAATTAATGAGACAATTGACAAGGGCTTGAGGCTCCTTGGGGAAAATACCAAAATACCAGGAAACATCACTGTGACTACCATTACTTGCTCTGCATTTTCTTCAAGTGTGGTGGATGTTTTTAAATTAATTAATTTAGCTACTATCTTTGAGGAAGTCAGATCCAACTTTCAGCAGAATCACCACAAAGCTATTTTGCAAGTAGGTATCATGTTCAAAGCAAAGGAGGCACATGTTTCTGGATAAATTTCAAAATTTCTTTTCATGGTTTCTGCTGACACCACTACCATGACCCATGAGCTTGAGGACCTCAACCTCATGGGAAAATCGATCCTATGAATAGCAGAAAGTTATTAAGAAAAATATTTTTATTAGAGAAAATAGTCCATGCTGACTTTCTTCTCAAGAGAGAATCAAAACAGCTCAGTGAGAAAGTGCACATTTATTATTGACGACGACGATGATGATGATGATGATAATGATGATGATAATGACTGGTTTTTTAACTCAAGCCTTTGTCTGTCCCAAGTTTTTAAGGTCTTAAAACTCCTTCACTTTTTGTCTTAGAATAAAATAACTTCTATTACATTTAAAACATTACTAGTCTTCTGTTTTTATTTGCAGCTAAATAAGTGTAACATAAAATTTAAATTGTAAAAGGCTTTGCTATAACTTTTTGTATATTTAAAATTTATCCTAAGAAGTTCAAAAAAATGTCTAGATCTTACTTTTTTCTGAAAAACATATAATATAACAATATAGTCTTCTTTTAAGTTCATTTAAAAATAAAGATAACTATGGCAACAATATAACTAAATTAACTAGTGATTGTAGTTAACTTTTTATTGTGACAATAGAAGATGGAATTTTAACAAAGCAATGTAAGAGCATTAATTTTTCTTCAGGTTTGTAATTTCACATGAAGAGAACACTCTATGATGTCTAGTCAAATACATTGTCAAGACGATAGATTGTGAGTATTCCCAAAGAGAAATAGAAATTTTCAGTTAACTTAAATGTTTTTGTTTTTGTGAATGGTTGGAATACATATATTATGCATTTATATAGTATAATGTATTGTTTTGACTCATATACACAATGAGTACTGATCAATTACTTAAGTGTCACATCAAAATTGGATGATATCTTTATGCTGCAAAAATTTAAATTTTCTTCTCCTAGACAATATTTTTTTAATATACAAGGCTAAGAAATAGCCCAACCAAAAACAAACAAACAAACAGCACTTAAGTTTTACATATCTAGGAAATGATGAATGGATTCATTTTTAATTTGTACTCATTTTGGATAAAATTTAGCAACAGGGATGAATCCTTTTTTCTTAATCTAGAACAGGCTGAGGCAATGGAAAGTTGAGGCCAAGGAGGGTTGAATTAAGGATCTGGTTTTAATGCAATTCAACAGATATTTACTATGCATATTTCTTTATGTCTGTTCCTTGGCTGCTCACTACAAGCAATAACAAGTAAGGAGCTAACAGCTCCTGGCATGAAGGAATTTAGTGTGATTCATGAAGAGCACCCATAAATCACCAACGTCACAGAGAGTTTTCATCTAGCGCTGAGTAAGAGAGAGTTATGAGAATCAACAAGCTTAAAAGAACCTGTGGAGCTTTGGCTAGTTTTTCTATATTACACCACCTATTTAAACTTATTCTGGGATTGTTTTCCTCTTTATCTCTCACATCAGACCCTGTATCCAACCACTTCTGTCCAATCCCTTTACAGCCCGATTGACAGTGTGCAGAGCATGTAGTGACCAGATATCTAGACTGCTCTCTCGGGCTCTATCCCTGCCCATGCAGTGCTTTGCCATCTCCTCTGACCACCTCCCTTAAGCACTTCTTGTCCTTCCTATTGCTGAGGACAGAACCCATGGTGTGGGCCACACGCTGGAACTCTCCACTGAACCGGGTCCATAGCCTCAGTTTGTTTTTTAAAATAAGATTTGTAGATACAACATAATAATACCATTCACCCCTTCTGTTTGCTTTCCCCAAATACTCCCAAATTCATGTCCTCTTTTCATTAGTGTTGTTACATATATATCTTTTCTAATACATAAATATATAGAAATATAACCTGCTCACTCTGTTCAATGCTACCTATGAGTGTTCTCAGGGTTCATCATTTGGTATGAAAGAAATAAATGGTGTGCCTCTCTCTTGGGCCGGGCTATTTGTCCTTCTCTCTCAACATTCTATAATCGCCTATAGTTTTATGGCTAAAAGTGAGAGCTCATGAGCCCATCTTCCCTGTCCACATTAGCATGTCTGTTTGCATCATCCTTACTAAGGTCACGTTTAAAGAACCATGTTGGTGAGAGTTAATACGTATATCTTCTGACACTCCTATGAGCCACAGTGTCAAAGAAGCATCCTGTTGCTCTGGCTTTTACAATCCTTTGCCACCACTCCCCACCCTACTTGTGCAATGATCCCTGGGCCTTGGGTACAGGAGTTGTGGTATACATGCATCAGCTGGGACTGGTCTCCACATCTCCGTGTTTTGATTGGTGGTATTTTTTTAGTTATTGTTTATGTTGCAAAGAGAAAGTCTACCTTCTGATATGAGGATGAAGGTTAGATGCTCACCAACGCTGTGTCGTTCCTTTGCCTCAGAAGGAAGTGCCTTCTTCTCCATTTCTTCTTTACACTCAGAAATACTTCCAGTTTTACTCAATAAGCCTTCACCACCCTATGGAGCCAACCTAAGCTCACAAACTGCTCCTGTTTGACAGCATTCAGAAATACATGTGGCGAAATTCCCTGAGGAGCACAACTATCCTGCACTGCCTCGCTGCTATCATTAGAAGAACAAAGCAAAGCAGTACCTGGGAATCTGGTCCCTCCACTTTAGTGTCTTCCATTTCCCAGTTACATGAAGTTTCCTTTATAGGTGTCAAATCCTCCCATTCTAGCCTCTAGAGGACTTTCCTTCTCCTTGCTCGTCCCTGCCTAGCTCAGCTCTTCTCATCCCTGCAGGTTGGAAGATTAGCAGTCCTTCCCCATGAAGCTTCCAGGACTCAAATGTGAAATTTTGTAGAATCGTAAGTCGAAGTGCGCTCCTATATTGTCCCTTTATCACACTTAGCTTCAAGTTCAGGTACAAACGTTTTGATCATGCATTATGTATTTCTTCCATTAAATCAAACACTCATGAGATGATTAGAAGTATACAGCACAGGAGAGATGCTCCATAGAGACATGGATCAGTGTATAAATGAAATTTTATACTACCAACAATATTAATTAGAACAGTCATAAATACAAAAAAGTACAAAGTATGCATTCAAAAAGCAACTGCTCTTCGATGTCATACACCAGATGTGCCTTATTTTCAGTTATTTTCTCATTGTACTGGCAATTCTGAGACCCCAACAAGTCTTACAGAGTTAGAAACTAATGCTTAGGCATATTATGTAAAAAAAATGTACATGCTGTTTTAGATGCCACACAATCATCTTTTGATTTTATGACAATAGCAATTCTATTGTCCCCACTAGTTGGCACTTTGCAGTAAACAAACATGAAGGGACTGTAATTTGAACAAAAGTCTATGTGACTTGCCTCAAGGCAAATGAATGAGGATCATTGACTATCAACTTTAAAATAGCTAAGCTCAGTGATTTGATTCACATAGCCTGTGCAGAAGATATTTTAAATGTTAGTAAAAGACTTTACATGCCTTCATATCCTAATTATTTCAAGGATCTTTTAAGCAACAAATCATAAATGGAAAAAATCCTATTCTCCTTTTTATAGTAAATGTAATTCACATACTCCCCACAATATAATCCACCCATGGGGCTCTTTAAAATGCCCTACAGAATATAAAAAATGAAAGTTTCAAAGCATTTGAACTTGATTATTTTATACTAGATTATATGTATATTTACAGAAAAAAATGGATATCTGTGTCTCATATATATTCAGGTGCATATATGTTATGTGCGTGTACATGTATATTTCTTATTTTCAACATGTTCGTTGGATAATTATTATAGTTTCAATTTAGACATATTTGCATTCATATTAGAAACATTAAGCAATATGTCTTAAGATCCTTTTTATATATTACATCTATAAGACTTAACACAAATTAGAAAAACAAAGTTAGTTGTTTATTAAATGTTATGAAATTGCATCAAATGTACTCTTTTCCTAAATGTGTTGTTTCTCGTATTATCTACTTATAGTGCACAGTGAAATACCACTCAGTCTCCTGGTATGTGTAAAAGTATCCTTTTGTATGCAGAAAGATACTTTATTTACAAAGCATGTATCTTTGTTGTCCTTATGTTTACTGCCCAATATTGGTTATCTCATCAAGGGAAATTACTTTGTTTAGAAGTTCTGACAATTTTGCTCACTTCTACCTTCCTTGAAAACTGAAGGAGCTAAGGGAAGGTTACAAAAGGATATAGAAATAAAATTATATAAAAAATAAACAGGCATCCATTGCAATAAAGTCACCTAACTGATTTTAATTAGATCCATGGGATTAAATATATATATATATATATATAAATGTATATAGTTTAGTTACATTTTTATCATGCACAGTTCCATCTAATCCAATTTATATGAGGTTGCATTCATACATTTCAGTTTAATGAGTCTGTATATTTTTCTTAATATAAATATAAATATAGATTAGAGATAGAGTTAGAGATAGACATAGAGTTAAGGAGAGTGAGGGAGGGAGAGAGAGAGAGAGAGAGAGAGAGAGAGAGAGAGAGAGAGAGAGAGAGAGAGAGAGAGAGAGAGAGAGATTTCTCAAACTCCCTGTAGCCATCACATGAGATTAATACTGAAAGTGGTCAGAAATACAATAGCAAGATATGGTATCATAGCATTACTGTGCATTGGAGAAAGAGAGACTTTGTCCTTCACATGTCTTCTATATGACCCACAACTCTATTACAGATTTACTGTGAGATATTGGATAGCTCAAATCACTTATACATGCCTATCCGCAAAGTTGTCCTGGCTGAGTTCACAACCCTTTATGAGGATGAGAGTTCCTTTATCAATTCCATAGAGTGACTGACATGATGTTCAAGCAAGGGGAATGAACTTTTGTACATGTATTGCTGATGCCTTCACTATTTTTCTCAATGTGTGCATGTTCTTTCTTACAGAAAGATGAACAGTAAAGGCATCAGGATTTAATTTTAGTAGGAATATTCAGCTGAAGTTGAACGAAATGCAAAACCAAAAATTTAAGCTCTGGGTATAGGTCGGTAATCATAAGTGTGAATCAAGGACATTTCTTTTATATCTAGCATTTCTTTCAAGATTTTTGTAAGGTTGGGCATCAGTCTCATGGCCTTATTGTTAAATGATAAATTTCTTCCTCATTTGTTTCTATAATTATAAAATTAATATGTATGGAATTAGTTCTTGGTGATCTAATGTCATTGTTAATATGAAATGTATATACACACATACAACACCGGGGTGGTTTACATATTAAAGTCTTTGGAATCATTGATTACACTAAAATGTTTGAGTATTTCCTATGTCATGGACTCACAAACTAAATGATAATTCCAAATTAAAGAAATACCAGCTTGAAACCAAAACTTGCCTTCCATTATCTCTCACTGACCATTTTAACTTGCTTTGTTTCCATATCAGTGATGCTAGGCCCATTCTTATCCGTCATCACCATCATCACCACCATCATCTCTCTTTCTCTCCTGTCCCTAGCTTCCTCTCTCCCTCAATCTTTCTCTTTCTCCTTCCTTCCCTCTCTCCTACTTCCTCTCTCTTATTTTCTCTCCTACTCCCTGTATCTTTACCCTTCCCTCCTTATTCTCTCTTTTCCTATGTTTCCTTTATCTTCTCATATCTACTGTGAGGTTTTGAATGATAATGGCATCCATGGATTCATATATTTGAATGCTTGGTCTCCACTAGTTGGAATAGTTTAGGAAGGATGAGAGGGTATGGACTATTGGAAAAAGTGTGACTTTGAAGGAAGTGCAGTGTCGTTGGGAGAGTTGTGTCACCAAGGCTGGGCTTTACTTCCTTCAAGATGGCTTCTTTTCTTCTTATTGTTTTTGTTTGTTTGTTTGCTTTTGCCATCCATGAGTGAACCTTTCCCAAGGAAATCTCTTACACTCATTGCAATAATTCTCTTCTCGGATCCAGAACTCAACTACCTACAGTACATGTTGCCTGTCTTAACTGTCCTTTTCATCTTTTCTCTAGAAACAGACCAGTGGTGCAGATGACAGTCTGAGTCTTCCTTTCTTTCTTTCAAAACACTTGACTTAAACTATGTGTCAAACTCAGCTTTCTCACAAGGTCCTGAATAGCCTTTCAGAATATTGGTGAACTCTTCAAAGTCTTATTTGTGGTTGTCGTTGAGGATAGCAACCTAGGTTAGTCAGCCTAGGATCTACAGATCTCAATCAATGGAATCTAATAGGAGTGAACTAAGATTTGTTAAAAGGATGGAAAAATGGGGAAGGTGGTTAAAGAAGTTTCCCACAATTCTTTCACTTACTTCATTCACTCTAGACGTTTTTTTCTCTATTTCTTTTAATGAAAAGACCTAAAGTATATAATCAAATATATGATTCAATTTTACTGACCTACCCAAGAGATAAGAATCCATTTCTCTATTTAAATGCTTTACAAAAAGCCACATCGAGTGCTAGAGAGATTCCTAGGCAAGGAGCAGCAGGTGGCTCTGGACAATCATGTAGACTTGAACACAAATCCCGAAGAAGCTAACAGGAAGAGTAATGGGATCAGAAAGATAGTTGGAACTTGATGGTCACTAGCCCAGCTTCAAGCACGTTTTCATACCTTGCCTCAAATGTGTAGGGTAAAGAATGATAAAGAACAACTGATATTTCTTTCTAGCTCCTGACTATCGGCTTCTGTAAGCATGCACACAGGCTAACACACACATACACAAATCATACAAGGTATTTTGAGATACCCAAAATAAAATCATCAAGTATTCACATTAGCTCTGTGTAAGTAACATATCTTATTGTTTTCCTGCTTGTCAATTTGGATGAATTTGGATGATTTCATCTATGTGCACTTTTTCTCCAAAAATGCAGAGTTAAGTAGTATGACAGTAAATTAGGTTTGACTGTGTTAAAGAGAGATAGACCATTCCAGCTTCATGGAGAAATTCCAATGTGGATCTATTGTATTCCTTTCATTTTACTGATGAGTGGGAGTGCCTGGAGACTGGCCTTAAAAGCCACTGAGAGTTGATGAGGGATAGCAGTCAGTTCTACATTATTTCTGTTCTCTCACTTACCAGCAGTTTTATAAAACAATAACCAAAGTTCAGAGACCAGTTTGTATGCCATACCTTTTGGATATCTGAAAATGTTTCAAAGCTAGGATATTTTACAATTGCCATAGGGCAGTCTCTGCCTGGAACTATTCATTTAAAATAAGGGGACCAGAAGGGAAATAGAATAAAAAGGGACTCTAAGTTAGGTAGCTCTGCTGAGGTATTATTTTCCACACATTTGCCATTTGCAGTTCTCTGTGGAACAAGCTATCAAGTTTTGCACATTCTCTTAAACGGTAGAGCCCCAAAGGGGTCATGTTCATCTACTCAGATCTCATTAATGTGGAAGGCACTAAAAGGATTATGTTCTGGATTCGACTCAACTAGTTCATCTAATTACAATTCTCATGCCTATATAGAGGGAGCCCACAATACTTCATGACTTTTTCTTCAATAATAAAATCTTACACTAGGCAACACCTACAGTCTGAGCTAGCCATGAAAGTTCACTCACCTAAGAATATCTCATTGCTTCTAGGGATCTGGATAATACCATCCTCAAGAGTTGCTAGGGAAATATTTCAAATATTGTTACATTGTTGCTTCTTTGTGCACATTAGTTAATATTATTCATCTGAAGTGGCAAAGATGTGGAGAAACTATAAGTGTGACCATCTCTGCTTTCAGCTGACACATCACTTCCTAAAGGGCCTCCTCTCAAGAGTAACTCGAATGTCTAATCTGACAAAAATCTCTCAGGTTCTGTCCATAGAATAGAGATCGAAAAGAGAATTTTCATTGCATTCAAACCATGTTATCTGATGCAACACTCCAGAAATTGACCAATACCACCCTGTGCCTTGTACATTGGGACCCAGCAGCTGACTACTTGCATTCTCTCTGTGACTTTTCTATACATTTCCCCCTGGACCCATTCAGTGTTATTGCTTTGCAAGCTTCTCCCTCTACTTGGATGTCTAGATTTCTGATTGCCTCCCTGAAGAATTAGTTTACATTTATGTACTAAATAAAGCACTGGTTATTACTCCAAGAAGAGTCTTTTCTTTCCTGTCAACATTTTAGTAAGTCATTAGGCATGGTTTCTGGGAGGAGCGCGGGAGGTAGCAATGGTTTTCTAATGTGGAGGAATAGAGTTTCTCCATCGCTCTGTTCTTATATCACTAATAAAGATGTTAAGTCAGACCACGCTCAAAGCTGATCTTTAGACATCACTCATCAAATCATTACTTTTTTCCTCTCTGATTGCCCTTGGGTATTACCACCTCTTAACAAGATATTTCACCTCTACGGAGTGAAAAACAGGCTCTAAGAAGCAGCATGAGGGTGTTTTAAATGTTGCTTGTTCTCACAGTTAGATGAAAGCAAGGAATGCTGGATGGGGAAATGGCCAGCATGACTGGAAAAGCTGGCCACTTCAAAAATAAAAATGAGGGGTAAGGAAAACATATTCAAGGAACACAGAAGCTTCATTTCGTGGCTTTAACAGATGACAGTATCAAGCTGAAACGCAGCAGGGGAATCACCAAATCGCATGACCTGAGTTTTGCTCGCAGGCTTCCCAAAGCAGAGCTTCTTTGTCGTCAGTCGATTACCAAGAGTATTAATCCTCAAGTACTTTTTATCTGAACTATGCTATATATGCTATGTAATTAGAAAAAAATCTAAAAGGACATGATGAGAATTCTAAAGGTCTTCTACATTTATTTATGCAAAATTCTCCCATATTTAAAATATTCATGTAGACTCTGCATACATATATCCAGGTAACAACTAGGAAAACCTCAACAAGTCCTTTAAATCCAAGTGCTCTGGGATAACTAACACCTGCCACCCATAACACTCTCTCATTACAGGCTTCTCGAAACTCTCCAGAGCATTGTAATTAGTTTCTTTATCAAACAAACTGAATTGCTATTTGGATATTGTGAAGCAGATCTGCCTAAACACCACAGCGAAGAAGAGACTAAGAGCTGGTTTTTACTCCAGTGTCATGACAAACATTTCCTAGATGTGAGATAGGCTATTTTTTTAGTACTTCTGGGGATATTTTGACTGTTTTATTTCATTTGACAGTCGTCACAATTAACAGTTCATAAAACACTAAGATTTGAAAAAGACTACCACAGGTATTGGACATTTAGCCACTTAGTAGTCAAAAGTGTGGACACATGTATAAAATCTAATTTGCAAAATGGTCAAAGTAGTACGAAGACCTTTCTTTCCTGCCTTTCCCCCCCATTAAAAGCAGAAGGTATTAATCACTCCATCTCAATGGCGGCTGACTGAAGCTATTCACTGAGGAGGCCATTCTTGCTCATGTGGCCCATGAATAACTCTCAAGGCTTTTATTATGGCTCTGAGTGGACTCTTAACAGCACAGCCACCCTTTAGTGGTTCTCCTCCCCTCAGGCACCAGAAGGATTAAGGATAATGGCTGAAAGAAAGCATCATTGCTAAAAACAAAAGTTTTCACAGGAAAAAGAAAAAAAAGGAGAGAAAGTGGGACCAAAGTGGACACTTTGGAGACAAGTCGTGATTCATGGCCTCTGTTGTGCTCTGCCTTTTTCGCTCACTCAATGGACTCTTTAGTTTTACTGATGGATATGAAGCAAGCAACCCAGCGCACTTCGCCTAGCAACCGATATCAGCCAGGGAAGAAGGCATGTCCTCTGCTCTAAGGGAAAAACAGAAGAATTTGGCTTCGTACAAAGCAGACACATGTTCTTTTGCATCTGATCCCAAATTGATTATCAAGAAGGATTCAGCAAATGCTAAATAATTTTGTTTTATGTGAATGTGAACAATCCCTCGAACTAAATATCAGCTGGTCTACTTGCTATGTAGCTGGCTTTCAAATGCTAGGCCAGTCAATTGATTCAAAGACTCAGTTTTGATTTCTCAGTGCACCCTCTTGGTGACCTCTTATAGCTCAAAACCTCCATCCTCCAAGGAATATATGTGTCCAGTTCTTCGATCATTGCAAGTGCAAAAAAATATGTATACATTCCTGGAGCAATCCCTGACTATAAACCTTAGCGTGGAATCCGGCAGAAATGAGCCTATAAAAGCATTTTTGTCTGGCTCTCTTATTTGTGTGCTATGTTCAGTTCCTGGTTAAAATGATTTAAAAATAACATCTTGAGAAAAGTTGGGCTACCTTGGAATTTAATTTCAACATAAGAAGACACATTACAGAAGCCAACAAAAGCCTAGAAAATCCCAAAATTTCTATCAAACAATTGTCATGGATGTGAGAATCTCACAAAAATGCAAGAAGACTTCTGAGCTTGGAAATTTTTCTTGTGAAACTATAAGTGTCCTGTAAAATTTTAAAAGCAGGGTAGGCCTTGCTTTTATTCCCACTTTATACCCATGAAACCAGACAGTCCAAAGAAAGACTCTATATTTGCTGCCAAATAAGTACCCAGATGTTATAAATATATTATTTCTGATATTACTGTCATACATTAAAATTTGACACCACTCAAGTTTTCAAATCACCACACTGAGAGTGAAGCATGAGAGTGTATCTTGTTTTAAAGTTGCAATGTCACCAAACACAATGACCATGCTTGGGGAGAAGAGACCAAAGGACTGCTTCAATGTTTGGAAGTGGAGGGGTCACGCACAACCTGAATGTTTTTGTATTGCTGGTTTTCAACCCAAAATTAAGATTGTAAAGAGGAAAAATATGAAGACCACACACAGAGCCACATCCCTTTACTCTTAGGACTTGGCAGGCAGAGGCAGGTGGATTTCAGTGAGTTTGAGGCCACCCTGAACTATATAGGTAGCTCTGTGACATCTTCAATAGTGAAACCCTGTCTCTAAAAATTAACGATAAAAACAAAGTTTCGGTGACAAAGGTCATTTTGTCACTGCCAAAGGAAATTTTCTTTTTTTTTTTTTTCCAAATTTTGTGTTTTTGGAGTGGGGTGGGGACAAAATTAATTAGTATTGTCTCACCAGCACAGCTTGCCTACTTTTGATCCTTCCTTCCTCTCCTTGCTTTGACAGACAAGATTTTCTAAGCCAAGTTGTTCTGAATGTCGAGTGTAGTAGATAATGGATAACCTTGAAAGTCTGACAGGCTTCTCTCTACCTCCAGCAGCATGTGCCACTATGCCAAGTTCATACTGGAAATCAAACCCAGAACTCTGTGCATGCTATGTGTCTTAGTCAGGGTTTCTATTCCTGCACAAACATCATGACCAAGAAGCACTTGGGGAGGAAAGGGTTTATTCAGCTTACTATGCACATTGCTGTTCATCACCAAAGGAAGTCAGGACTGGAACTCAAGCACGTCAGGAAGCAGGAGCTGATGCAGAGGTCATGGAGGGATGTTCCTTACTGGCTTACCACCCCTGGCTTGCTCAGCCTGCTCTCTTATAGAACCCAAGACTACCAGCCCAGAGATGGTCCCACCCACAAGGGGCCTTTCCCCCTTGATCACTAATTGAGAAAATGCCTTACAGTTGGATCTCATGGAGGCATTTCCTCAACTGAAGCTCCTTTCTCTGTGATAACTCCAGCCTGTGTCAAGTTGATACAAAACTAGCCAGTACAGTAAGTATGTATAAGTATGTATCAGTAAGTATGATACCTACTGATATCCCCAGTGATGGTACTGCTTTGTATGGGTTTACAGTCTACACAGACATTTATGTATGCCCAGCACCCTGGAGGCTAAAGCAAGAGGATCACCTTGAATTAATTGAAGGCATGTCAGGGGCACATATTTAGGTCTAGGCTGATTGAACAAAACCATGAAGCCTTGCTTTAAAAGAAAAGGAGCAATACAATTGATATTTTTTTCTGTTTTGTATTCAGTTTCTCCTACCACTCATAATAAGAGTGAGAAAGATAAAACAGCATTTGGTTAATAAACATGTGTTGCTGAAATGTATGTGAATGGTTTAGACACAGAGGCTGTTGTGTGCAACTGAGGAAAAATGAAATGCCCTGTATAATTGAGTGGATCAACAATGCACATGGCTTTCAGTAACTACAACACTGTTATTTGGCAACACATAAGCATTCCTTTTAAAGTTCTCAAGCCAAAGTCAGAAGGTTTGCTGTTAAATTCATCTTAAATCCCCCTTAATGTAGTGCAATTTTGGAAATTACATTTTAATTTTCACACATCTCAACAAATTATTTTAAGCATATTTTATCATTTTTATCATTTGCTAGTACCCGGGAACACATACCTCTGACCTTGGCTTCTAAAAATTTACACACTTTAAAAGAAACAATAATGATATCTGATTCCAAAGATACCTCCCATTTTCATGGTGCATATGGACATGTTAATTAGTTCTAGTTCATGCCAGAAATTTTGGACAAATCCCTTCAATTCCAGGATGTTTACAACTTGGTGGTTGCTGTTTGGATTTAAATGTAGTGTAATGGAATACTTGAGTTATGTCCCATGATCATTAGCTAATTTCTAAAAAAGCTTGTGACCAAAAACAAGGGAAGGAGATCATACACCAATCCTAGCCACAGCCACTTAAAAATGGCTGCTAAAGCCACAGTGCTGCACAGGATTCCAGTTCCCAAGGTCAGGATCTCACATTGCTTTTCCTAGCAGCTCCACTTAGTACTCACAAAAGAAGCCTATTGCAAAGCCAGTTATTAATAATGAGAGAAAAGAGAACAACGCCACAGACTTGGAATATTTGCCCATTTCATACTTCATCAATGTATCACTCCATCCAAAACAAAACACAGGCATAGAATACATGCAGTTTGCTCAACAGAATGTAATTGTTTCTTATGGATGGTAAGGTCAGGAATGTTCATATTGTCTAGTCCAAAGTTTTTTTTTTTTCTTTTAAATCATTCAGTTACAATGTGTTCAACCAAAAGTACATAAAAGAATCTAAAATGAAGGAGGCCTTAGATTTGGACAGTCAATGCTGTTTTGTGTGTGTGTGTGTGTGTGTGTGTGTGTGTGTTTTGTTTGTTTGTAACAATCCAGAAAATTAGTAATAAAAAAGATATGTGATTTGTAAAAATAATAGAAACTCATTGCTCCTCTTGAGTATAGATAAAAGCTGTATTTATTTGGTACTCAATGGGTTTGTCTTACACAGACATTTCCCCATGGTACTTATTTTAGAACCAAAAACTGTAGGTAAAATATTAAAAATATAACTGTAAAATGTAAACCCACATGAAGCAAACTACAGTATTATATCATCATATAACATTGGCTAACAAATATGGCTGTTTGCAGAAGGCCTTTTATGTATCCCTTTCTGTCCTAACAAACACTATTCACTTGGGAATGCTAAGGATTCTGTGATCAGCGTATAATGTGATGGCAAAGCATGTCATAGCATGCCTGTGACAGTTACATAGGTGTGGTCACAGATGAGTCCATTAAAGCAAAAACATTTTTTTTTATCAGCTACCTAAAGACTCATGTTAAGAAAAGTCTTACAAAATGTATCATGAATGGGTGTCCCCAATGACAGCCAAAGCTAATGTTTGATAGTCAAAATCTCTTTCTACTTGTTCCCTTGTTTATACAAGTCAGGGATTGTAAATTCTGTGATTTTCAGCTTAGAACTTCTCTTCAACCACTAAGTGAAGTTTTCATCATCCAGTTAACTGAAATGAACTTGCCACTTTGCAGAGATTTAAAGAATATGAAATGTAAAACAGTAATAGATAGAATAAAAGAGAAGACTCTAGTATTTACTTAGTAGGTCCTTGTGTTTCTCAAAGAGCCCTGCAAGTTTGCTTGTCTATAAATCAGCACCCAATGAGCATGTGTGGAATCAGATGACAGCCACAGCATTGCCAAGCTAATTCTCTTATAATTAGAAAACACCTGGTCAAAACCATCTTAGTCTCTAAGATTTGATTTGATTTGATTCCTACATGATAGTGTGGGTTCCAACTAAGTACCTACATTTTCTTAGATTTAGGTGTCCACGTGTCCAAATACTAGAGGACATGTAATATATTTTCAAATGAGTCTTCTCCCTCTTCGATTCTATCCTTCTATAATCTATAATTCATACCTTTAAATCTGCTAAGTAGCAAGTTCACTTGTGTTCACTAAATATGGAAAACTTCACAGAGTAATTGGAGAGCATATAAAAGACCAAAATTACAGGTAGAATTCTAAATTCTGACTAGAGGAAATTTAAGACATATTATTACAGTGTGAGATTGTTTCATTTCAAATCTTCAAATTGAGTCTGCACTGATCATTACTTCATTGGAAAAAATACATTTAGTTCATATATTACTGGTGAAATTTAAAAAACAAAACAAAACAGATATCATAATTGTTTAAAAAGTTTAAGTGTAGAGTTACTATATGACCAAGAAATTTTACTCTTGGTTAAATAAAAGCATGTTCAAAAATCAGTGCACATTATACAACTTAAATCTCCATCAAATCTCACTCTATCTCCAATGAGTCAGACTATTATGAGTAACAAAAGGATGGAGTTCTTATACATGATCCAATATGGATGGCTTCTGAAAGTATTGTGCTAGATAAAGAAACTAGTCATAAAATACTGTGTGTGTGCGTGTGTGCAAGCTATGCTATATCAAATTGACAGGAATTCATTTTCTGCCTCTGGATTACAGGTGTGTACCACTAGTTCCAGTCTAAAATATATTTAACAAGACTAGTTTAGTGGAAAACTAGACAAGCAATTGATTAAGAATAAACTGGAGACAAATAATTTTCCATATTAGAAGGAGAGCAGTATATAGGGAAGAAGGCAGAGGAGTCATATGGAGGGTAAAATTCATTTTAAATTAGATTGTAGTGAGGTTGTCCAACTCTGTACTTATACCTGAAATTACTAAACCTTATGCTTTAATGAAAATTTTTATGGCATATGGAAGTGCTTCTCTGTAAGACTAGTTATATATATATATATATATATATATATATATATATATATATAGAGAGAGAGAGAGAGAGAGAGAGAGAGAGAGAGAGGCCAGAGTTAGAGTGGCCAAAGTTAGAGAGTATGTATTTTAGATTTCATTTGAAATTTGTAAATAAAATTTTCAGTTAAGACTTCTGTGGGATATTGTCTTAACTCTAGACTGAGTATCAAGATGTATTAAAAATTAATGACAATGAAAGACAGAACTGTTCCCACAGTTGACAGGTGATCTACGCATACACACTCTGCACATCCATTGGCTTCGTCTTGAAATGTGTGTATCCACCTTCAAACACACACGTCCACACATGATAAATAATAGTAATTTTAAAAATTACATCAATCTTTGAAACAGTTTCTACTTATTATATCCCCAATCATAGCTCAGTGTAGCGTCTATTGTTAACAGGCCCTTGAATAAATCAACTGTATGTACAAGTGGATAATGTGCAACATGAGTGATAGATATTACTTTCTAGCTTCCATTAATAATCTTACAAATATTACAGAATTGCATATTTGGGGGCTAATTTTAGAACTTATCTATTTGGTTCTACTTCCAAATTAAAGCAATCATTATTATTTATTGGAAAATTATATAGAAATTGAAATATATACTTAATACCCAGAAAAGTCTCAATTTTTGAACTGAATGTCATCAGATGAGTTGGTGTTCCTGGAAAGGAGTGGACTGTTACAGCATTTCAGAAGCATTTTAAGAAATTCATTGTCAAAACCCATACAACACTCAGAGCTATGTTAAACAACTATAGCAGTGTTCATGTGGGAGGAGAGAAAAGATGACTGTGGTAACCCATTGTAGAAAATACTCTTTGCTTGATACAAAGGAGTTATATTAGAGCAGATTGCCAAATCCATACCTTTTGCCAAGGAGAAAGCATAACATCAAGTCAGCAGAAATCATATAACTGCAAATTTAATAACTTTCTCAGTTTGTATAGGTGCATAATGCATACACATATATCCTCTCTCTCTCTCTCTCTCTCTCTCTCTCTCTCTCTCTCTCTCTCTCTCAATGTCTCTCAAAAACACAAATACACACAACACAAATACATACACATCATCATACTTCAAGTATTACCAGTACAGGGCCTATTTATAAAACTCAACAACACAAAAGCACTCCGTAAGCACGTTTTCATTTATTCAACAAATATTTGACTATTTACAGTGTGTCTGCCAGTGCCCTGGGCTTTGGAGGAACACTGGTAAATGTGACAGTCAAAGCTAAGTTCCTGGCATATGTGCTCAGTGCAGGTGTCTGATGACAAACAAACCTATAGCGGCACTACATATTGACTGCTAGCAAAGCAAGTTAGTGTCTCCTGTCTCTTTATGTCTTTCTTACAAAGTAAGTAGCTCCTGGAGTTTTCCCAACTGTATCCAAAAATATTTATTAGAAGGAAGATCCTAAGCCACAGAAAACACATGTGGTCACCTCTAGGCAAATGTGTTTAGAGTCCGATATAATGAAGACAACATCATCACTTAGGAAAAGAGCTTTATAAGCTATCTTATTAGCCATGTTAAAACGTTCAGGTCCCATACTGAGAGTTCTTCACAGTAAGGCTAATTCACTACTTGGCCATCTTCCTGGTCTCCTTCTCTAGCTAGGTCACAAAGAAACTTGAAGTCACACAACTTACTGTGGCATGACTAACAAAGTTCATCACCTGTGTGTGACCAGAGAACCTCATGTTTTGACTCATCTCCCATAAGTGTAGCATCCTTAATTTTAATTGTAGACATGCTAATATGTTAATCCATTTATATTCCTTAAAACACAATCACATATGCACAGGCACACATACCCACTCCCCCCCCCATCCACACACTCACATACACACATCCTTTTCTTTTCTTTTTTTAAGGCATTTTTTATTAGATATTTTCTTCACTTACATTTCAAATGCTATCCCCAAAGCCACCTATACCCTCCCCCTGCCCTGCTCCCCAACCCACCCACTCCTGCTTCCTGGCTCTGGCATTCTCCTGTACTGGGACATATGATCTTCTCACATCCTTTTCTAACCAGAGGTGAGTAATATAAAATATATGTTTAAGACAGACCAAGGTGTAATATAAATAGTACTTCAAAAGGGGCAATTTTAGAAATGTTAACTAACAACTACAATTTAAAACCATCCTGGGAAGGCTCAACAGATTGCCTCTCTGGATCAGGTGGCAACCTCTGAAGTTGGGGTCTAATGTGAGGAAGCTGGATGGTTTCTGTATAATCTAGTAGTGGGACAGCAGTGTCTTCCCTTTCTTAACTTTTACTTCCCACTCACGACATGAGCAGTGTTGTCCTTCCACTGGGTGCTCACATGAAGTTCTTCATTCTTCCAGGCCCAAGCTTTGGGGTCTACCATCAAGGACTGAGACTACCAAAATTCTAAGCCCAATCATGTACAATTTCTCTTTATATCCTGATTATATCAGGAACCTCTTACAGCAATTGAAAGTTTTTTGTTTGTTTTGTTTTGTTTTCATAGTCCATGTTTCCAAAAAAAGATGATATCTGAATCAAATTCCAATATCAATAAGTAATTGAGTAACTTTACCAGCTCCAAGATCTAGATTAGGGCATTTTCTGTAAAGATCACATACAAAGACCTAGGGTCAGCTAAACGACTTCCTCTACATGTTTATTCTAGGCAGACAGTCTGAGCCACTGAAAAGATAGAAGAAAGTCTGGATTCACAGAGTCTTGCATATCTTGTTCCAGGCTTTGTGGAAGCCAGGAGCAGAGAGCTACAGAAAAAACACACATTTCATTTCCATGTGGAGTGAAGATCCTACTGACTAAAGAGTGGAGAACTAGGAAGGGGAAAGGGAAGGGATGCTTACCAAGCCTGACTGCTTAGTATTAATAAAGCAGAATCAATAATTCTAGAATCTGGATAAAAATTTGACATTCACGGAAGAATATTTTTAGCTTAGAATGTGTTTTAAATTATTCATAAGATGGTAGATGAGAAAAATGTGATAAAATCAAGCTAAGTTTCAGATGTTCCATGAAGAGCTGGGCATGAGGCATGAGAACAAGTCAAGATGATTCATTAGTTTGGATCATCAAAAATGGGAATAATGAAGCTATTTACTGAGATGGAAATAACTACAAAATGGCATGTTCTATCCTGGGCTTGAATTTGCTGTAGTGTCATTAGTTATTAAGCTAAGATGCCACATAGTCAGAGGGACCTGGCAAACAGTGTTCCAGGCCCTGGAGATAGGCAAGCTATAGACCCATCATGGTAAATCCAACTCTTCTGCGGGATGATTAGGACGTTTCAGAGACGTCAGCATACATATGGATGAGATGAAAGATTGTGAAGAGTGGTGGAAATGAAGAAGAACACAATAATGACTGAGGCCTGGTGACTCCAACACTATTTTGAATTATAGATAAGTAGTTGGGGTGTGTGTGGTACATGCCACAGACAATGTTAAATATTCATCTTGACATAGCACCCAACTAAAAGACTCAAAGGGGGATTTTGCAAAACTTTCTCCTCAAAAAGAGAATAATCATTCAGTCATTTTTTTTCATTCAATATCTTTTAAAGAAGAAAATTAATAGCCTGTCATGTACTGATTGAGATTTGAAGGTCTGTACCTGGAGAAACTGAAAGAGAGAGGACAGTTTTGCTATTTAATATTAATTCTATAAAATGTTATTTTATAAGTTCTATTTTTGCTTGAAGACAGATCTGGAACTTCTGTTTGTCAAGGTTTGAAAAACATAGTATACAAACATAAAGAAAAGTAAGGATATGTAAACCAAAGTTACATACACCTACAACAAACAAATATTTACACCCTTAGCTGTAAATCTGACCAATTACCATTTTATAAATACTGTATACAATCTCCTTCACTTTTCAAATGTGTCTCTACTGATGGGGTTTGCAGCCCCATAGGAGGAACAACAATATCAACTAACCACTAACCCCAGAGCTCCCAGGGACTAGACCACCAACCAAAGAGCATACATGGTGGGACTCAGGTCTCTAGCTGCATATGCAGCAGAGGATGGCTGAGTTGGTCATCAGTGGGAGGAGAGATCTTTGTAACTATGAAGGCTGTATGCCCTAATGTAAGGGAATGCTAGGGCCAGAAAGTGGGAGTGGGTGGGTTGGTGAGCAGTGGGGGGGGGGGGGGAGGGGGGGTCAGAGGGGAAACTGGGAAAGGGGATAACATGTGAAATGTATATAAGATATCGAATTTTAAAAAGTCTCTCTAATTTCTTTTACAATGTCCAAAACATAAAGAAGAAAAGAATAAAGGAAAAAGGGAAGGAAGGGGAATGGGAAGAAAGAGGAAGAAGGAAGCAGAAGAAAAATAAGAATAAAAGTAAGTGGCTGGCTCAATGGTTATGAGCACTGACTGCTCTTCCAGAGGTCCTGAGTTCAATTCCCAGCAACCTTATGGTGGCTCATAACCATCTGTAACAGGATCTGATGCCCTCTTCTGGCTTATTTGAAGATAGCTACAGTGTACTCATATTAAATAGATAGATAGATAGATAGATAGATAGATAGATAGATAGATAGATAGATAGATAGATAGATCTTTGGAGGGGGTGGAGAGATGGCTCAGCAGTTAAGAGCACTGACTGCTCTTTCCAAAGGTCCTGAGTTCAATTCCCAGCAACCACATGGTGGCTCAAGGCCATCTGTAATGGGATCCAACGCCCTCTTCTGGTGTATTTGAGGACAGCTACAGTGTACTCATATACATTAAATACATACATACATACATACATACATACATACAAGATAATCCCTCCTCCATTTTTCTAACATTATTCAAAAGCCAATTTGCACATGAGAAGTAAATTTATCTTTTGCTTCAGGGATATATATATATATCCATGTATAAGCTATTTCCTTGTCTTTCCATAGTTTTACTGTCAAAGATGCTATTTTTACAAGCTAGTCAGAAGCAAAATGACAAGAGCTTTTTGTGTTCTCTCTCTCTCCCTCTCTCCCCCTTCCTCCCTACCCCCGTGTGTGTGTGTGTGTGTGTGTGTGTGTGTGTGTGTGTGTGTGTTTGCATGATCATGACTTTTACTTTGAGATTTTCCAGTTTAATGTTCTAAGTAATCCTTTTGGTTTATGGTCCGCATGTTGCATAGCATCAAAGGTTATTCAAACAAAGCCAATTCAAATGTGATATTACTGCTCAGCTACAAGAACAAATTTCAGGTTACTTATATGCAATTCAAGTTCTTAAATGGGCTACATATGGCTACGATAATGAGCCCATTACTGAAAGGAGCACTTTAGCAAAATGTATAAACCTATATGAGATTATGCATCTGCGCTGTGCACACACATTATCTTTATCTCCCCAAATACCACATGTGTCATTTTCATTTAGTAATAGGTAAGGAGTAAAGAAGAGAAAACCATTATCATTGTGAAAACACCTTTCAGAAGTATTGTAAAATTATCAAATTGATATATGAGATGGGATTATAATTTAAAATCTTGCAATCATTCAAATTATATCCCTTTTACTGATTGAAACCACTGTTATTTAAAAGCAAAATTTACTAAACAAAGCCTAAATTCATTACACATTCTATTTTACAGGCAGCAAACCCTCAATATGGCTATTTGTTTCAAAAAATATCTTCACATGAAACATTTTTTTAAGTTCATCATCAGTTCTGAACTAACTCAGTATTTATTCTTCATGGCTTGCTATAAGGAAGGATTCTGAAAACTCATAAATAATATTAGCACAAATTTTCTATGAGGAGGCAAAACTCTAACATTTTTTCATGCACCATAAAAATGCACATATAAATAACCCACCAAGCAAATTTTAATGCAAATCTATGTATCATTTGTCACTGAATAAAATTAATTTCTATGTTGAGCACAAGGATAGTCAGTATATCTTTGGAATGGTACAAGCTTCTCTAAATTTGAAATTCATGTGGAAAATAAGCCCACAGCTCTGAGAAGGACAATAAGTAAATAAATATCACAGAATCCAGGATGAGCACAGAGATGAGGGATTCTATACACCAGCCTCTTCATTGAGTATGTGAATGCAGGGTCCCAAGCCTTGCAACAGCCTAGATGGCAGTATTGTCCACATCCCAAATTTTCAACAATCCCCATGGAAGAGCTGTCACCCTTCTGAAGTACCTAAAGACAACCCAATGTCAAATGGATGGCTATGTGTAAATTCAGTAAGAATGTCTATAATGACTTTGATTCTGACCCAGCAGATTCTAAACACAAACTAGTTTTATATATATGAAATTTCACGTTGTCTCTTTGGTCTTAACTCTTTTACCTGTAGGCATTTTTTTTTCATTTTATTACTATGCACTTGCATGCAGATGATCCAGACCCCAAAACTGCCTCTTTAATTTATAATGGAAAATCAGAACAAAGCTTCCAGACATGTCTTTAGAGAGGAGAAAAGGGAGGAGGGGAATAAAGAAGGGGGTAAGAGGAGGAAGAGGAAGGGTAGGGCATACAAGAGAAAGAAGGAAAGAAGAGAGAGAAGGATAAAACAGATAGGAGGGGGTAGAGGAAGTGAGGGAGTGTGGGAGAAAAGGAAGACAGAAGTAGTGTAAGTGCTGCTGGTCCACTACACTGGTTAATTGCATTTGTTTCATACATATCCAAACATCTTAGTGCATTAATTGCATTCTGTAATAATCTTTTCGGAATCCCTCTGTCACGTCCATGAAGCAGTTTAATTGTATTCTTCCCCGAGACTCTAATGTTAAAAATGATGATAATTCTACCTCCAATATGTAATTTTTAAATGCATTGCTATGGAAAAGTCTTAGTACCACAATCAAACATATTTGGAATGCATAAACCTTTGTGTTAGGATGATATTCAGGTAGTGTAAAAGCAAGCCTGTTAGAAATAACATGGGTATTGATATAATGATAGAAATCACCACAGTGTCAATTGAAGTCACCAAATCCTAAGCTTCTACTATTTTTCAGGGAAGGAGAAACACTGTACCCACATTCACTGCTTCTGGGTTGCTATTACTTGGAGAAGAGCAAATGAACTCATGTGCTCCGCAGATGAAAACAGCCACTTGGCAGTAGGTGCACTCATCTTCTATATTGCCTTGTGTTTATAGATAGCCTTCCCTTTGAGTCTGATACTCAGGCTCTGCATAGCAGCTGCCAGACCCACAGTTGCTCCTACAGATGGGCAATAATAGGCAATGTCCCAAGTAATGAATTCAAAGGAAAGTTTATGTAGCAACATGTTATCGTGGTGTCTTAAATATTTGGATTAATATGCTTTAGATTCTTTATAAGCATTAGAAATGAAAGTTATTGCCATGCTTAGGACATGGTGGCTCAGTCCACTCATCATATATAACACTGAGGGATATATATATATATATATATATATATATATCCCTAGAAAGCTAACACCAAATATGTTTTAGTTTCAAAGAAGAAACCCACAGTATATTTATAATTATTAATACTTCTCATTCAAACAGCTACAGAAAGGCTTGGGTAATGATCTCACAAGAACCTGATATTCAGGGAGGCTATCCCAGGAAACTAACTCTGAACAAAAGACAGGAAAAGCAGAGGTTGAAAACTGTCTACTCGACAGAGTGGCACAGCCTAGCGGGAGATACCTACAGCACCTGTTCTGAGTCTCCATTGTGTTTGCCCACTGGGGACTCAGCTGAGGGCTCCCAGCCTGCAGCCAGCCCAGAGTGGGTACTGCCTCCTTCCTGGAGCCTCGCCCAGTCTCACTTGTGACAGTTTTCTCTCTGTGATCTAAATCCTTCATTCTGATTTCGCGCTGGGATAGCATTCATGGACACACAGGTGATACACTTTGAACCTAGAGATACCCGTATCAAATCCTCACTGAATGCACCTCCAAGTATCTCCTACTATAGTTCTGCAGTTGAATGCCTAAGCCAAAGTTTAGATACCAGAACAAATACCAAAGAGAGAGAGTAGTCACAACCATTCTGGTTTCTTTCTTAGCATTGTTTTTAAATAGTTACTCTTCTAAGCTGGGAGCCCATCACTTATTGCTAAACTCCCCAATTAATGAATCACAATAACAGTAACAATAAGGTGTTCCACTAGCATCAGGTTAGAAACAAAAGACACAGAACCTCTAGCCCTGAAGAGCTTGTGCCTCGCCAAACACACTCCCAACTACACTGTCATTTTCTTTAGAAGGCACAACAATCTCAGAAAGAAAGGGGTGCTTAAACTCACCATCAATCCGAATGCAGAGAAATCCAAAGAGCAATAATAGTGTAAACATCAGAGGATTCATTTTGACATATGAAAAAGGATCCAGGTTGTTTAAGAAACCAATCCCAGAGAGCAGAAGTACAAAAATAAGTATCAAAAAAAGAGGTAGGTCCGAAGTTTAGACTTTCCTAGAGATTAATTAAGGTCAAGAAGAGCAAAATGGCAACATCGGAAGCTGTTGGTGAAGAGGTCTGTCACGGGACGCATTAGGTGCCATCCGAATGAACCCAGGGGACTCCAGAGCCGCTGCACTTCCACAGGCTGGCTTCCTAAATTCCCACAAATTCAGCCCAGCTGGCGGGACTATTCACGTGCGTCTAGCCCTGTCTCCTTAGACTCCATTGCAATCCAAACACAACTTCTTTCTTCGGAAGTCAAGAAGATGATGGGGGTACAAAAAAGACCTAATTCCTAGAAAGTGTTCCACAAACTTGCCAACGCGCTGCGGAGCAACCATTGACCTGCCCACCGGGTTTTCTCTCCCCTTGGTCTCCTCCGTAGCAGCACCACTTCGCGGAGTTTTGTTTTGTGTGGTTCTGTTTTCACTTAACTTCCATCCTAAGGATGTGTCAAAGCAGCACTTTGTGAGCCGGCCCTCTCCTCCGCAGCCTGGTCGCCTCCCTCGGAGTCTCTGGTTTCCAAAAGGAAGGAAAAGAGGACAGAAGGACGGCTTGGGTGGAGAATGGGAACTCCTACGTGGTGAGGGAGCGAGGAGGAGGGCGAGGAGAAGAAGCAAGGGAAGAGGGAGGGGCTGAGCTGAGGCCGCGGCCACCCGGGAGGGGCCGCCCCGGAGAGATCTAGCGTCCAGCTGCTGCTGGCGAGCGCCGCCAGATCTAGGAGCTCCGGACCTGGGAGCCCTGAGGATGCTCACGCGTGGTCCTGCCTCCGGGAGTAGTGCTGCCTCCAGCCTCTTTCGGGACAGCCACTGCTTCAGAGGCGGAGGCTGCGCTGCGACCGCCTCCTCCAGCAGCTGCCGGGGGTTGGAAGGACTTGGAGGAGGGAAGGCGAGGAAGCAGGAGAGGAGGGGAGTATAGAGCTGCTCCCAGTATACCCCCGGGAGGGGTTGAAGGATGGAGGGGTGTACACGGATCTCCACCTCCACCCGATCACTGTCCCGTGCAGTGGGAGACAGCCCTCCCCGGGGTCCGCGGAGCAAGGGTTACCGGGCAAGCGATGAGTCTTAGGGGGGGACGAAATAAACCAATGTGGAACCGCTGCGGGCTCGCTAGGACTGCCATGAACTCTTTCCCATTCTGGGAGCCTCCTGGGCGTCCCCCTCCCTCCCTCCTCCGGAGGGGTGAGGTGGGCTTCCAGCCTCCTGCTCTTCACGCGGCCCGTTTAATGGGCAGGTAATTTTCTCGGTGAGTGATTTCATGGAAGCCCTTCCTAATTATTCATCGCTCCGTCTGCGGGAGCTGCACAAGAGCTTTTCTAGAAAAAAAAAAAATCTTCCAGGACCCAGGGCACAGCCTCATTACCTGTTAAAATCACCACACACACACACACACACACACACACACACACACACACACACTTCACCTTTTACCAGAAAGAAGCTGGCCCACAGGGAGAGCAGGGGACTGAAAGAAGTATCTATTGGAGTAGAAAGGTTTTGTGTACATACACCCTCTGTGGTTGTAAGTGAACTTGCCCACCCCCCCACCCCCCACCGCACCACACACAAAACCAACTATGTGGATGTAGGGGAGGGTTATCTCTAACCTCGGCCGGCTTGTTTTAGCCAAGATCTATGGCTAACTACGGAATCCCCAAGAGAAAATAGGGGGAGGACTGGCATCGCGCTAATGTTGCTCAGTTGCCTTCTGACCTCTCAACACTCACTGACTATAATTCGGGACCTTGTGATAAATGAGTCCTGCAGAAGACTCTGGGAATGGAGGAGGTCGAGGATCAAAAGACTTGGAGGAAGTGGTTTTCTAGAGCCTTCGATCTTTTTAGGACCTCTAAAAGAGAATTAGGAAAAGCAGCCACTGATTTAGGAACGCTGATAACCCAACTAGGCTAACAGGAGCTCGAGCGGAATTTCTGCCCAAGCACGATAAAAGGGAATACATTCCAAGCAAAACCTACCGAATAGATGCTATTAGGGCTGGGGACAGTTAGAGAAGGCCACTTTCAATCAGTTTCCTGCTACTGTCTAAGGTGCTCTGACATGGCCGTTGTGGCCGGACCCACGTGTGATCAAAAGCTTTGCTTGGTAACTGTTTGGTGCTTGTTCAGGTGATTATAAAAGCGCCTGACAGGAACTCACGCAGGTCCCTGAGCCAAGCAGGCCTCTGCTTGGCGAGTCTTTAGTTCCCCCTACTGGAAAATATTAGGAAAGAAACGATATTTGAGGACATTTGAGGAGCCTTTTGTTTGGTCGGATGTGTTTTGGTGCCTCCATTGAACTTAGATCTCCATTGCTTATAATTAGAAATGGAGTGTTTTTCCCTCAAAAGAAAAGCCAACGACATTTAAGCAAGCACTTAGGAGAGTTCTCTTGGCATTCCAGGAGGCTTGTTCATGATGGCAATAAAACTGTCATTGGTCAAAGGGCAGAACTCAAACCACACTTCTCATGAAGCATCAAAAGTCATTTCTAGCAGTTTTGAAGTACACTCTATCCTCATAAATAAAAAAGAAAGCACTTTTTTTCCTTTTTGGCTAAAGATTGTACTTCAAAACTGCTAAATTCTTCAAGTATTGACTCCAAAATTAGCATCATATGCAAAGAAAGAAAGAAAGAAATAGAGAGAGAGAGAGAGAGAGAGAGAGAGAGAGAGAGAAAGAAAGAAAGAAAGAAAGAAAGAAAGAAAGAAAGAAAGAAAGAAAGAAAGAAAGAAAGAAAGAAAGAAAACAAGTTTATGTGTTGTAATCCGGCACCACCTGAAGACAGGAGTTCTATGTTTGATAACACCATGAAAAAGAAAAATCCAAGAGTGTCCTGGATTAACTTCCGTTACCTCTCCAGGATGCTAGAAAATAGTTGATTATGTAAAACTTTTGTCTTGGACATTGTATTAGGTTTTAAGTCAAGTATTGAAAAACAAATCTCTCTTGTTCTTCTATCCAAGAAACAACTCCTCTAATCTCAAGCAAATTATATTGCTCCTGAGTTCAAAACTTTTTTCTTTCCAACAAACACAAGTTCCATAATGATATTCTGCAAGAATTAAAAATCAAATAAGCTAATGAGACTTTCAATGTTAAGGAAGATCTGGGAAAAGAGAACCGGCATATTCCAATCAGGAGTTTTCTTCTGGCTTCTAATTTAACTACTTTCCAATTACAAGAGCATTTCTTAAAAAAAAAAAACAAAAAAAAAAAACAAAAAAACAAAAAAACCCAAAAAACTATCAAATCATTCAGGAGTCAGACGAGTGTGTTTGGAGAATCAGAGAGAATGGATGGGAGAGGGCCCACCCAACAATTCCTCCTGTCTCCTAGGGTAGAAATTGCTGCATTTTACTTCACAGAAATGTATTCACATGTAGAGTATGAAGATGACTTCCACAGAGGAGTTTTATTTAATACTTTTATTTAATAAGTCAGTTTTTGCCAAACACCAGTATTTTATATTCACAACTACCTTACAGAAGTCACAGAAAAAAAGGTCAATGACTTTGTATTGATGCCTTCTTGTGTGTAATTATTTCTACTAAGAAATTAAAACTGAAGCAAAGTTATTTTGGAGTGTATATTTTATATTTTTTCTTGAACACAAATTTGGAATTGATTCATATAAGAATGCTTTGCCAATATCTCCTTTGATAATGTAATGTACCTAAAGAAAACATGATATATCAATGCTAGTTAAAGGAAATTTTAAGGTAATAATCAAAGCTTTCACATTAAATAAGCAACAGTAAGAGGTCCTTAGTCAGAAGTTTAATGTAGATGATATTAAGACCAAGAGAAGCAACAGCATCATTTCCTGCAAGATTTCAGAGAATCTGTGCTGAAGAGATCATGCTGAAGTCTTTAAAAACCTGAGCCTTGTAGTAGAAACTGGAAAATCCATTTAAGCATATGAAGAGGGAAAAAAAAAGAAAAGAAAAAAGAAGACAGAAAGAAAGAGAGACAGAAAGAAAGAATGGGAGGAAGGAAGGATGGGAGGGAGGGAGGGAGGATGGGAGGGAAGGAGGAAGGAAAAGAGAAATTGCTTCACTTATCATTAAGGAATCAGTTTTAAAGTCAAGGGCTGTTCAGATGGATTTTTTTCTGTGTAAAATTGCTTTAGCATACATTTTTTCCATATCAAATTTAAATAAAATATATGGGTCATTACCTACAATAAGACATCAGGCAATTAAAATAATGTGTAAAAACTCCTGACCAGACAAGAATGATTTGCTTGCTCCTGCATTATTTTGTTTTATCTTGTTCCATCTTTCCCCAGAAAGATTCTGAGGCAGACAAGTATGAGAAAATATTATTCTTCTGAAATAATCCGGAAATTCCCGATTGCAATTACTTCACTTTAAGATAGTCATCAATATTTATATCAATACATACTAAATTTACCTTATACAAAGCATATGCATCTATGTAGGAATAGTATTTTGGTCCATTCCATTGATTTTTTTAATGAACCTCACTTCAGCAATCTGAAATAGGAGTTGATTGAAATACAGCAATATTTTATTTAAAAATAATGGTTTTTGCCACATATAGGCCACATATTTTCAAGAAAGAAGAATTTTCTTTCACCAGAATTTTAAAAGTTGAAAAATAACTTTGCTCTTGATTGAAGTGTTTAGGAAGCATTCAAAAACTTAATGATTTTTGAATAAATGAAATATAGAAAATGGTGTAGAATACTGAAGCCGAACTTCTCTTTGCATGAACACTTTAAAAAGAAGAGTATGTCAGGAAGATATGAAGCTGTGGAGGGATAATCAGTGATGCCCAGCAGGCTATGGTTAGCATCGCAGTTACACAGGTCCATGCATTGTTTGTGTAGAGAGCCTGTGTGACAACATGCAAGAGGCATGTGTCTTGCCCATGCTACTGCAGCATAGCTCACAACTAAACCAGTGACAAAGAACCATTGTTCTTCAGCATTACTGTCAATGTGAGATGGTTGTTACTTCTACGACATGGCAGCAAATAGGAAGGTTTGCTGGAGCCTTTTCTCTGTGACAGTGCATAGTCTAAGTCCAAAGGAATTCCTATGGCTGCACTCTAATGTTCTCAGGTGTGTGTGTGTGTGTGTGTGTGTGTGTGTGTGTATGTGTGTGTGTAATTGTCACAGGAAGTTATGATCCATCATTTGGTACATTAAAAGAAGACCAATGGAGTTAAGTGAAAGAAGAGATGAACAGCACTGGTGGATCTAATCTGTGTGGCTTGAGACCTCTAGGAATGTCAGCCCTTGAGGACCAGTGACCTGTTACTGCTGAGCATCAGGTCTGTCCAGTGCTTTGAAACATTCCAAGTCCACATCATTTTAGAAAGTGTGCATCCCCCTATGGTCATAGAGGCCTCATCTGTGATAGGCAGAATATTGGATGCAGGCAATGTGAGTTCATTTGCACAATGGAATACTACTCAGCTATTAAGAACGAGGACATCCTGAGTTTTGCAGGCAAATGGATGGAACTAGAAAATATCATCCTGAGTGAGGTAACTCGGTTCCAAAATGACATGCATGGTATGCACTCACTCATAAGTGAATGTTAGCCAAAAACAAAAAGGAAAGGGGAAAGAAAAAGAAAGAAAGAAAGAAAGAAAGAAAGAAAGAAAGAAAGAAAGAAAGAAAGAAAGAAAGAAAGAAAGAAAGAAAGAAAGAAAGAAGAAAGAAAGAAAGAAAGAAAGAAGGGAGGGAGGAAGGGAGGGAGGGAAGGGGAGGAAGGAAAGGAAAGGAAAGGAAAGGAAAGGAAAGGAAAGGAAAGGAAAGGAAAGGAAAGGAAAGGAAAGGAAAGGAAAGGAAAGGAAAGGAAAGGAAAGGAAAGGAAAGGAAAGGAAAGGAAAGGAAAGAACAAGTTGGGAGGGACCTGGGAGGGAAAGTGGACAGGGGACACACGGGGTTGGTGTGGAGAGGAGAGGGGAACCTGATCTGGTATTGGGTGAGGGAAAAGGACTGAAGCCCCAAAGACCAGCAGAAAGAATGGAAACAGGGAACTTCAGGAAATAGGTTGGGGGGACCCTCCAGAATACACCAGAGACCTGGGAGGTGAGAGACTCTTGGGACTCAAAGTGAGGGATCTTAGATGAAAAGCCAGAGAGTAGGGAGAGGGAACTTATAGAGCCCACCTCCAGGAGGAAGACAGGACATCAAGTGAGGGAGGGGGACCATCCCACAGTCACACCTCTGACCCATAATTGTTCCTGTCTGAAAGAATTACAGGGATGGAAATGGAGAGGAGCCTGAGGAAAAGATGCTCCAGAGACAGGCCCAAAATGGGATCCAGCTCAAGGGGAGGTCCCGAGGCCTAGCACTATTACTGAGGCTATGGAGCACTCACAAAAAGGAACCTATCATGACCGCTCTTTAGAAGACCCAAAAAGCAGCTGAAAGAATCAGATGCAGATATTTGCACCCAACCAATGGACAGAAGCAGCTGACCCCAGTTGTTGAATTAGGGAAGGCTGGAAGAAGATGAGAAGGGTGACCCTGTAGGAGAATCAGCAATCTCAACTAATCTGGACTTCCGAGATCTCTCAAACACTGGATCACAAACCAGGCAGCATACACCAGCTGATATGAGTCCCCCAACACGCATAGAGTAGACGGCTGCTAGCTCTGTTTTAATTCAGAAATGATACACCTAACCCTCAAGAGACTGGAGGCACCCAGAGGTAAGGTGGGGTGGGGTGTGGTGACATCCACATGGAGACAGGGGTGTGGGAGGAAGTATGGGGTGTGAATAGTCACAGGGTGGACTCGGGGTTGGGGGGCACAGGGAATAAAATATGTAAAAAAAATTAATTAATTTTAAAAGTACTCTATTGTGGAACACACACAAAAAGAAAAAAAGAAAGTGTGCTATCATAAATCGTGAAACATAATTTAATTTTTAGTTTGAAAAGCCCCAAATGAATCAAAGCCCTTTTAATCACCTAAAACTATACTACAGCTCATTGGTGAGACTGAACCTTCAGTATGTTGATACAAGGTTTCACACAGTCACCAAAAGTGCATGAAAACGAATGAGATCAAGTCAATGACCCCTTGCTTTGTTTAGCCTAATGCCTTTTATAACATGTGTAAAGTTACCCACTATAAAAATGTCAAATGCTCTGGACATGAAGATTCAGGCATTGACCAAGAGATGTTAGGGAAGTGCGTGCAAAGATTTTCTTTATTGTTTCCTTTCTGAGATCTCAAATCCTTATTTCAGTACAGTTGTCTAACTGAAGAGAGAAATAATAATACACTTTTTTTTTCCTTCATTTGGCCTATTTTTATAGTGCAATTTCACAAAACCATGAAAATCCCTGTGATTCTTTGCTAACTTTTTTCAAATCTGCCTGCTCCAATCTCGATTTGTATCATTGCATCTTAGATATACACACTGTGATCCTAAATCAAAAACTTATTTTGTATCCCCAAACAAACTTGTTATTTTTTTTAAAAAAAGAACAAAGTTCCAAAGCTTTAAGGAAGAACCCATCACACTCATAGATCCTAGATTTGGACAGATCTCGGCTCACCGGTTGCCATTCAGAGATGTATGATAATGGATCCTTCCCATTAAGAAAACGAAGCATTTCCTCTCTTAAGATAATATAATGGCATTTATCCAAGGGTATTGGTAATCCAGTTCACCTGCCTATACGGTTCTATCAGAGGAGAACAAGTGGTGTGGGGACAAATTCTGACTTGTTTCCAGTATCCAAAATATCTGAATTCTGCCTCATCAAATGAATTTTTACTTTCTGTGGGAGAACAGAAATTCTAATTAAAAATTGCAAAATATGTGTCACGGTTTTATTGTTAGATACTTGCTGGAAATTTCAGCAATGTATTTTGTTTAAATCACATATTGATAGATATGCATTCTCTTCTTTAAGGGATGAATGTTCTTCACAGGATAATCTCCCATGACACAGCTTGATGATTTTAAGTGAGAAACAGACACCTTGTCCCTGACAGGGAGGAAGATGAGTAAAGACGATGAAGGTTGTTCCCTCATCTCTACATACTCCCTGTTAGAACCATTCACACACACAAACGTGTGTGCATTCAAGTGTGTGCACACCCACACAGGTGCCACATACAAGATTTCTAAGCGAATTGTAAAAATTAATGAATCCCATTAAAAGAAAAGTCTAGGAAGTGATTTCTTCTTTGAGTAACGTTACCTTTCCTAGTATGTACTAATATGAACATAAACACTAACAGAGGAGCAAACATTAAGAATAAATGATATCAATTCAGTCTATAAATGATATCAATTCAGTCTGCCCTTAATGCGAATTGCATACGTCTCTGTCCCCCTGCCTTGGTCTTTTTTTTTTTTCAGTTTTCAATGAGTAGCTCCTTATATTCTTTAGCAATATAAAATAAGAGTGTCATTATTCAGTATCTCATATGTGCTATACTGAGCATCTAAATCCATCTATGCTTTTCAGCAATCTGCCAAACATCTCATGCTAATCTCTATCCTTTGATTTCTCCCTTTTTCTTCTAAAATTACTCATTATGAGATTTTCCTTCAGATATCTGACAAACATTAGTGTTTGAGGTATAATTGATGGAGACAAGGTCAATGAAAATTATATAGTGTAATGAACAGTTGAGGGGTTTGTGTTTCACTGTTGCGGTTGCTGTAGTCTGTCTCTGCAGCTGGCTTCATTCCAGGTTGTTAGTTCCATTTTATATTGTTTCTCTCGTCTCTACTACCCACCAAAGGAACACAGTCAACAGCCATTATATGATAAAGCTCAGGGAACATTTACAGGGTTTTTGATAGCCCATTCTTCGGCCTGTGTTTGGAATCATGACTTAACCATCAGAAAGAGATGAAAAACTATTTTATGCAAAGATTTCCAGATGATGTTTCACAGTGCTCATAAGCAAGCTATTTACTGATCATTAGGAAACTTTGGTCTAATGCTAATGGAACATTTCCACACTATTGTCCCTGCAAAGTGTGGGGATAACAAAATGTGGGTCTTGAATGGAGAAAGAGCAGAGCAGACTGGATCAAAACAACAGCCTGAAATCAGATCTGCAAGGCGGAGCTGCACGGTCAACTAGTTCTACCTATTTAGAGCATGGGTTAACCATTAAACCATTCAACAATGGTAACAACACCAGCTTTGGTATAGGGGATAGCATTTCAAGGCTTTAGCTTTTGTGGGCTGTCTGGATTATTATAGTGAATTTATGTTGTGATGACAATGTTATTTGTGAGTCAAGAATCATATCTCTTTACCTACAGGAAGCCGAATAACCTCCTCAGCCTCACTTCCATTTATTTAAACCGCACGATTGAATTCTGACCAATGGAATAGCGGCATTTCGCTGTTCAGCCTGTGACAGTACTTATTGTCATCCTGACAAAATCTAGAATCATCTGAAAGACAAACCTCTGGGTATATTGGTGAGGGACTTTCTAAACTGGGATGGCTGAGTTGGAAAAACATAGCCAAAGTTGAGGTGGCATCCTTCCATAAGCTCAACTCGCAGACTTCATAGAAAGGGGAAAACCAGCTGCGTGTCTGCATCATAGACCTTTGCAGCATTTCTGCTGATGCAATGGGACCAACATGCTGAAGCTCCTGCCGCTGGGATGTTCTTCCTTAACTTGGTTACAATTGAACTCTTGAGCATGCTGATTGAGCCCAGTATTTTGTTACAACAATGAAGCAAGTAAGATGAAGCAAGTACGTAAAACCCCCCTGGAGATTCCTTCTCATCTCATTGTCTCAGGAACTCTGAATTTTTTCTCATTGATTAGATTAGAAAATCCTACGTAAATCACAAGCTGTAAGATAGGATAACTCCAGTGAGCAGTGGTTGTATACATCGAATTCAGACCACCTTTACTTTTGTATCCAAGACTTCAGACGGTAACAACTAAATTGCAAGTAATAATGAAGTTTTAAATAAAAGGCCACTTGTATTTTCTGATAAAATTATCAGAATCAAACAATGACATTAATGTTCACTCTACTTCAGAGTTTATTATTATTAACTCTGTAATGTAGAGTACAACTAATAGAAAAGTTTGTAAATTAAATTCATTAAGAGTCAATAATATGAAGATGTTTCACAGCTTGGCTATAGGCTGCCACAACCTAAAACATGCTAGATGCTATCAGATACTTAGAGAGACGAGGAAACATTCATTTTTAGAGAATCCTCAGGGATCATGGTTCTGCTAAATCTTTCTTTGGGACTTTCTAACCTCTCGAACCTTGGAAGAACAGATATCTTTTGTTCAAAGACTCATGTATCTCAACAAAGAGTCTCACCTTGCTTGGGGCAGGATATTCTGCTGCAATGTTTCTTGACATTTAAAAAAAAAGACTTTGATCACCAACTCTCTAAGTAGCAGTCACATTAGGAGTGTCCACAACACCAAGAAAAGCATCTTAAATGCTATTTACTGTCAGATGGTGAAACTTTGGGGAAGTGAGTGGGTCATGAAGACAGGGTCCTTGTGATTGGTACTAGCATTCCTATATAAAAGACTGCAGAGAAAAACCTGCCCAATTGCTGATAATAGGTTCTTAGACTTCCAAGCCAAGAGAGCAGATTAAAAAAAATCTCGTCATTTGAAAATCTTCCTATATGTGGTACTATCCTAAGTAGACAAGAAAGGAGTGTTTTTAGAGCTTTTCTTTCAAATCATACTTCCATCTAATTTCTACACCATTTTCCATGTACTCTACCTATACTTAACACATGGAGAGGAAGAGGGAGGGGGAGGGGAGGGGGAGGGGGAGGGGGAGGGGGAGGGAGAGGGAGAGGGAGAGAGATGTTTTCAGTAATCAAGAGCCATTTCCCCATCACATACAATGAGAAAGAATGGTGCACAATGGTACTGATCTAACCATCCTGAGATCTCAAGCGAGAAAGTTTAGCCTAGCCTAGTCTACTTTGTTTTCTCTGTTGTGTTTCAGGTGTGGAGTTGTACATACCATCTTCATCCAAGGTCCTAGGCTGGTAGAACACTTGCTTTCTAAACAACTGGGAGCTCTAAGGCTGCAAGATTTTTCGTCTGGATGCAGATTTTATGCTTTCTTATATTTCACTGTCAAAGCAAAACATATGATTTCCTTCACCTCCCCATTCACAGGGGACATTTGGGGAGTATTTGTTGCCCTCTGTAATACTTCACAGATCCACCTCCATAGAGCCTTTAGCTCTTAGAAGAAATTCTATAAATCTGTTGTAGCTAGCTGAGTGATCTCAAATCAAGGACCACCATATGTTTCTGTATTGGGCTGCACTGTGTCCCCCCAGCCATGTGCACTCAGAACTTAAAAATACAATGACATTTAAAGGTAGAGTTTTTTGTATACATAATCAGTATGAATTTATATTAGATTCTCACAAGCCCATAAGCCTCTAGTCACAGAAAGAAAAAATGCTGATGCAGAGAAATCGCAGAGAAGAATCAATAGTATGAAGATGTTTCACAGCTTGGCTGTAGGCTGCCACAAACTAAAACATGCTAGACGCTATCAGATACTGACAGAGACAAGGAAACATTCATTTTAGAGAATCCTCATGGATCATGGTTCTGCTAAACCTTCCTTTGGGACTTTCTAATCTCTAGAACCTTGAAAGAACAAATATCTTTTGTTCAAAGACACTAATGTATGTATTTATTTTTTAGCATTGTGAGAGAACTGATAGAGCCACAAGTTGTTTAGGCAAATTCAAAATTAAAATATAGTTTTATTACTGCCCAGATTGATATATGCTGAATTAGCAGTCATAAGAAATGCTTATTAGCATTTTAGATCTACTTAACAAAAAGTTATATTATTTGTTCATACAAACAGAGATGGATATACTACAAAGATAACTTTAATGGAAGAAAATGTAAAAAACAATAACATTATGAGGCTGTGGTACAGACTTGACTGTGTTGTGGAGTTCGTGGTCAGCATATATAAGGCTCTATACAGTATATGTAGAGTCTGTATAGTATATGTAGATTCTAGCATAACGTGCAAAATTGCATTCCCATTCTGAAGAATGAGAAACCAAATTAAACTGATAATAGACACCTTCTTCATAAATTGGTCTTTTAGACATTTGTAATAATTCAACTAAAAGATTATACACTGTTTATATTAATGTTTGTTATTGTGATTGTCAATGGACTCTATGATTTATATCTTAAATATTTATAGTTTCTAAATATTTAAATATTTATTTTATGCATATATGTGTGTGAATTTGTATATATGTGTAAAATGGGCAAAATGTGCATGCAAGAGCCCTGGGAGTTATAAAGAATGTGTCATGTCTCCTGGAACCAAACCTGCGCCATGCAGAAGAATGGGAAGCACTCCTGCCAACTGAGACATCTTTTTCCTTACTTAGAAGCTGAGTGCTGGGGACCAAACTCTGGTGCTCTGCCAGAGAACGGTGTTCTCTAGACCCCCGAGCTGCCCCCTCAGTCCCCAAAATGGATTTGTTTCGTATTTAACCAAATACTAATTTTTTCATGTAATTCAAACTTTAAAATAATCCTGTAACATAAAAATAGTAGAGAAAATGCTAAGTATATCTAAGGATTTATTGGGTTTTTTTTTTTTTTCTGCCTGCCTCTTGCAAAACGTGGTAAAGGTTATCACAGCGCCAAACTTACACAGATGCCTATGGCAGTGAAGAGAAGACTTAGGTTGTTTCGTCTGTTGATTTATTTAGTGCACTTTTAGACAAGAAGGCTTAACTCTCATCTTTTTATAGCCTTCCTGTTTTAAAACAAGTAAAAGTGTGAGCCAGGCCTCATGTCTGCTTCATCAACACACCAGTTTGTTTTTTCCATGTCCTTCTGAAAACAAGAAGGAAAAGAAAATCCTCTCCAGTGGTTGACTACCCATAAGTTGTCTACATTAGGCTACTGGGGCAAATTTTTCACATATATTATAGCCAGGAGATGAGCCACAAGTCAGCTAACCATTATAATTGATAGAAAGGAATAAATACACACACATGCACACACACACACACACACACACACCATCAGTTGGGGGTGACCGAGAAAGAGAGACCCTAGAAATCTTAAACTAAGCTGAAAGAACACCTTATGAAGAATGGCACTAACTTAATTCTTCGTTTTAGTCTAAAGTAGCGTTTGCAGTGAAGAGGAAGATCTGCCATCGGCTGTATTTATACTAAAGTATAGACATGAAACCCAAAGAGCTTGAAAGAAATTCATAAATTAGATATACTGATTAATAAATTAGATATACTGGGCACTGTAATGAGTGTCCTCTGCCGCACGAAATAAACATGATAGGGACATATTGAGAAAAGGCAGAAAATGATTGTCAAGTTTGTGAACATCCACCAAGACAATGAAGAAAGAAATTACAGATATTGGATGGTTTTTTTTTTTTTTCAAACGGGAATCAGCAGCCACCTGGAAACAGGGTGACAAGGGAAAACAAAGAGTCTTCTACGTGCCAAGCAAGGAACGAAAAACAGACATGAAATGTCAGATGGCTTTGAGAAATGTTTCAAGGATGTAAGATTGGTGAGAGCTGTAATGACAAATATTTATTCATTACGTCGAGAACAAGGCTCTGAGAAAAGCAGATGACAGGAGTTCAAGACGTAACACCCAGACCAGAGACTACCAGCAAATCAAGTCCATCTTCTGTTCTACTGTGTTGAAAGACTTTACACATTGTTCCTTGGGGGGGGGGGGCGGGCGAGGGGGCATGCACAACACTGCGCCATGATAGGAACTTCGGCACTCTTTGAAGTTCCCCTGGTTGTTTGCCACCTCAGGATTGAAGTGCAGTAAAGCAACAAAGAGCAAAATAAGAAAACTGAAGTGGTAGAAAGGAAAAGCAGGACACCTACATGATGGGATGGAAGAAGCAGTGGCCTGATCTTGCCAGAACGGATGCTGACATTTCTTCTTGTGTGGTCACATTGTCATCAGGACCGCCATCAGAAAGTCAGATAAAGAGAGTATTAACATTATTATTTGTCATACACATGTTATATTTTCCATTGCTGTAGCTGAGAATTAAAATTTTGTTTACCCATCTCCAGAAAGGTTTTTAAATTAGACTTGATGTTGACTACATGCCATTTCGGGGCTGATATAATTTAGGTTTTTTTGTAATCTGAAAGTTCGATAAGTAGCAGCCTGATTCTATTTTTCTAGCTTGAAATCCATTAACCATGCCCAAAGAACTATTGCTTTAATAATGGTTTATACTAAAGACAAAACTCAATGCATATTAAATGGAGGCATGCATCTAAGGCAGGAAAAGCCATGGGTGTCAGAATAATAGAAAGTAGGGAATTTGCTTGTTATTTTGTTAACTCCACTACAATATTTACTGATCACTGGTATACACGGGGGCAGAAAATGACTGAGTCCTCTCTCAAGGATACTCCTTGTCATTCTGGATTTTATCTCTAAAACTGCAATGTTTGAATCATGGCCTTTGAATCTGTCCCTCAAATCTTTAACCAAATGTATTTTATACAGGTTGGATATATTTCCAAGCATTCATCTTTGTAATCTATATATAGGTTTGTTTTAATCATTGCTTCTGGCTTTAGATTCTCTTAAGAATATTACTATGTGTGCTATGATATGAAGTAGTTTTTGTTTTTGTTTTTTGTTTTTTTTTCGAGACAGGGTTTCTCTGTGTAGCCCTGACTGTCCTGGAACTCACTCTGTAGACCAGGCTGGCCTCGAACTCAGAAATCTGCCTGCCTCTGCCTCCCAAGTGCTGGGATTAAAGGTGTGAGCCACCACGCCCTGTCTGTAGATTTTTTTTTTTTTTAAGATTTATTGATGATATGTAAGTACACTGTAGCTGTCTTCACACACTCCAGAAGAGGGAGTCAGATCTCGTTACGGATGATTGTGAGCCACCATGTGGTTGCTGGGATTTGAACTCTGGACCTTTGGAAGAGGAGTCGGGTGCTCTTACCCACTGAGCCATCTCACCAGCCCGATATGAAGTAGTGTGTATTTTGATACTCAAGCATAGTTATATGTGATCTACTGTACTTATATTTTGTTCTTGTTTGTTTGTTGTGTGTGAATGGTGTGTATACATGTATATGCACATATGTGGTATGTGCATGAATGCTAACATATGCAGAATCCAAAGGAGGACATAGGATGTCTTCACTGAACCACCTTTTGCATTTTCCCCGCTTGATACAAGGTTTGAAGCCCACTGTTATAAGACAGCTCCATGCTTGTCTGTGTTTGACACTTGGGTTGTAGGCCTATGTAGTTACATTACTTCTTATGTAACTGCTGCAGATTTGAACTCAGTTTCTTACCCCACTATGCTTGTTTTAAAGTGACACTATGCAAATGTTAGCAGCTTCCCTGTCAGGCTAAGTGTTTATACAACAACAGGTCTTCACTCCTCATAGTAGATTCATTATATTCTTTCAGGAAAATACTGAATAATAAAAACATGAATGTCTCATGTTAAAGTCAGAATTATGAAAGTCAGAGTTTATCCCTAAACACAGATGCAGAAATCTTGTAAACATAGATTAATAAAATCCAAAGATGGAAGAATTCCTGAGCATTTATACAGTTTAGGACCAGTACAGATTTCTGCTGTTATTTGCCACTTTAACAACTATTTTATTTGACAGTAGACATAATGATGGTGATCATGGGGAAGGCAGCCTTTTACAGTTGATCAAGAATTGAAATGGGTGGTGAGCCAGCAGTACTTTATTTCCCTATGCTATTATGGGCTTGCTCCCTTATCAAGTACCTCCTACAAAACAGAGCTGTAAACCACCCACATAAAAGTCTCAGCAATGGGTATGTCTGTCAAGGACTGATGCAGAGATTTACGTGGGCATCTTTGGCAAGTCGTCTAGGGATTGATACTTACTTGTTAATCCCCAAATGCCAAGACTGCAAGCCTTCCCATCATTGCCCTACAACCCTATTCTAAGCCTGCTCAGTACAAATGATACCACCCAGGAGACTTCTTCTAAGAGACTTGTAAAGATTCCTTGTGGTCATTTGAATTTCAAAAGAAATTCACATAAATCAAGAATCTTTTGTCTGACCTTATGCCATCCCCTTTTTGTTCAGCACAGAGCAATTTGTCTATTCTTGGAGAAACTTGTTAGATATCGTGTTAACTAAATTTCCAAGCCACTGCAGAACATAATGTTGGCTTTGCCTTGAAAATAAATTCATATTTAAATGAGTTTCACCCAAGAAACTGCAAAATTTCCACAAGTGTAATTACAATTGTCATTGATGAAACATTCTATTACATCTTGTTTTCAGGGTCAGGTAACGTGGAAATCTTATAAAAGGAGACAATTTTATAAGAGGGTAAGATCTGATGGCAGACTTAAATACTTATTAGGAAACGAGATGTCCAAAATAACAACTAAGTCTCAGGAGGCAAAGGATACCACATGTGACACAACCAAAATTGAAAGAGGTAGCTTTTTAATGTCACTTGTGCTTGAAGTTTATGGCTGTTTCCTTTGGATGTAACTACAGCACATGCTGAAGGGTCACCATGCTGTCTCCTAGTTTCATGCTTTTTTACAGAAGATTCACTAAAATAATTTACCTCCAAAGAACAGACCAGTGTCCAAGATGAAAAAGAAAGAAAAATACCCTCCAACAGGCAAAAAAGTGTAGAAAGAAGGTAAACGTTTGGTCATTGATCTGATGTTCCAATGCCATCTCTTTTGGGGGTCCCTGTACCCCAAAACATGTCTTCCCCCTGCAATATGGTGTGAGATCACAAATTCAAAGCAAAACCGTAAATTTGGGAACAAGAATAAACATAAAACAAATTCCCAGGAAGAAATATAAAATTCAGGTTCTAGAAACAAGACTTCAATTAACTTTCTCCTTACTTATGTCTTCAGTATTCGAAATGTGGTCCAGGACAAATTAACTGTATCCAGATTCCAGCATTTAATTCAGTTTATCAGTGCAGAGTTCAAAATCCTTAACTCTCCTTTTTCTCAATGCAATTTATTCTGTCAATGTGTGATTCTGGCTTTTCCTTGAAGTCCACCACTCTCACGAATTGCTGGACTGTGGCATTGTATATGATCCTATGAAAATTGTTAATGGTTGTTTTCAGGATTCTATGAAGTTTTTCCTGCTGTCAGTAACAGAACTCACTCCTATTTTTTTTAAAACAAAATGGCAGAAAGACATTTATGGACACAGTGTAAACTTATAACAGAATGCATTGATAACATCGAGGTAGATGTTATTTGTCCTTCTTATCATTCCTTTATAATTTGAACCTGCAAGCAACTTTCTCCTCATTTATCATACACTGTACGAGAGGTTATTGTGAATTATGGTCACCCTCAAAGTACTGTGAGACACTAGTATTTATTACTTTCTTCTAAATAAGAAGTCAACCTCAGATATTTTCCTTCCAAAGAAGAAGCTAAAATTGTTGCTCTTAAGATCTTAAAATGAATGTTGGTTTCTAGAAGTTGGTAAGGATGGGAGCAAAGCAAGCACAAACAAAATTAGACAGCCATCTTTAACAGAGTCACTACCTGGGTTGGATACCATTCAGCTCAATGCTACACTGGCTTCTTACTTGACACTAACATTGAAAACAATACAAACATGATACCTAAGGGCTTTCCACCTTTTGTCCTTAACAATCTACCTCACCCTTCCTGTATCATTTTCCATGAGATACTCCTTAGAACTGTCTAAGGCTATCCTTTGACCTATGGTGAAATGTTAAAGCAATGCTCTGGCTACTAAAACTCAGAATTTGGTATGGAAATACCAAACCAATCTCTTTAAAAAGTATTTTAAAGCATTCATAAAACCTAATAGAAGCAGATGAATTGCAGCCAGATTTTTTCTTGTTACGTTCAACTAGCCAGTCATGTATTTGTCACAGGTAGACATTTTGTACAATAAATCAGAATTTTGAGGATCCCAGAAAGTACTATATTAATGCCATATTTTTTAAACCTGGGCATTAGAAGTATTAAATATTACCAATACCTACTATATGCTACAGATATCTTAATTTTCAAATATATACATATAAGACATTTATTGTTCAATTTTATATTCCTTAATAAACATAAGGAATGTGTTGTACAGTACTCAACAGGCTCACCAAATTGAGACAAATGTATTTTTCATGAAAATTTGATCATTGTAACAGCTTCTAATTTCTTCTCTCTGATTGTTTCTCATATTTGAAAAAAATATTTTAGGCAAATTCTAAATTGATAATGAGGTAATTGATCTCTTTTAACTTTTTAGTGAGATGCTATAACTTTTAATCAGTCTTCCAGTTCTATGAACTCTTAGAATACTAAACCAGTTTTAAGTATAAAAGGTCATTAAATTATCATAGAATATTATATAAACCTCAGGCAGTCATAAATATCTAAACATTTGTTGGAAACATTACAGCCTATTTGGTACTTTAATATGATTTTCATTTTTACACACTTATTTGGTAGAATTTTCTAGAATTTTCAGTGAGAAGAAGAAAAGAATGGTTTCTGTAATTGCTCATATCCAGGCCAATCCCAGGGAACCAGATGCACTCTGAGTGTCCTTATTATGTTCTGAGAATAGTTAAATATATGGAACCAGAGATGGTGATGGCTTTGAGAACCAGCAGGAAGAATGGGAATTACCGTTTAAAGGTCATAGAATTTCAGCTGCCGGTGATGAGGAAGATTCTGGAGATGGGAGGACGAGAAGACTGTATAACAAGGGCAAGTGCAGAGAATCATGAAATGTGTACCTTTTAAAAGGATGAATGTAGTACTACTTCTACCATCATCACATCATGGCAGCTCCTCCAACTTTTTACAGATATTTAGACACTAATAAGCTCAAGGAAAGGAGATGACAGAACACATTCTCTGATAGTCAAGAATTAAGCACATTTATTAAATCTATTGCCACTTTCTCAGCACATCATTGTAAATGGATTCCATTTTTTTTATATCCAGCTTTTGCCTACTTAATACATAAACATGCTTTTCTGATGATTTTATATTATAAAAGTTTAGACATGATATTTTACTTAATGTTCCCCATTGTTAGACATTTAGGATACTTCCCCCATTGCTTATTGTTTTGTGCCTGACACAAACAATACTGGCTGGAGAATAGGATTCCAAAAACCATTGTTCCAAACTTACATGGCTTATTAGCATTTAAGTATTTGTTTAATTAGATTGACTTACTAACTCAAAAGATATGCACAGGGTTAAAGTTTTAAACATGCATTGTAAAAACCTTTCTGAGCAAAAAACAAAAAACAAAACAAAATATTTACATTCTCACCAGCTGTGAATATGTGCTTCAGCTTCATGGAGACTTTTATGTATATGAATTTCCTTACAGATATTAGATAAATTATTCAGCTCTCAGTTTTACAGCTTTGCTTGTGGCTTTGGTTTTATATTTAACCATAAAATCGAGATGCATTTTCCATTTTAGTACAGGATACAATAAATGTCTAAATTATTTTTCCCAAAAATCTACTCAGTGTTCATTTCTTAAATAATTCTTCCTGGTCTTCCTTTGCAAAACACCAGAGCCTCCTTAATAGTTTTAAGTAGATTGAAAGTCATAATGACTAGAAGCAATCATTGTTACCATGTGTGCTGCAGTAAGCACTTTTATAACAGGATCTTATTTGAACTTGACGAAGACCCTCTGCAGCTTCATTGTCAAGTGTTCATTACACCTAATCCATATCATTCAGTCAAAGGGATACAAGGGAGAGGGTTGTGTAGGTCAACCCCAAGTCTATCTGGATCTCTCGGTTCCAGAGTTTTAACCTCAGGCAGCAGTGTGGTAGCCAACTAGTCTCTTTTAGGGTTCTAATGAAGTTTTGGGTGGCACTTTTGAGGGAAATTGCTTCAACTCTCTAAGTTATAAATGCTTGCAAAAGAAAGGGTCACTCAAAATTCATTTCAAGTAAATGTTCAAATCCCAAACAACAAGGATTTCTGACATTGTTTCACCCTATGGGCCATCTCTTCTTTTGGAATTATCTTCTAAAACTTTTCCTTTCCCTTTTCTTGAAGACCCATCTGCCCATGCCTTGTGTCCTGGTTTCTAGCTCACACAGAAGTCTTGTGTTCCTTAATACTTACGATTGAGAGATGCATACATCAATTGAATTTTCTCTCTTTCTAGAATAAACATGTTGAAATATCACCCTAAGGTGACAGTATTGATAGGGAGTGCCTCTGAGATTTGATTAGATCTGAGGATAGAGACCTCAGGAGTGAGATTTATAAAGCTTTGTAAAAGACAACCCCGCGAGGGTTGCTTTTTTTCATATATTTTATGAGACCTCAGCTGGTAGTTGTTATCTGTACCTAAGCTGACAAAGCTGCTGGTACTTTTATTTGGGAGTTTTTAGTCTTAGTTCTGAGTTCCTTTTGCTCGATATCTAACTAGCTTTGTGGTATTTTTGAAATACCTCTAGTAAAGGACCATTGCTATGAGTGTTGATACTTGTGTGGGTGCAGGAAGATATGGTGGGGGATGCTAATTTTCAGGAGATGTACTAACTGAACCACAAAGGCTGGAGCAGGGGTGGGGCCGTATCCCAGCCAGGTGGAGATGTTTTTTTCTTGACAATTCAGAGGTGAGCAATCACGTCTGGAAAGACGATTATGCAACGCCAAGAGATGAAGCCAGATTGTACTTACACTTTAAGAAATCTGTTAATTTAATTTAGATCTCTTAAAAAAATAACTCTCAGGCTTGGGAGATAGCTTAGTAGATAAAATACTTTCTGTATGAGTATGGGGGAGTTAAGTTGGATCAGCAGAACCAATACAAAAAAAGCTTCTGATTCCAGTGCTGGGAAGTTGGCAGGAAGGCTCCTGTGCTTTGCACACCAGTCCGTATAGTCGGAAACAGTGCAGAGCACGTTTAATGGGAAACTAAGGTAAAAAGAGATAGAAGTTCCCCATCAGTTCCTCATGTCTATATGTATCCATACCCACATGTATAACCCTGAACCAACATGAAAACAACATATATGCATGAACTTCTGCACTGAATTACTGAGCTACTGATAAGACAATTAGACATCGTTTGTGAATTGGTAAGGTCTTGTTAAATTTAATTTCCCTTGTCAAATAGACCATATTAAGTTTTACCGCATGAAAGCAGTATTTGAGAGATTGGATAGATTTTAAATATTCACTGACATAAATCAGAAAACCAATCATAATGCTGGATTGTGCTGCCTTATATCTAAGGTATCTTACACAATTATTTACAGCTTTATTCATGGTATAGCTCATGAGAATAAAAAAGCTATTGTTGAAGGGTTGTTAAATACGGCAGGTAATTCATAATAAATATCCAAAGATTGTGGTTCCTTTTCTAATTAATGCAACTCGCTTTCCTCCCTCCCCACTTGTGTAAAAAATGTCTTATATGAGACTAAGATGGAATTTTCTAGACGATGAAATATACTATCAAAGTAGAAATTCCCTCAGTGTTTCAACGTCAGCAACTCTTGGGTATGCTTCTTGAAGCGGTTCTGTGAAATCATTGTGAAGGAAAAGCAGACCCGATCTCTTTCTGATATGATCTAATCTCTTAGGCCCTGAGAGCTATTTGCTGCTATCTCTGATGGGGTCGAAACATCTCTTCATAAATCAGGGTCATTTCTCCCATCTATTTGCTTTATCCTCTCTTCACGGTGAGGTTTTGCGTTGAGGTTGCTTTGTTTTGATCTCATTTCCGTTGAATTTAGAAGACGGAGGGTCATGGACTCCGAGGCTGATTATTTTTCCACTTCACAGTTTCTGAAATTAAATACAAAATCCACGGCAAAGAAAGCACATCCCGGCAGCCTTCCTCTCTGCTTTCTGGGCTTATGCTATTTTTATTTTGCTTAAAAGCTCTGTACAAAATATAGATTTCCTGGTTTGATTTAAAAAATTACATATTAAGATCGCTCTACTGTGCTTGTGAGAAGTAGCAGATTATTTAAGGCTGACATCTGATATTCTGAAGGTCCAGAGGTGACTGATAAGTCTCTCGGAAACCATGCAGCTGATAGAAGGTCATACGTCTAGGAAATATTATAGTATATGAAGCTTACTTCAGACAGACAGAGAGTAATACTTATGCATGCCGACTTTGGGTACACATGACAGTTCTGCTGCGATCAATGTTACAACCTGCTCTCTGTTCATGTTATCTGAGCACGCAGAAGAACATGATGTCCAAGGAAAGCATAGGGTGACTGAGCAGCAGGACCAGGTTCCTAACACAAGGACCCTGGCACTGTGGCCTGGGCATGTTCTTCTCGGAAAACAACAGGTTTTCTCACATACACAGAAATGGAACAGCAGCAAGGATTAGCAGCTGAATTAGGTTAAAGCACATGAAACTTCATCTATACATCATTCCAATACAGTTTTGATTCTGATGTAGAGAAAAATAGTGAAATTGATACGGATTTACAGTCAGGAGAGAACATTTCCACCTTTTTTTTTTTAAGTCCACACATCTGTGCACGTATTTAACTCATTATAGAAGTACCACAGGGAGAAAACAAATAAAAATGGAAACAGATAACATGCTGTGGCAGAAAACAACCTATGAGCACATTCACAGTTAAAAGGCAGGGCAGACCACAGAGAGTTAAGGAGTCCAAAGGTGGCTGAGATATGTAAATGTAGTAGGTTTCAAGTGAAGGCTGCAGAGAGCTTCTAGCTTCTTCCTCTGTAGAGGCTTTGAGTCTCAGGAAGTTAGAACTGAAAGAGGTCTCAGCAGGCCTAGCTTAAATAACCCTTCTTACTATCACAGAAGATGCATTTTTAATTATTTTAAAATATTCTTAACGTGTATGTGTATTTTTCCAGTATGTATATCTGTACACCCACTATTAGTGTGGATAGAGCCCAGAAGGAGGTTTGCAATCTCCTGGAAATGAAGTTACAGATACAGTGAGCCATTATGTGCATGCTGGGAATAAAACCCTGGAGTCAGAGAGCTTTCAGTACTCTCAGCCATGCTATGCACATGTATTTTTTAAAGCATTTGTACACAGTAGGGTTCTTATCAGGAAAAAACCCACTGTTTAAGAAGTTTAGAAATAATAGGCTTTAATGGTTAGCCCTTTTTAAATTCTAAAGTTCATTGATCCTGCCCAGTACCAGCACTATTAAATACCATCCTGGAATACGATTTCCCCCAAACTGCATTAAGCATGAATTGTTGTTCTCAAAATACTTCTTGGCTTTTGTTGTTGTTGTTGTCCTTGTTGTGTTGTGGTTTGTATGACCTTTGGTAGGCATCATAAAGATATAGACTCAAGATACGGCATTTCCTTAAAATTCCAAAGAGAGGAGAAAAATATTTTCACTAAAGCCACATTAAACCTCTGAGCCTTCTGTAACTCCCGTACATGTTCACACAGGGCCTTTCAGTACAGATTGGTCACACACTTTAGAAGTGAGAGCACCAATAAGAGCTTTAAATGATATTAATCATGTTTAAAGAAAAGAGAGAATTTGCTTTAGTAAAACATTAGCCAATGCTTGTTAAATTGATTCTGGCCATCTTGGTTAATTGAATTTAAACATTATTTCCTCGGAGCTTTTATGACGGGCTGGATGGAAGGGAAATGGCATGGTTTCTCCTGGAACATTGGCTAGCGATGATATATTTCCTTTCTTTTTCTTAAATGAATACTTTCAAAGACAATTTTCCTAAGTTGAGCTCTTAATATGCAGGGACAAAGATATTATTGAGCAAAACACAGCAATTTTCAAATATGAGTTTACAAGAAATCATGAGTAGGAGGATGATCTAGAATGTTCACAGAATCAATCATGACAGAACAACGGTAACAATCAAAACAAGGGCAGTCATCATTATTCTGGAAAACCCTAAGGCAGCCGGAGTGCTGGTGTTGAATAACCTGCTTGCCCATTAGCCTGACTTTCTTTATCTTCCTCTTTCTATAAATGATCACCATCAAGCCACAGCTGATTTGCTCCCCTCTGACAATAGAGGGACACTTAGGAGGTCTTTTGACCACCCCTGACCTCGGCTGCCCCGTTATTCCCTCCATTAGTAAAATCAAGTCTTTTCAAATACAGCAGCTCCTGTCTGACTTCAAGAGACAACTTTCTAAATTAAATAGTAATATACGCATGCTGGTGAGACCTTCCAAGTCAATGCCCCTTTCCAGGGCTTGTGTATCTTAGAAAGGGATGGCTGGCTGATGTCAACACAGTATGAGTTCACCTTGTGAATATGGAGTCCTGTGGTTCACCTTGTGAATAAGGGTCAGAATCTAATTCAGCCAACTCTATCTGAGGAATGACTAAATTGTCCTGCCTGCCATAGTGAGCAGTTACATCACAATCTTCCAACAGAAAACTCACCCATCTTTTCTGGGTAGGCAGTGGGACATCAAAGAAACTAACCATCCATCAGGCGATAGTATAGCAGTGTAAAATAGGAGGGAGGGCCAATTAGCATCCATTAAAAACTCTGCATGTTACAAGTTTAGGGTCTGCTAAACTAGATGTTTATGCTCCCTAAAATTCAGGGATGAAAGCCAGGCGTGGTGGCTCACACCTTTAATCCCAGCTGAGTTCGAGGCCAGCCTTGTCTCTACAGAGTGAGTTCCAGAACAGCCAGGGCCACACAGAGAAACCCTGTCTCGAAAAAACAAAACAAAACAAAACAAAACAAAACAAAAAAACAAAAAAAAACAAACAAAAAAAAATTCAGGGATGAAACGAAAAGAATGGCATCTCACACAACTTTAATTATCCTGAATATATTTGGGGCAGATATTGCTAAAGGACATTGACCATGGAGGAACACGTGCTCAACAAAATCCTACATCTAGGTAACTGATAAAACAACATGTTCTAGGTCACTTGAAATCCATTTGAAAAGCTGACAAGTGACAAACACAAGTTCTGATATTTCTATTATACCCTATAAAGGAGTGTGTACTCAGAGTGAAACAGACTTATTGACCAACACTACTAGTGTTGTAACCCATCGGATCTTTGAAAAAAGAGAGGAGTGCCACTTAGAGATAGAAACTGCATTGCTTCAATAATGTATTTTGCCTAGTGTATTTCTTCCTAAATAACCCACTGACTGATTAAGTCCAGAGCCTAAAGGCATTAGAATTGGAGTGAGCTATTCTCGAAGTATGTAGAGGTTATTATTTTATTACCATCTAAAATTTATATTCAAGCATATGAGTTTTAAAGTAATTTCATACCACTGTGATATTTGCTTTTTTTTTTTAGATTCGTGACTATATTCAGCCATGTGCCTTACTCCAATAATCCTGTCTCTCCAATAATGAGCCTTTGTCAATGAGAAAATATCATTTAGTTAATAGAAGTTACCTCCACAGCCAATTTCTCAGAAACACGTCTATCCTATAAATTAAGATACATCTATAATTTAATTTATTTTATCATTACTTTTGTACTCTGTCTTAAAGATGCTTCGATTTTTATTAGATTAAGGATGTGTTGTTTAGTAATTACAAATTACACTAAGACATTAATGTTAGATGACACTTAAAGATAAAAGGATTTTATAGAATTTTATATTTCTTCTTCCAAATGAATTTTATTCTTAGACAACTGCATCTCTAATTGTATTTCAAGACTCAACATCAAGGTAAGAACTCTTTCCAGCCACACAAATTGGGAGATGCTATTGATGAGACTGAAATCCTAAAAGTAGAATGAATAGAAAACCTGAAAATGCCTAAGTGACTGAAGAAGAAATATTACCCTTAAAGACAGAATCTATTCCTTTAGTATATGGAGTATACCAGATCTATGGAATTGAGAATAAAAAAGTCAGAGAGTGTCTTATACAGAGGAATTGACTACCAGGGTTGCTCGGGTTTTGGTGGGGATAAACACTGACTACAGGGCATTTATTGTAAAACTTCTGGCCTACACCTGATAGCCATTTAGGTTTCTCCTGACACATGGACTGAATCTGTAGCCCAAATTCACAGTCATCTTGCTGCTTCAGTCACGTGGTGCTGAGATTAAAACCTTGGGTCTTCACTCCTGACAGCCAACCAAATTTGAAAAAGGTTGATTTACAATATCCATTTTTCAATAAGAATTTCTCATGTGGGGGGGTGTCTTCCATTCCCCAATCCACCTATATAATAAATGTCCTATTATTAGATGACTCATAATTCTACAAGAAAGTATTAATGCTGTTTCCTAGAGATGGAATCCACCAAGTATTCAGATAGGCGTGATGGTATCACAGAATCATCTATCTTTACTTTGCTAATATGAACTTTAACTGTAGTTTTTCAAATGGAAACAACCTGTTTTGGAACAGCGTTCCAAAACGCTGATGGAAAAGAAACCAACATGAATCATAAGCTTCCAGAGACCAACTTAAAGACTTCCACTCTGTGACGTCTCTTTGCTCTGGGGTCGTAGCACATGAACCCCTAATTTTAGGGTACGCAGTGCTGAAGCTTGCTATACAAAGAGCCACAGTACTGACTTCTAAGGTACCTGAACAAACTTACCATACGGGCTTCTACCTGTACATATTAAAACAAGCATAGCTATTCTAGAATCACATTTCCAGAGTCACAACTTCATACATATTCCTAGTCATGGCTTTGTATTTGTTATCACATTAGAGAGTGTATTTCAAGGAAATTTCATAGTTGCAGTAAGTTCAAGATTCATTTTGTGTCATAGCCAGAGATGCAATGCAAACAGCTCTATTTTCCAGGGTCCATGCAGACTAGAGCAACTGCAGAAAAATTAGAGGGGAAAGAATGCATCTAACATAGGAAAAAAAAAGTCTTTTGAACGTCAATGCTTTTACACACACACAGAGCCCTAATGGTGATTTGCATGTAAAATTAGATATTATTTGAGCAAGATTTAGGTCAAGTAATTCATGATACCAAAACTGAAAACCAGAGGACAAACCCTGGAAACTGAAAGAGAGAACTGACTTCCATGCTATTTGCCCTTTGATCTCCACACACATGTATGCTGTGAATATACATATATGCATATATGTATACATATAGTTTTTTTTAGTTACATATTTGCCTATTGTAGCCATCTTAAGCATTGAAATTAAAATGGCATTCACATTGTCATAAGTTTTACATTGTTTTTATAATCAGGAGAGAGAGACAGAGACACAGAGATGAAAACAGATACAGAGAGACAGGAGAGAGAGAGGGAGAGAGAGAGAGAGAGAGAGAGAGAGAGAGAGAGAGAGAGAGAGAGAGAGAGAGAGAGAGAGAGAGAGAGAGAGAGAGAATGAAGTATATGTTTTAAGAAGACCATAAAGCAGGAGGGAAGTTGAGGAGGAACTGGAATGGGGCAGGGTTTGCTGTTGTATAGGTTAACTCTCTTAGCCTCTTCCAATAAACAAAGATCTGAGAAAATATATCCACTCTGAAGATGGCTACTCAAGAGGAAGGAACAACATGCCTGTGGGGATTGGTGTTAGCAAGGAGGAAACAAAGAGCTAAGAAGCAGTCAGGGAGTCAGTGGAGTCTTGTTGCAGCAGATGCTGTATTGATCTCTTGGGAGCTCTGGATCCTTATTGGGAGATGGTCTTTACTTATAAAAGGAGCGAACTCTTAGAGCAGTGTTCAATAAGGAGATTGGTGATTTAATCTCCTGTTTCTGGTTTGTGTGTTCTGATTTTGATTTTTAGGCACTCTCTATACTTTTCCTTCAAGAGTAGAATCAGCTCTTTGTAAAACTCAGAATAGGGAATAAAGAGACAGTTCACAGGTAAAGAACTAATTGACCAACCAGGGGTCAATTCCCAGAATCCAGGTAGTAGAGCTCACAAGCGCCTGTAACTCCAGTCCTGGGGGACCCAAAGCCTCTGACCCCCACAGACACCTGCACATCATGCCCCTTTACAACAAAAATCAAAACTGAGGCATGAGTCCAGGATAAATTTCCTAGTGTTGGGTGTAGTGGTGAGCAGAGTGAATAGGGTCAAATTCACCAGTGTTGCCTCATGACTAGTTTAATTGAATTGAAACTAACCTAATATGAATTTCAAAAGGTTAAGTCCCTTGTTTCTGAAATCAGCCAACTGTATGTTAAAGACAAAATAAAATCAGAACCTTGACACTTTAAGTAATGTTTTTGATTGCAGTTTTATAAGCAGTTTAGGATAATTAAGAATCACATTCACAATTAAACATTAACATTGAATATATCTAACATTTAAGTTACTTCAAGATCAATATTTTGAAATTAGTAATTGTTTCATAAAATCTAAAACTATGTAAATTATAAAATAAACTCATATGACACATTTTTTTTTTAATTTTAAGCTTTGTGTGTTTAACCACATACCAAATTGTAAGGTCTAACTGTGATCAAATATTTTTAATATCATAATGTCCTGACATCAATTCTGAAGTAGCTTAACAAATGCAATTCTTACAGAGAAAAGAAAGAGTTATCAAGGATGGAAATGCTGGGCATAGAGCAATTGTTCAATGGTTAAGAACACCTATTACTATTGCAGGATTCCTGAATTTGGGTCTCATCACATAGCATGGGTGGCTCGCAACCACCTGTAACTCCATCTCTGCTGGCTTCAAATCCCTTATGGTTTCTGCAGGTGCCTGCACTCACATGCATAGGCATATACACATATTCACTCCTTAAAAATAAAGATTAATATTTCCCTGACATGTATACATCAGAGGACTGCCTGGTCTGGCCTCAGAGAGAGAAGATACCCTAATATTCAAGGAACTTGAGGTCCTAGGAGTGGGAAGGCCTGGTAGGTCAGGGTGAGGATATCCTCTTGGAGACAGGGGAGAAGGAGGAGGAATTCAATGAGGAACTGTCAGGAGGGCAAACCAGGAGGGGGATAATGACTGGGCTGTAAAAAAAGATTAAAGATAATTTAAAAATAGTAATGATAATAAATATTAAAAAATGAAATAAAAATAAAAATGGAAACACTATTAGATGATTATTTTAATAAATAGCCTAAAATTAGATGTTTCTTGTTAAAATTGTAGAGAAACTTCAAATGTGTTATTCTGATTAATAGTGATTCACTCACAGACAGATCAACTGCCACACTCATTTTTCTAACAACTAGGTAAAACATTGAGAGAGTAAATACAAAATATTCCCAAACTGAGCGCTTGGTCTAGGACCAATGTTAACGAAATAATAACAACTGCCAGTTATGGCATATTATATTAAACCAGGTTAACTTATTCAATCCTTTTTGAAGTGTTAATTGATCTACAGTGGAAAATTGTGAAACTGACTACAAGATAAGGATCCTTGAGTGCCCCAACAAGCTGATATTATTTATAGGTTATTTACCCTAACTTTGTAATGGGCTAACGTGAAAAATGAAAGGGGAAAACCTAAATAAACCACAATCTATATAACAACTCACTGAATATTTATTATATGCTAATTTGTGACACACATAATCCAATATGTTGGAAATATAGTTGAAACCAAAATGAAAACATCTCAAATGTATGAAGCTTCCCCATTAAGCCCCGCCCATGTTCCTTCCAGTATCCCTGCAGTACTTTCATTCCAGATGATGTCATGCAAACCTGAAACAAGGCTCTACAGTGCCTTCAACAGATGTTTTGTAGTTTTGAATGCCTAGTTCAGATGTGTCTGGCCTGTACCTCTAGACAACCTCTATGCTGTCTCCAGACAGGACACACTGACTCCTCAGTTACAAATGACCTACAGTCTCAAGCAAAGATATTCTTTCTTCTATACTAATGTATCCCAGGCAATAGGCTCATTCTTCTTCCAGTCACAAAGAAAAGGAACTTCGAGCAGCCTGGATATATTTCTCCCTCATCTTATCTATAATTGGGCACAGCCTGTGAACATGTTGCTATTTTATCTATAATCCTGGTGGAATAGTACAATGGGAGCACTCATGCCTGAATGTCAGCAATGATGTCACATAGAAAAATAAAATTTTATAAATGCATACTTGCTCTCAATTGAAAATGCCCCTCTCCAGTAACTTAACTCCTCTCTGTAGTAACAATTAAAGTCTCAGGTTTGTTGTAGCTGTTTGATAATATACATTATATGAAGATAATTCTTAACTTATTTGAGTTTGGGTTTGTTCATTTTAGATTACAAGGTCAAAAAACAAATATTCCTTTCCCATGCAGGGCTAACTTGTTAACTTCCGAAAAATAGCTTTAAAATATTTTTTAAAATGGTGTAATATTTTATATTGTATGTGATTGATATCAGTCACTTGTACTTGAGACTTCTGAAGGTATCTAAAAGTTCCTGGTGATGATAATAAGTTATATGATCTAATTTTAAGTTCTAATTTTAGTATAAACCATAGATTCTGATAATTTTATGTGACAAATTAGATTGAAATGTGCAGTGCTGAATTTCAATTAAAATAATAATGCTTGCATGATTCCTTGACTAGTAGATTTTAACATTCAAATGTAGTTATTAAGGGTTTTAGGTTTCATTTCTATGAAAACAGAAATTACTAACAAGTACTCACTAAGTTCAAGGGTCTAGTCTCTCATGGGAGTAGATCTTATTCAAATATGTTCAAAGGTGTAGAAAAATATATTTTAGGCTAATCTGCAGAAGAGAAAATTGGGTCAAATTTCAAATCAAGAAGTATAGAACTAAACAAATTGGGAAAATGCATAGACTAGCATATTATGCAACTACTTTAAATAGGAAGTTGATTTAAATAGCTTTAGAGAGAAAGTAAATAAGTTGTGTGTGTGCTTTTATATGTGTGTGCTTGGTGTGTGTGTGTCTGGGTGTGTGGGTGTCTGTCTGTGTGTCTGTCTGTATGTCTGTGTGCGTGATACATAGAAGACAGTGAGGATCTGTCACAGTATAGATTGTAAATTTTATGATGAATATAATGGGAAGAATGGATAGGATAAAGATCAATGTTTATAGTTTTAGTATCTTACATGATAAATATTTTTATGGTAAAAAGAAGTATATATAATGAAGGCAAAACATAAAATGCATATGTGTTTAATTTTATGATATAACAATAATAAATTCATATATGCTACAAGATATACAGTGAATTTAAGTCTTAATAGTTATAAAAATCAAATCTTTGAACATAGGCTTTCATTGGGTGCATCTCTCTTTAAATAACCACTTCAAGTATTAGTGAACATATGTGTTGCCTGTTTTCCCTGTTTCTCCATAGTATTGGGTGTATATTCTGTCAACTTCAAAAATTTCAGTGTTGATTTAGGAAAATCGGTGCCTTTGAACACTGAATTAGTTCACTTATATTTCTTGGTACTATAGCTAGAAGGTCAATCTGTTTAAGACACAAAATTACTTTTGATTTTTAATTAAATTCCAAATATTTTCTTCTTAGTTACTAAAGAACATATGTTAGCTTAAAAGGGGGGAAAGCAATAAATAGCACAGAGTGCTTGCGACCACCATTTGTTAATTCATTTGGTGACATGGTTTTAAAATTTAAGTTTCACTTTTGCTTGTCATTACATCAGTTTTATGATATTACTTTAAAACTTTTTTACTTATCTGTTATGTTTTTAGCTCTTATGTCTTGAAAGTCATTTCTTTAAATTCCATTATTTCTCCCACTACAGCAATGGTAATAAATATTTCAAGGGTGCTGTATTATTTGTAAAGTTCATTCTTAAACATTTTCCCCCTTGGAATAGTTTTACCAGGACGATCCAAAAGTTATTGCTTGAAGTATCTTCAAACAAAGAAAACAGGAAAATAGGACACTAAGAAGTTAAAAGGGCACGCAACTAATTACCACAAATTAAAAAAAAAATCATCATTTTAATTGATACCATTTTTTTTCACTTTTTTTCCCACCAATAATACTTATGGTCTTTTACTTGGTTTTCATGTTTTCACTAGTACAGCTTTCTCTGTCTTTTCTTTTGCCTCCTTCTGTTCCTCTTTCTTTCTTCTTTCTTTGACAGGCTCATGCTATGTAGGCCAGGATGGCTTAGAACTTATTATCCGTCTAAAGCAAACCTCAAACTCAAAAACTTCCTCTTTCTGCCAGGAGACAAAATTGCTGATGTGTTGTCTGTGACCCAGTAAATGAAAGACACCCAATGTACACAAGAACACTATTTAGACTCATGGTGTTAATTAGGACAACAACAAACAGGAGACATGAAGTGGATAAGATTGGAGTACTGGGGAATGGGAGGGAAGTAATGGTGGATATGATTAAAAAGTTGTATAGATGGACAAAATTTTCAAAGAATAAATTAAAATGATATTAATAAACGAGACACTTCAGATCTTTAAAAGCATTTTTTTCTTTTAATTCTGTGGTTCTCTTGAACACATAGGCTGACATGTAAATATACTCTATCATTAAATTTCCATCATTGGACTGGAAGTATATGTTAATGGTGAAGTGTGTGCTTAGAGTAAATGAGGACTTTAGTTAATTTCTCAGCACACAAATCTCACTAGAAGATCTATCATCAACATTTGCCAGTAATATGTATGTGCCTATCTTTGCTTTTTATATGCCTTTTAATTATATTCATAGCCCTGGATGGATAATGCTTAAGTTCAAACGTATAGTGTGTCTTTGCCATGGCAACAGTTAGGACAGACTTCTCAGACCTCTCAAGTGTGGATGACCACACAAGAGGCTGTACTTGTTTTGATGTGGTAAAGTTTAACATCACTCAGAAGAATCTGAGAAAGGCTGGGAAGCCAATCAATTTACATCCCAAATAAGACTGTCTTATTTTCCCATAGGATATATAGCATCAAGATGCTACTAAATGGGACTTCCCCTAAACCATGTCTATGAAGACATAAAACATATGAATAAAATAAGGATTCAGAAAACCAGAGAAAAGACAATATATTTATAGACTGTGCTGAGTTCTGTCGAATATAAGATTCAGTTCCCAAATGTAATGACTAGACCCTCCTTCAGGATAAATTCTTTAATGTGACTGAGGCCAACATAATTCCACTAGCCATGTTCACACTATAGATTAAGCTTCCATGAATCATATGTGCAAACCATAAATAGCCCTATGCTGTGGTTAGTCTGCATTGCATCATAAATCTATCAGTTTCTCCGTTTGTCTCTCCTTCAACCCTCTGCTACCATTTATCCCTGCTCCCTTTACTCTGAGTGCAGTTTTGATCCTTCCTTCAGAGTGTGAATATGTGTATCAGGACCTTAGAAAATCTCCTTGTGTTTATTGCTTCCACATCATATTATTACAGCAAAAACTCTCCTTTGAAATAAATTAAACAAAAACTGTAATACTGAATAACACCAACTTTTTTTTTATAAACACATCTTACTACCAGATATGTTGACAATCAAAATTAAAGGTGTGTCTTACTAAAGGAATCATACTGTCCCTTAGGAATATAATGAGAGGAGTCAAGTTAACTCAACAAAGTGTGCTTGGTGGCATCTCATGTCATCTCCATCCATCCTGAAGAGACACACAGGACACTGGCAACAAAGCCTGGTATCAGATATTGAAAATGCAGTGCTGGGGGCAGTATAGAAAAGCAGACAACCAATTTTAATACCCAAAGCCATCCTCGTTTTAACTGGGAGCAGGTGACAAAATCTGAACGGTGGACAGGAAGTCCAACTTAACGGAAATGTTTTGCAAGGAAAACAATATGCCAAAAGAATGAATCACTTGAAATGTTCAGGGTTCAGTTCAACTTTACAAGCATTAATGTTCCTGTCATCTCCATGATGCTGCTTTTGATAACACCCTGGAAAGAAAAATATTAACACTGTGTACAGAGAGATGCCTCAGTGGTTGACATTTTTGTCTGCACTGCAATTTCTGAAGTCCTGAGTTCAATTCCCAGCAAACACATGGTAGCTTACAACCATTTATAGTAGAGTTACTGCCCTTGTCAAGTGTGCAGGCATATATGCCGAGAAAGGGCTCATATACATAAAATATATAAACAAATAGATCTTAAAATAAATATTCAAACCAAAACATGATATCGAAAGCAATAGTCTATAAACTCTTCTGACGCTCCATCAAATTTCTCAGGAATTACTGCCGACCCAAAACTTGGATAGAAATACGGAGACTGTACAGTTCTAGGCAAGTGATTGACATCTCTATTTTGAGAGTGGCTAAAATGTGGAAATAGAGATTTAATTTCAGCCTCTCTTTCTTTCAGTACTGAAAAACTACCAAACTACTTGCCAACAGCAATAACCATTACCGATGGATTTCCATTTTTTCAATTCCTTAATTTTAGGGCAACATTGGGATTACAAGCCACAAAGCTTGTATCTACATCTAAAAATTCAACCAACAGAGTTTAAGGATTTAATTAATGTCAGTAGATATTATGTCCTACGTTTTAAAAGTTTCACATGACAACACTAAATTTGCATTACTGATGCATATTCTAAGGGCCCAGTTTAATACAAATACTTTCAAAATGAAGTATTTTGACTCTACAGTTACTTTTTAAAAGAGGACTCACTATGTATGTAGCCTTGGCTGGCTTGTAACTCACTATGTAGAGCAGGCTGGCCCTTAACTTACAGAAATCTGCCTCCTGAGGTCAAGGATGAAAGGTGTGTGCCAACAATGCCAGTTTCCCTCAAAGATGTTAAAAAGTGGATTTACCAGTGGAAACACTAAAGAATTGAGCATAGATTTCTGTGTAGATGAATATCCTTTAGTTTGGTTATGTATTCCCTAGCTTCTAATAACTACTCAAGTATGGGGGGTGGGGATCTAAGGTGAAACGAAGCACATTTCATTGTTTTAGAGGAGATACTCGGATCTCATTGAAGAATCTCTTCTTTTGAAAAGCCTTTTCCTCAATCTACCTAACCTGACAAAGAGGTGGGAACAAAGGTTCAGAAAAACTTAATAGGAGAAACTAGCAATTGTCATGTTTATAGAACATTTAATGTATACCACATAGGATTCGCAATGAATCAGTGTTATGTGATTATTTGCACAGTATGATGAGAAGATTGGTATCTCTAAAAATGTCCCCTCATGAGAGATTTTGCTTCATTGCCTGATTTAAATCTCTTCCAGTAGAGACATAGATAGATAGATAGATAGATAGATAGATAGATAGATAGATAGATAGATAGATGGATGGATGGATGGATGGATGGATGGATGGATGGATGGATGGATGGATAGATAGATAGATAGATAGATAGATAGATAGATAGATAGATAGATAGATAGATAGATAGATAGATAGATAAAACATATAAAATTAAAAGTAGCTTCTTTTCTCATCCAATACCCTCTGTTCACTCATCCTAGCTTCCCACAACCATCTTGGCTCTCCCTCAGATACACTCCCCCTCCTATTTCCTTCAGAGTAGAGCTAAGAGCTAGAGAGGAGACAGGAGCTAGAGAGGAGAAACCAAGACACAATAAGCCCTAATATTGATACTGGACAGGACAGCTCAATATGAAGAAAAGAGTCTCGAGAGCAGGTAAAAGAGTCAGAGATACACCAACTCCCACTGTTAGAAGGCCTACAATGATACCAAGCTAACAGCTATAACATTCACAGAGGACCTCATGCAGACCCATGCAGACCTCCTGCTTGCTTCATGAGCCCCTGTAAGGCCATATGAGCCTTGCTTTGTTGATCTCTGGTGATCCTCTACCAAAAAAAAAAATAATCAAGAAATGATTTCTACTAATATATTCTTCTACTCATAAATCACGTGCTGTATCCAGTCATCATTTGAGAGGCTTCCTCAAACACAGGTGGGAATGGATGCAGAGACCCACAGCCAAAGTGATGAAGAGAGAGAGTCTTAATTGGATCTTCAGTCCCCCCACCCCTGCTTGAGAAACCTCACAGAAGTGGTGGAAGGAAAGATGATAATTTTAATATTTTTCACATTATTTTTGGCTGTAAGGGTGTTAACTTTCAATTTATTCCTGTGCTTCCTTTTATAGGAGCTCTTGCATAAAAGGAAGTTAACAAATTTTGAAGACATTATAAAACAAATGATATTTATTAAGCAGCTTATGTAGTCACAGATTTATGGAAATAAATATTGGCTATTCTATGTATAGATACGAGAGAGTCGTAAAATCAACATACTCAAGTGACAGCGCACATTGTCCTTTGATTCTTCCAGTATTTACATGATAAAGGACTCTTGTGGGCTACTTCTGTTCTACTTTAATTACAGTGTATTTCGGGACATGTGGTCAGGCATCACTGTGCTTTGATCTTGTCCTTATATATGGATGCTTGAATAGGTATTTTCCTTCTCCTTTAATATGTGTCCCGAACACTTGCAAAGTAAATATTATTATACTAATTCTATGACTTTAATGGATATGACAGATCAAAAAGAGAAGCATGAAAAGGTAGTATAAACCATAGCTAAATTAATAATTATCTATGGGTGGGATTTAAGGACTCAGACCAACAAAAGATATTATTGAAGGCAAAATTCAATCTTAAATTATTTGCCAGTGCTTAGACAAGATTAGAAACTTCAAAGCGTAAGCAAATTTTTATATTTGCGTTAATGTCTTTGCAATAACAAACGATGTTGCTTTTGCACAATATTCTATAAGTAGCCACGGAACTGTTGCATTGTGATCATAATTGGACTTTTGAATAATGTTTTAGTAAGGTTAATAAAATGTTAGCTTTAGAACTTAATATATTATCTGTCATTGTGGAATAGACGATTGCCAAATATAAGAAAATTCTTCATATAAAATAATAATACATACAGTTTATACATTAAAGTATGACCTGAGGTTTCCAAATTTAGATTTTAAAAAACCAGTCCATGATAGTTTTAACAGCGTTGGCTTAATAGAAAGAGTATTCTGGTTCTGATAATATTACTGTTGAGTCTTGTTAAGAGTATTGTCTTCCACTAATTCATTTTGAATACTGTTCAAGAAGTATCATGGATTTGATGACTTTTGGTGTTCTTATAAAATAGAGAACTGCCTATTTTGACCACACGAAAAGCTTTGAAAATCCCCAGGCTGAGTCCTTCCCAACATCCCTTTCTGGTTGTAGCATGTATTGCTAATCAGATATGGAAGGTAGTAATATTCTGGTAGAAAGCCTATTTCTACTGTTTTGAGATGTTTCCATGGAGATAGGTCACAACCAGTTTTAATATTTACAGAATGGTGCTCCAGTCTGCTGTAAATTCAGAGCAAATGTTCACCAGTGACAAGAACCAGAAGAATGCCATACATTTTATGAACTGTTAATAAGTCCGTAAACCGATTGTTTTCTAGCCAAAACTCTGTTACTACTGGCATTGGCTGACATTCCAATTTGGATTTCTCCTTTTAAATGAGTCTCTTTTAAAGTAATAGCTCTGCGCTTGGACCATTTCTATTCAGATTTCATACATGGAGCAAAGTTTTAGGATGTAAAAGAGGTGGAATTATCCTGTTGTTTCTGTGTTGGGGTTGAACCCAGTGCTCCCTGCTTTGTGTGTGTGTGTGGGGGGGGGGCAGTGCTTATTTCTAAAAATTCAGCAAATACACAATAATTGCTCTTGGGCTATTTTATCAAATACTGCTGTCTTGGTTCTTTGGTAGCAGAAGCTAAATTGGACAGTCTAGGACCCATGGCTTGTGATGTCATGTTTGTGGAAACTATCTCTGTCTCCAGAGCACTGTGTTCTCTCCAAATGGATACAACAACTCAGATAGCATCGGAGTCATTTTAAATTAAAGAACATTGTGCATATGAAATGTTGTTTTATCACTGCACTGTAACGATGCTTTGCAAATGCAGTTTTTATACTATTCTACTTCTTTACATACAAAATAACTTTTGTCAGAATCATTCAACCTGTTCCCTAATAATTAGCTGTATTAACTACTACTAAGAAATTCACATATAAAGACACACATCCTTCAATCCAGAAACAATAAATTATCAAAGATGCATACATAGAAAACCAAGTAGCTATAAACACCAGCATATATATATATATATATATATATATATGGAGAGAGAGAGAGAGAGAGAGAGAGAGAGAGAGAGAGAGAGAGAGAGAGAGAGAGAGAGAGAGAGAGAGAGCGCACTGTTCCAGAACAATGGTTAACCACTCTGCTTGAAATCAGGGCAAATTTACCTTAGTTGGAGCCCAACAAGAGACTCAGGGTCTTGAATAGCAGAAAAGAAGAAGGACCACTGTTAGAGTGAGGATGGGATCCTATGGATAAATCCTCAGCAATGAAGAGTAATTACAATTTTAATATAGGATCAATGATCTCCAGAGAGCATCCATGCAGATGTTGGCCTGCTGTACACTAAAGGTCTGACTGTACATCTTTGATCAATGGAGTTTGTTCATACCTGATAATAGACCATGTGTGATATGACTTCTCATTAGTCAATCAGCAATTGGTGGAAGTTCAAATGTTGTAGTTAGACCCTTCAGGTCTAAAATGTTGTAGTTAGAGTTTTTAACCCAAATCAAGGACTGATGTTTTCTTTTGTTCACTGGTCATTAATTAGACCTTTAGGTCTAATATGGGGGAATAACATATCTAGAGAACAGGGTAAAGGATAATCCAATAATGACGATCGTGAGACAGTTGCTAAAAAATGAATAAAAAAATTTATAGATTATGTATTTTGCCAACTGCAATGAAGGATACCCAACAATGAAAGCTTACCTATATATTTAAACTCATAAGAAAGTAATATGTAAAACAGAACATGAAAGTTTAGTTTTCTAATCACTAGAATTTCAGAAACATAATGTGATGGTCAGGTTTTTTAAATGGTGCCTGCTTTAGGAGTCTTAATGGGAGCAGAAAGCATACAGCTCTTTAAAAATGTATTTGATATAAATCCCTAGAGTTCCTGATGCATGTCACCACTCTTGTCACATATTCCTGGTTAAAATGTAGACCTTTTCTGTATTTAGTCAAGAACTGGAATCCCTGTAATTATTGCCAGAGTAGATACCATTAAATAGAATACAGTCTCTCCAGGGGATAGAACAAGATTGACATTTCTAAACTGGGGGATGTTATTTTAACAGGGCATCATGTGACAAAAGCTTTCGACTGCTCAGCTAGAGAAAGATATTTTTTAAGTGTAAATAACAGCGGGCAGGTTGATCATTTTTCAGTTTAAGTTTAAGGAATGCATATTCTAGACTAGGGGGTCTTAAACAGATGTGTCTAGATTGCTGCAAGCAGATCCTTGTGTTTATTTGTCATAACCTTAATTATGGTAAGAATTACAGCCACCCAGGCTGCAGGTCACAGTGCTAGATAGTACTGGCTCAATTAAAGACCCCAGACTACATTCCACAACATGGACACACTTTGGGGTTTTTGCAGTTTTCATAACTATAAAAGACCCCTTTCCCAAATCAGATGGCTGAAAATAGACATCATTCACAACATTGTTGTTCTGAGCAGTGAGTCTAATCCAAATACTCACAGAAAAGCCAAGGATTTGGACCATTTGGGAGAAGACCAATAGGCATTTCAGCTTACTCTCATTTAAATACTGATGGGCTAACAGTTAATTATATATTTTTCTAAGTTGAAACACTGCTGAGATTGTTTCAGTAAATAGATACAATCATTAAGACTGTTAAAGAAAACATTTTGTAAAGCAAATAAATATGTTCTCTACAATCAAGTTTACCTCCCACCAAACACTTGGCAATCTGTCTACAGTGGGAGAAGGTTCACTTAATTCAGCCCTTCTAAGGAATTACAAGCACACTGAATTCATTAATCACCCAACTCCTTTAGGCATAAAAATTAGTCATGGGCTAGTTGTGCATTCACTTGGGAACATCAAGATGTGAAAGAGTTTGTACTAAATTAACTGTATGAGACTCCTTTTCTAACAGGAAGTTTCACTCTACTTAAGGGAATCAAGTTGTATAGCGTGTTATGAGCCACAATTCTCACACCTAAAGATTATGAGTGATATTATTTGTCATTGCAATTGTTATGCACTTTAACTGTGTGTTCTTTATATCTTTATAGGATAAAATGTATATGGAAGTTATTTGAAACTAGCGAACCTTGTATGCATTTCAAAATGACTACATCTTCTTGAGACTAGGAGTTGGCCTTTAAAGTTTTCCCCTAGATAACTTGAAAACACTCTCCATAATTTTTCCCTTTTCCCAAAGTTCTTGGGTCGAATTTATGGTATCTATTGGTTTCTTTAAGTTTTAGTTCTTTGAGTTGTGTCTCATCTTCATGTCCTATGTCTTTGCTTTTATGGACTGCTATCATCAACAAGTCCAAGTTATTCATTTCCCTAAAATAAACAATCTTCAAGTGATTCCAATTATATGGGTCTGTGGGCTAGGAGAACTCTTGGGGGAGGAAGCCAGAGCTATTTGTAAAAATGTCCCCTGAAGATTAAGAGTCTTCATTTAAGGAGGCATTCTGTTCAATATAAGTTTCATAAGTGCATCAAGTTTTCAAATGATCTAAAAGTTTACTGTAAGAAGACATACTTTTTCCCATTGACATATGTACAAAAAAGCAACAAAAATTGAGATCAAACAAACATAAATAGGTTTTCCTTTTCTTCACCATGGCTGTTCAAATGTTTTATATGTGTGTATGTATGTGTGTGTGTGTTTGTATGTATACATATGTATGTATATATGTATATGTATGTGTGTATACACACACACACACATATAGTGAGCTCATTTAATGGCTTTGAAATAGAAAAGTCTTTCCCTATATTAGGATCCATTGAAGCCAGAGTGGCCTTACTCATCAAAGTGTTGGGCCCTGTTCCCGTTTAAATAGAGCCTTTAGGATGGAAATGTGCTAATTAAGCCAATTCACACTGAAGTGTGAATGACTGCAGCTTTTTTACCCACATTGAAAAGGGATGGCTGAATTTATTTTTCTAAGGGGGTCACTAACCCAGATTTAGTTAGAAGAATTTCAAGCACTATGTTAAAGTCACATTAAAGGCATTATATGATGTCAGGGGAAAACATCGGTGGGAGTGACTCAGAAGAAATAAATGCTAATTTTGAATGATATATTTTTTACTTTACAGATATCTGAATTTTAATTTCTCAAATCCTTTATTACCTGAATTAGCAAGATAGAATTGATATTTTGTCTAAATTGCTATTTTTATTATTTTATGAGATAATAAACATTGAAAGGAAGTGGCTGATCTTATTAAAAGTTGGTAGAAAAATGGAGAGACATTTGGAAATGTAAAATATGCTTTGGTATTTTTCAGCGATTTCATTTTCTAGCAAAGAGCACTTGGCAGCTCTTGGTCTATTGATAGAAAGTGGCCTCTGCTCAATAGCAAGACCCTGAAATGCAGGCCATATTGTTTCCCTGGGTCAAATGGGTTTGATCTTGCAGGGAAGAAATATTTCTTTTCAGCATCAGGGATCTCAAACTTACATATAGAAATTACAGAGTTTTCTTATTTTCAAGGAAAATTTGACTTCTAGCCTAAATTTTATGTCATTTGCTCTCAAAAAAAATGGCCTAAGCATGTGACAATTTTTTTTCACTAAATTATGGATTGACAACTCAGAATGTATAATTTTTCAGGAGCTTGCTGCTATTTTTTACTAAGGTGGCATTAAACATCCCCTCAAGGTTGTAGCTCAGGGCTAGTCCCAGGTTGCTGTCATTTGAAAGGTAAAGCCTTGTGTTTAGGATTTGACTCTGGTGAAGTGAAATATGCTGTTTATGAAAATTTATATGTATGAGCACACATGTAGTTTGTAATATGTTCATGGCCTTGAGGATGTTTAGGAAGTGTTAGTAGTGGCAAGTGAAAAGATGTTAGTGTGAGCAGCCAAACTCTACCTCTTTTCAACTGTCCCTTCCTTGAGGGAGCAGTGAATAAATAGATGAGTAGTGTGTGACCCAAACACTACACATTGCTTTCTCCATGGAACAGTAGATACTGTGTTCCCAGAATCAAAAAGTCTGTTGTAGGTGGCCAGAATCATACAATCAGTACCAAAACCAAACATCAGCCTTGAAGACCTAGAGGCTCTATTTGGACATGTATTTATGAGAGGAGATCACTTTGCACTACATATTTTCCCACATGTACAACAGCATGAATATATGATTAAAGGCTCTCACATAGCCCTGCCTTTGAGGATCTATGCCTTCAAAGCTGGGGTCAGCAGCCTTCCCGGAATGAAGTACATGTTCACAGAGGTTTGAACTGAGACATGGTTGTCTGCAAGAGTTGAAATCTTTCTACTTCCACTAATGATCTACTTACTTAACTTCTAATGGGCAATCAATAAATGTCAAGATACCCATGATGTGCATATTAATAGGCTAAAAGCATCATATGCTAATTTAACAGCAGGGATTTATTTGTATTTCCCATATTAAAGGGTTTTTCTTTTCTCTAGGTTGCCAGTTTATTGTCTCCTCCAACGTCTCAAAACTCAATAAATCTCAGGACAAAAAGGCAAAGTAAATCCAAATAGCATCATACAATCATGATTTATACAACCTCCTTCAACAAACAGAGAAACCCCGGCTGATGCTGGCTATAAAAACATGAACAACATTTCATTGTAATTGGTATTGATGACTTAAAACTGCACGCAGAGAGTGAAAACCAGAAAACAGTGCATACTCTTGGCTGCTGTTGCCTCTAGATTAATTACTTGTATGATTTAGAACGTTGTGGCACAGCGAAGGCTTCAATGAACTCTTCACCATCATTTCCCACGGGAAGAAGCAAGTTTCCATAGTCCTTGGTGACAGTACTGGTCTGCACATGGAATATTGAGATTTGACAAACAATGCTGTATACTCTTTGTCTTAAACTCAGACAACTTGATTTTATTTACACAATTTTAGGCTGCTATCACTTGTCATCTTGCATGGGCCGTATGTTTCTTCTCCACAGGTCATGGCTAGAAAAATATAGACGAAAAAGCAAGTAGCTTAATTTATGTTGATCTAAGACTTTCCAAGTGAGAATTTTCAAGAGAGATGAGGAATCTAGTGAATGATCGGATGATCTCACCACATTAATATGTCTTAATATTCTGCATGGCGGTCTTGCCTTTTATCCTACCTTTGAGTGAGTAGGAGACAATGAGAAACAAAAGCAAAACAATTTGTCAACAAGCTTTCCAGTGTCCGTTGGATAGAACAGCAATAGCTGTAATCACCCTGGGGTCTATCACATCTCAAAAGAATAAAGAAAGCTCAAAATATCCACTCACTCAAATCCATGACTTTTTGCTAATAATAGGACTCAGGAGATATGATAGTGAATATTTGATTAGATGTAAAACAAAGGTAAGCACCAGCTTATTCACACATCTCTAACTAAATACCCATGGATACACATGCCTTCATGGGCATGCACACGCACCCATACACACACACACACACACACACAGACACACACATACACACACAGACACACACATACACACACACACACACACACACAAGTTAAAATTTGTCATCTGCTATGAATCACTTTCACTGAAATACTGTTGATTCTTAACGCTGATGTCTTTCTCCATTGTCTTGTATTAGTGCTCTTACAAAATGACCACTATGATTAAAATGTTGATGACAACAGGAGTGAAACATTCTATAAACACGGTACATGTCTTGTTTAATGTGCTACAACACAGTACTCTGTGTCATATATATATATATATATATATATATATATATATATATATATATATGCGTGTGTGTTCATAATTTACACAGAAACCTAAAAAATGATATGATGTACATTTTATCTGAAAAGGTGGATTAGTAGTTCTGGAAAACTTCCAAATTACATCCTAATACTATTGAGAGACAACAGAGATTGCACTGCTTAGTCTTAACCTGCTATATTGTGCCATAAGTCAGCAAGGCAATGATATAGCGTAGAAGTATAATCAGCTTGCATAGAACTGAAACCTGCTTTTCACCAGTCTGTAGCAATTGGCAATTGAGTGAATGTAATTTCTCTGAGCCTCCATTTACAGATCTATAGAATGGGTAACATGATATTGTACGCAATGTTCTTAAATGGCAGGGTTAGTGTAAGATCTTGGTAAAACTTTACAGAACATCACCCCCTGTGTGTACCTTCTCTTCCTACATGGTAGTTTTCATATTAAGTGAGGGTTTTCTTCATTGGTAAATTACCAATCCTTCTGTTGCTCAGTGGAAACAACAGTGGATTAATTTTACTATTTTCTGTTTATCACATGGATGAGGATGTTAGGGAGATAAGGAATATGAAGAAATAGAACACATGTATTCTGTTAATCATGTATTACTAAATGGCATTTGATGCTGTGTCCATTCATTTTCTGAAAATCGGAGCAGGGCACTTGATGCTTCTGAGAGCAGCATCAGGCCATGGCTTTCCCCTACCACCCCACCCCCACTCCTTATATGACATCTATGGAAATACAGTGCATAGCTCTCTTTAGCTAACATCTCTTGGCTCCCTGATCCTTGACTCCCAGAGCACAGGCTGCAGTTTAAAAGGATTTTTTGTAGGCTTTGTTGTCAGAACAAAGACTCAAAGTCGGGAATGTCCCTGTTTTCCTGAAACAAAGAAAATTATTCCCCTGGGGAATGGCAGGGGTATTAGAAAGCTGGCCTTCACTGGAGAAGCAGGAATAGGAAAGAAAGAAACAGATAGTAAGGGGAGGAGGGGGTGAAGGAAGGGAGACAAGCAAGGAAAATGATAGCAACGAAGAAAGAAAGGACAGAAGAAATGAAGGACAGGAGGAAGAAAGGAAGGAAGAAAGGAAGAAAGAGAGAGGAGGAAGGGAGGGAGAGAGGGAGGGAGGGAGGGAGGGAGGGAGGGAGGGAGGGAGGGAGGGAGGGAGGGAGGGAGGGAGGGAGGGAGGGAGGGACAGAAGCAACAAGAGAGGGAAGGATAATATTTCTTTTCCGGCGTCTCTGACTTTAATTATTGCTCACACTCCAACAATGCGACCTAGGTAAATTATTGATGGAGTTTTGTGGAAAGTGTTTCGCAGCTGGACGTATTTGCATAATTGGCTCAACTCTCAATTTACTTCTTCTCTTTGGTGGTGGGGTGGTGGCCAAAGAGGATTTTTGGCAACTATCCATTCCCTCCTTAACCTCTTCAGAATCAGGTTAACCACTGCTGGAATGACATGATCTAAGGTGTTTTTGTTTGGTTCTTGGAGATACTGGGAAGAACAGACTGAGAATACCACCTTTAAGCTAATACAAATGTGCACTAAAAATGATTAGTTTAAAAAACATCTTCTGTTTTCAGGGAGAAGAAGATGACAGGTGCTAAAATGTCCTTTCTGCAACAAAGTGGAGGGGTTTGGATGTTTGTTTTTTGTGAGATATTCCAAACCGATATAAGGCCCGTGTCTTAGATGCATTTTTAATGTAAGATATGAATAACTTTCAAAACAGAAGATTACATGGTGAAAGTTATTTCAACTAGTAGTCCTATCTTAATATTGTTTAAAATCTACACAATTATAAAAAGTTAACAACTAGACTATTAATAAACTGCTTTTCATTCATTAGCTGCTTTCTATGAAACATTTTTTTAAACTTGTAAACAAAATGAAATTCATCATTTTGAGAATCTTGAAATTATTCCCAGGGGGATATCCATTTATGCACAAATTAACTTGGTAATTAACCATGACACAAAGAATCTTGGAGAACCAACCGGTGTGTCATTTTGTGTGGAGAGAATGGAAGCGAGAAACTCACCAGTACTTAGTAAATAGGTCTCCGTTGAATGTAAATTTAAATTCCGTTTAAAAGACTTGGGAGAGCAGGCTAATTTTCCAAGGTGCCTGAATTCTTTATGGCATTACACCCTTTGACTATTCCAATGAAGTAAACAAACACTGGAATTCTGCCTCTTCTTTCATGATTTCTGTTTCCCAAAGAGAAAGGTGGCTGAGTAAATTCAGCTAGAAGGCAAGGAACTTAGCCATAAAACCTGATGAAGATTTCAATCAAAGAGAAGTCCCAGATGGAGCTTGGAGAGAAAAAGCAACAGTGGCCCAGGCCTTCCCCTCCCCCACTGCATGGCAGGGTGGAAGTTAAACAAAATGGAGAATGCGAATAGGTCCGCTACAGCATGTTCTTTGTAAATGGTCAAGATCTCTAGAGAGTAGTGGATTAAATTGCAGATATTATCTAGCTAAACCCCAAATCATAAAAGCATGAAATTAGTAATTGACTCAATTTGCCTCATTTATTAGTAGCTCAGACCTCTGCTTGAATTAATATTGCCCAATGGAATTTCAAGCATTGGTGACATGGCATATCATGACAGAGATTAACGCCTGCTTCTATTACTATATTTCAAATACCCCACATCCTCCAATTAGGTTAGATCTAATTTAATATGCATGCTTTTGGCACTTTCGTTGTCAATCAGATGTGAGAGTGAGTGGGGTTTTTTTATTGTTTTTTTTTTTTTTTTCTGTCATGTTCATGTTAGGAAACAAGGGGCTGCACAGTCTAGTTTACGTGCTATGGTCTTTTCAGTTACATGTTGTTTATTTTCTGGGCTAAGTGTTTAGTTATTTTATTTCCTATTGGCTTCAATCATATACAGCAAGTATATGTTTTGTGATCATATATTCACATGCTAATGATTCATCTTTAATATGCATATGCATATATTTTGGTTTAAAAATTAAGGTTAAACTATATTTTAAAAGCGAAATTTTTAGGATAGATAAAATAATTTAAAATTTTTCCTTGAAAATGTAAATGTTTAATTGATATAATGTTAATTGTTTTCATGGACAGTGGGCCTTTATGGCAATGAATTAAAGAAAATTATGATGGATTTTTCCTATCAGTAAGTAACTGAAGACAGGTTTTGATAGAAATCAGGCTTTATAGTAGCCAAATAAAGCTTAGTTTCATAACAACAAGGTGCGTTTGACCTGAATCTTGAGAGTAGAAGCATAAATCTTGAAGGCAGTGGCATTGCTTCAGAAATTCAATCCACAGCAATCAGTACAGAGCACAGTCCACATTTAGTAACTTGGGCTTCATCAGTTTAATCCCTGAGCAATAAATACTATTCAGGGAGCCATCTGCATCGATGCTTTGTCTCTGTATCATATGGGACCAGCTTACTAACAGGAATGAAGTGTCTATTTGTTCTGTTACAGCGTGATAAGAAACCAAACAATGCCAAAATACATAAAACTCACGCACCGTCACAGTCTGAACGGGCTTCAGATGGGTATTATTTAGTCATTGACTTTACAAGAAAAGAATGGTCTCCCATTTTTTGAAAGGTTTAAACAAAACTCCAGCCAAAATTTGTATTAAGAGAGGGGAAGTGATTGTAATGAATGTCCTTGCTGTAAGATATTTCCAACAGAATTAATGACCACCCGGAGTTAATGGCCCTAGGACCACAGGCTCTTCCAGTTGATCATTAATCCTCAGGAAATACTGGCATCGTATATGTTATTGTTGAAACTATATATAGCTAAGAGTTCTACTATGTTCTTTCATTGAAGCTTAAGTTATATGCCACCTGTTGAATCAAAGTTTAATACGTACTTGGCTAATTCCTGTATAACATGAACTGTTACTGGCAATAATTATCATAATGATTTTGTCTCCTAAAAGCCAGAAATATGTCTAATGTCTATGAGGGGGTCACAGTGCTTTCATTTCATGATTTCCTAGCCACTGTTTTTGAAAGCACATATTTTATTATTCTTAGTTTATACACTTATCATTGCGGGCATATATGTATGAGTATGTGTATGTGTGGGGAGTATGAGTGAGGTGTGAGTGTGCATGTATGAGTATGTGTATGTGTGGGGAGTATGAGTGAGGTGTGAGTGTGTATGTATGAGTATGTGTATGTGTGGGGAGTATGAGTGAGGTGTGAGTGTGTATGCTAGAGCCTCTTTGTGGAGAGCAGAGGGCAACTTTGCTCAGCTTGTTCTCTCTATTCACCTTTACCTAGGTCATAGGGATAAAAATCAGCTTCCATGGTTGCATTTAAGCTTTTGTTGAACTATCTTGATTTCCCCACAAAACCTAAACACATATTTTAATGACACTCAAAATAGCACATATTTTAACTGAATTCTAGTATTTAATATAACTTAAAATGTGAGTATTAACTAAAAGTCTAAAATTGTTGATTTTAGCAAATTCTCCAAAGTAGACTCTCCATAAATGTGAAACTAAAGTTGTAACATTGAAAGTTTGTGCCTACTGGTAACCAGCAACATCATTCTACATTACTAATAATTACATTGTTTCTGTGTTCAGTTGGTTCTATAATGGTATTCCTGAATTTGATACAGTGTCTGATAAGAAGGGAGTCCTCCTACAGCTATAGACCTGAAGCAGCTGGAAAGTTTAGCTCAGTAATTCAAGTTTGGAAAGTAGAACACAGTAGAGAAAGAGATGTGGTGGAAAGGAAAACAACATCAATTTCCACCGTAATGTATCTGACACAGTCACCCTATAATCCCTACAAAATTCAAAGGGCACAAGAACATCACAGGAATCTTTCAAAAGAACAAAGTTACAGTCTTTGAGTTTTTCATTCTAACAGGGCAAATTTGGGGAAACCTTCCTTCCTCCTTTCTATTGCTTGCTGTGATGCAGAACAATCAGGAGAGAATTAAATGTGAATAAATGCCCAGGTCATTGGGTCAGAATTCTGGGTTAGACATGAACCTTTGTATTTCTGGGTTATGTTAATGTATTTCTCAATTGATTTTTCATGACTATGCAATACTTTTTAACTAGAAAAGGATGATATTTTAGAAATTGATGCTCCGACAATTGAATGGCCACATGTAAAAAAGAACAAAACTTGATCTTATACCACAAAGGAATGAGAAGTGAAAGGGGACCACAGGCCTCAGTACATGAGGGGGAGACTCATAGTTGAAAAGGTGGAGTTAGTATTCAGTGATTCTTTTAATGAATTTAGAAATAAATCAATGATAATAAAGTGTAGAAAATATAGTTCATTGAGATAAAAAGAAATGCTTTACTTTATAACGCAACTTTAAGAAGGTGGGGGACACAATCTATACAACAGGAGAAAATGTCTTCACATCACATACAATCTGACTAATGACACATGCATAATATATAAAAATGAATCTCAGTAATGAAGCAGAAATTTTACCAATTTAAAGAGAGACAAAGATCTGAATAGATGATAGGTATGTCTCAATAATGATATGTGTCAGCAGACTAAAAGACACTCAGCAGTCCTGGTCAATAAAGAAAAGGCAAGTAAAAATCATATGGACATATGGATTCCCATCAATAGGATGCCTATAATAAGACAGTATTCAAGTTAGGAATGTTTAGCACTGCCCAAGAGACAAGGATCCCAAATGCAAGGCTTGCCTGGGCAACAGAGTAAGCTCAAGTACATCCTTAATAACTTGGCTCAAATACAAATGTAAAGGAGGGATGGTGTATGCTTCAGAGGAAGAGCAGTGGTCTAGCATGTAGAGGGCAATTGATTTAATCACCACTAAAACAAACAGATGGAATAAAGAGAGGGGGAGAGAAGAAAGGGTAAGGGTAGAGAGGAGGGAGAAAGAGAGAAAGGAAGGGATGAGGGAAAGAGAGAGGAGGCAGGTTAAAAATCACAAGCTGCCATCTACTATCAACCGCAGGTAAGAATATAATATGGTGTATCTACCTAGGAAAACAGCTTGGCAATTCCTCAAAGATGAAGGACAGATCCACACTAGGATTCAGCTATTTTACTTCAGAAGTACAGACAAAAAAAGTAAAAGGGTATGCAACCACATAAAATCATATAAATTATTATAGCAATATTCATAATAATAAAAAATTTAATATGATCCAGATATCTATCAAATTGTGGATGGAAAAAAATGGGTGAAAGTTGTAGACTGGAATGTTAAGCAATAAAAAGAAATAAAGTAAAAAAAAAATGTCATGAATGCCCTTTGAAAACATGCTCAGTGGAAGAATCCAGTCTCAAAGAATATGATAATACATGAATATATTTGGGAGAAAAAAACAGAAAAGACAACTCTGTCTATATTATATAGGACAAGAAGATGGGTGATTGCCTAAGCAGAGGGAAGAAATGGACATTGAGGTTGACGAGAAGAAAGGTATCCATTGGGTGAAGGAGGAGCTTTGAATTTGTTGAAATGTTCACTGGACAAATGCATTTGAAAATATCAAACTATATATGTGAAATGCTAGATTATTGACAATTGAATTTATCTCAATAAATGTTGTTGAGAGAGGAAGGAAGGAGAAAGAAAGAGGGAAATAAAAGAAGAGAGGAGGGGAGATAAAATAGGCAAAATAAGTAAAGGAAGGAAAGAACACACAGGGCAATCAATGTGGTCTTTGAATAGTAATATTAAAGCCATTTCCAACGCCATAACTCATTTGTATATAGAAAGAAGAGGCTATCTACTTTCCATTCATACTAAACATTTTTTCTATTATAGGGGGAGTAGGTCAGTGGTCCAGCATGCATGGGGCCCTAAGCTCTGAGGGGATTCTCTTTTTGATATTTTGGTAATGTGATTGCAGTGTGCTGTTGTAGCTCTGTTAGCCTAATTTTTTTCTAGCATTTCTGGTTCCTCCATTTTGTTTAGAAACACGAAGGCCAGGGCGCCATATTTCATTGTTCAGCTTCCTCTTCACTAACTGAGCTTTGCAGTCCCTTTGCCAGGGATAAGAACACCACACAAAGACCAACAGAGTCAACTAACCTAGACCCTTGGAGCTCTCAGTATCTGAACCACATACAAGGGCTGGACCTAGACCTCCTTGCACATATATAGCAGATGTGCAGATTGGTCTTCCTGTGGATCCTGACCAACGGAAACACCGGCTATCCCCAAAGCTGTTGCCTGTCGGTGGGATATGTTCTCGCTGGGCTGCCTTGTCTGGACTCAGTGGGAGAGGAAGTGCTTAGCTTAGCAGAGACTTGAAGTGTCAGGATCCAGGGATATCCAAGAGGGCCCTACCTGCCCACAGAAAGAGAAGGGAGAAGGATTGTAGGGGTGGTGACCTGGAGGGGGCAGTGAGTGGGATGTAAAGTGAATGAATGAATGAATGAATGAATGAATAAATAAATAATAAATACTTGCTGTTTTCTACATCACAACTGCACTATTTCCACATGCTAAGGAAATATTAGCTCCCACAGCTGCTGTGCATCAGGAGGCAGGCGGTATAGATCTTTCACGTAGTTACCTAGGAAACAAACTTTAACCTCAAGAGACTAAGGCTAAAGGACTAAGAAGAGTCATGTGAATAAGGATGCCCTCCATCATTTCAACACCTTAGGAGACCAGAGAACAACTAAGAATGGCCAATGAATTAAGCTCTTCTCCCTTTGCAGTTTTCCTGTGCCATTTTCGTGTATTTGATGACTTTCTCATGAAGCAAGGAAATGTGAGAGCAGATGTATTATTATCTTAGCCTCTTCAAATACAACAAAGACATCCTTTCCTTTAATCTGGGGCCACAATTCAGCAGAAGGGAGATTTTGGTAGTTTCAGCGACACATTTCCTTGTTCATATTTAAGATCAATTTCTCTGTAGCTATTAAACCAAGGAAAACTTCTTGAACCTTGAACCTGTTTTGAGAAATTTCAAGTTGCTGTGTCGTGAGCTTTCACTGAATAAGAGTATGAAGAGAGGGTATATAAAATTCATTAGCAAATGAAGAGCTTATGTGTGTGTATGTGTGTGTGTGTGTATGTGTACAGGTATGTGAAACCTTGGGTACCTTTTCTCAGGTACCATTTATCTTGCTTTAAGAAATAGCATCTTTTCCTCATTTGGAACTTGGCAAATCATCTACAATAGCCAACCAATGAGTCACATTGTTCTGCCCCTAAGCATGCCCGATAGTCTCTGCCATTTGTAGCTGGTTGGTTGTGGTCTAGGAATTGAATTCAGGTCACTGTGCTTGTAAAGCAAACAGTTTACTAGAAAAGACATCTTCCTATCCCATGACAACACACACACACACACACACACACACACACACACACACACACATATATATATATATATATATATATATATATATACTTCATCATTATAATTTGCTATCATTACAAAGATAATGATTAGTTCCTAGTTATATGCTGCATCTATCAGATAGTTTCTACCCAAATATCACATATTTCTCAGGAGTTCAAGCAAAGTCCTCAAACATATGTAGATATGTACATATGTAGATATGTATATAGGTATGATATGGAGATATGGAGATATTAAATATCTCACCTAAATCTCTTCAGGTTATAGGTTTATCCTTGTTTGAAGTCCAATAACGAAGCAAAATAATTATAATGATACCAGTTTATTTTGAGTATATTCGAAAGTTTCATAAAATTATCTTTGTGAGGCAGCATAAAATATTTCCTTGCACCAATACTTAGTTGAATATAGCTTTCAATAAAAAAATTCTTTACTTGCCATCTGTTTATAGTGATGGGAAAGGTCCTCCTGCCTACAGTTGATTCACAATATTTTAAAAGTTTAAAAAATATTACCCATCCCTCTCTCTTATAAAATATATTAAGATTTCTAGAAATTATAACAAGGACACACTATTTCTACTTATTCAATCACTGTTTTCCAGTGAACTTACCATTTTCAATTTCTGTTATAACGTATTGTGGGCAATAATTGAACTTGGTCAGAAAACAATGTCTATGCTGTGCACTGCCAGAATGATTGAGCCACACAGGGCTCATTGGCATGGCATGAACTTGGTAGTTTAAGCCTTATGATTTTAGACACTGTTTACTTACCCTTTGGTATTTGGCACCAGTTTCAAATTTGCATTCGAGCATTATATTCGGATCTCATTTCCAACATGAATAGCAAATGACAGTATCAAAATATAAAGTCTGGAAAGAAATTGTGTTCAGTAGCAAAGACTGGTGTCAGTATAAAGCATATATTATTCATGTGAACACTGAATTTACATTCGTTTTAAGCACTTGTTCTACTTTGACTTTTGACAGGGCTATAAGATAAACTCAGTAAAACGTCTTTCTTTTAAACCAAGTCAGGGGTGATGTTTCATATATTTTGCTTTATATAAAATCCCACTCAACTATAGAATTCATAAAACAAAATAAAAGATTTTCGATTTATTTCCATGTCCTAACTTTAATAAAATATTTCTCCAGTTTTCAGACAAACCACTAATTTAAGCAGCTTGTAGGGTGGACAAACCACAATGTGCCCCAATAGAAATCAATAGAAAGAGAACCATTATGTGTTCAGCCTCTGGCCAGGGGCTTCGTGGTCCAGACAAGGTTACTAATTGTTGTTAAATGTCTCCATTCAGTCAAAGGTGAAGGAGATTCTGAACCCTCTGTATTGTTTACAGTGGACTTAGTAAAAATCCTACTGGAGAGTTGCAGGAAGGGTAAGTCGTTTTGATGTCAAGTCATTTTGGTTTCAGTAAGTGCCCCATTTCCCATCATAGACTATGTTGATGGCAATACACAACTGTGAACTGTAGTGAAAATAGTACATTACTCTGAGGGTTGTGATGTGTCATGACTTGAAATAGAGTATGAGGAAGTAAGACTCGAAATTACAATAGGGAGTCTTCACGCAGGAGGTCTTTTCCTTCTTTTTGCAAACAGCATTCTCCCATGTTAGTGTTCAAATGTTTAATTGTAGACTTCATAATCTATTACTGTACTTCAGATTCTACGAACTGACATGTGCTCAGCTCTTTAAGACATGTCGTCTTTTGAAATCCACAATGGACTTCCAGTCAGCCATCAAGGGAAAAACATCCATATTTTGAAAGGTGAGGTACCTTTCAAAGAGTTAAATTCAGCCACAGACACTTGCCCACATATCCTATTTAGGGATGGCTATTATAGTGTCATTAGACTGTTAGAACTGAGACTATTTGAAGTTTATATCACAAATGTATAACATGTTTTGTGTATCATATATGTATGTATATCATGCATATGTATATATACACATATACTGATATATACAAATATTTAAGACATTTTGTAAATACAATTCAGAAAGGAGGAAATTTGAATCATTAATTCTCTCTCTCCATTCTTTCTCTCTCTCAATAGGTACTCATACAAGGGCTGGCCTTGAAATCATTATGTAGGTGAAAATGATCTTCAACTCTGATATTCCTCCCTCTCCATTTTAATCATAGGATTAAAGGCATGTCCTACCAGACCCAGTTTTTTAATACAGGGTTGGGGACTGAAATCAGGTTTAGTGCATGCCTGACAAGAACCCTGCTATCAGAACACGACTCCTGCAATAAATTTAATTTTTAAAGTAATAACTAAGTGGATAATTAAATTTTATGCATGGATTGAAAAAAAGAATTGTGCTAAAATTTTCATGTGGCCAAAGAAAAGAATTAAAAAAAAACATATTTCAGAAAGTGTCTTTGTGAAAGATAGAAAAATAAAGGCATTTCTTTTTCCTCCAAAATTATGTTAGAAAAGGAAAGCCCATGGAAATTAGAAGAAACATGCCTACCTTCACCCACCTTAAGTGACTCTGCTATGTGGCAAAAAGCATTTAGAGCAGTGGTGCAAATTCAGCCATCCCTAACATAAGGTCTGAGGCCATCTGTAGGGAGAGCTGTCACAGAGATCCCAGAACACTTGTGCTATGAGCTCTACTGTCGACTAAAGTAGATTGCCTTGGCCATCTGTGCCTGTTAGCGGTTTTCCAAATGTGTCAAGATATAAGATCAGATGCAAATTCGTATTTATACTCGTCTACCCATAGTATCTTGTTATTTTGTGTTTAGTACTCTTCCTGGAATATGGGTGTTCGCTTTATTTTGGTAATTGAAAGAAATTCACATATATAGAATGATCTGTTGCAGAAGGGAGAGAAATGCCTTTTTCACAGTGTACGGTTTTGTCTTTCTGAATGGTCTTATTTAGCTAGCCACAATAAGCCACTCCTATGCCACAAAGCCCTGAAGGGCTGGCTACCGATACCTGGGGAAGAAGGTCCAGAAACATTCCCGAGGATAGGAGGTTCCAAAGATTAAGGATGGAAAGCACATTTTCAGAAATAAATTTGCAAGGGATAAATTAGGAAGTGCAACTCAGAAAAAGCCAATGAACTCTCAAGAGGCTCCAGTAACACTCAGGAGGCTCTGTCAGAGGGGAACAAGTAAGTAAATGAATTACAGAGCCTTTGAGAAACATGAGCCCAGGAACCAGAGCATCTGGGTTGTAATCCTGTCTCCTCCTCTGGCGAGGTAACTGATCTTGGCTAAATTACCTTCTACATGTCTAAACTCAAAGGTTTTCTTTCTTTCTTTCTTTCTTTCTTTCTTTCTTTCTTTCTTTCTTTCTTTCTTTCTTTCTTTCTTTCTGTCTGTCTGTCTGTCTGTCTGTCTGTCTGTCTTCCTTCCTTCCTTCCTTCCTTCCTTCCTTCCTTCCTTCCTTCCTTCCTCCCTCCCTCCCTCCCTCCCTTCCTCCCTCCCGCTCTCTCTTCTCTTTCTTTCTTTCTTTCTTTCTTTCTTTCTTTCTTTCTTTCTTTCTTTCTTTCTTTCTTTCTTTCTTTCTTTTTTCTTAGAATTCTTCTTTACAGAAGTGCCAAGTAATGAATCATAGGACTTTCCCAGATTCTGTTTCTAGTGAGTAGTGCACCAAATATTTTTTCCCGTTTAAAAAGGAATAGAAGTTTTAAAAGAAGATATTTAAATTTTAATTTTCCTTCATATACCAATGTAGTTAATTTTATTAAGTATATGTTTAAAGGCCAGAAATAGTCCTGAAAGTTTTGTTTATAGACGTAGGTGCTAAAATACTTATAGAGTTTTCAGATTTTTGAAGATTTCTGCATAATTCTATGTTTCATATAAAAGGTGGAATAATATTCTGTTTTAACTATATTAACACAGAGATGCTACTTTGTATGCAAGAAAGATTATTCTCCCAATGGAAATCGAAGCATTCATTAGCAGATCATCAAATCTAAAACAAAACTCTGGTGGGTTGTGACATGGCTGATTTTTTGAGAAGCATGGTCTCAGTCACTCTCGAATTGCCATAACTCACTGTGTTTGTCATTTGAAGCCAGGTTTGTCTCATACCCATCGACTTAGAGGCACAGTTCATGAAGTTTCATCAAAAGTCTATTACAAGTTGATCTTGTCTATACAATTTTGCATTAGAGCTTCTGGGAGGGGGTTGGGGTAGAGGCAGTCTTTAACCTGCCATGTATCATTTTCTCTGTCTAAGAGCTCATCTTATTCAAATTGTAAACTGGGTCTTCAGAAAAAGTCATGTTGTGCATCTCCTATGTATTTAATAAATAGATAGACTGTTGATGACCCAAGTATGCTGGAAAATGTTTTCTGTTACTCGTGATAATGCACACAGGCCACTGCATAATTTCTATCTTTATAGAAGCAACCGGTGGAGCAACTGGTGATTTGAATTCTATATTTGATAATAAATGTGAATGTTGTTATTATTTCTATGGTATTTTATTCATACTGTAGTATTTATGCTATCTACTTTCCCCTCTGAGATTGGGACACAAGATAATATTTTCATGTTGAATTTGAGGCAATAGTAGGCAGAAGAATGAATGATTCCTAAGAGATCACTTAATCATATGTCTCATCGCGTTCTGACCTAAGAGTCTGCAACTCAGAAAAGTCTAATTGTAAAAGAGACAAAACATAATGGAGGAAAGGAAATGAAAGTGTGAGAAGAAAATGTTACGTTTTTAAAATTTAGATTTAAATACATGTTTTTGCCTACATATATATGTGTACATATATGTACATATATGTAAATATATGTGCAAACAATATACATGTATATATATGTATATATGTGTATACATACACACACAAATACTCACACACACACACAAACATGCACACACACACACACACCATGCAGAATCTGGTATCTGTGGACTTCAAAGAAGGCATCAGAGCCCATGGAATTGAGTCATGGATGATCGTGAGACAACATAGAGATTCTGGGCATCAAATGAAGGTCCTCTGTAAGGGCATCAAGGGCTTGCAACAGTTGCACCATCTCCCCAGCCCAGATATGTTGAGTGTTTACACAAATGAACTTGGATTACAACTAACCTTCCTGTGTGAGGAGACAAACTCTAGCCATAGGCCTTGTCAGCCTGGAGCCTAAGATTACTTCATGGACACAGTTGTTCTGTCAATTGGGAGTTAGAGATTAACTTTTCTGTCCAAGACTACTAAATGGCCCTTTATAAAACCTTAAAGATAAATTACAAATGAAGATTTGACTTAATATAAGGTCCTTAACAGTGCTTAATCTATGCGAAGCAAAGCACAAGGTATTCTGAATATTATCTTGGAAATGATCTGGTTTCATGTACACATTTGACATTTGTACTGAAATGCAGTTTTTTAAAAAAGCATCCTAGCTGATCTATTTGCAATGCTAATTTTGAATTTCCTACGTTGACTCACTGCCTGAGCCAGACATCACTCCTCGTGTATCCTAACCAGATTTCATTCCTGGAAAGATTGCTCTGTTGGTCCCATTTAGCCGTTTTCCAGCTTGGATGCGTAAGCTCGTGAAAACGGACGCCAACCCCAAGGCCTGTCAGCCAGCCATCCCACAGAACTAACTTATATGAAGACATTAGTTTTTCATTTGTTGAAAAAGATATTTCTAGGGTTGATTTAGCTCTGGGGTGAGGTCACTTCTCAAATATGCACTGAATAACCCAATTCTTGCTAAAATTGTCTCTTGCCCCTTTTCTTTTGTTAAATAACATATTCTATTTCTTTTTAAGGAATATATTGTGGTCACCCAGTGGCATTTCCTCAAAATCTCCCTTCCCAAAAATAAAGGACATGGCAGAGTTGGCCTCTTGGGAAAGTGGTTAGTCTCTGAGCTGTAGAGAAAACAAACTGACAACGTGGATAAATGCCTAGCCTTTTAACAGGAGTTTCAAGTGACTGTGGCCAGTCACAGCAGAAATTGTAATGAGGGGGTTCAGGAGAACGGTTTTCACAGCAAACCAGCAAAGCAATGGTGGGAATGTAAGAAATGATGGCCATCCCAGAGGAATCTCCTTTCTTACAGCCCTGCACTTTGATGCTTTGAATTCTGAACGTTTGAACCACAGTGGTTTTATCTTGTCCCTTTGCAGAGATTTGCAAGGACCTCGTATACCATTGACTGTAATCATATTCTTAACAGTAAATGTTAAAAGATGTGATGATCTCTTTAAGAGAAATGACAGCTTCCACAGAATTCTTGAAGCAGCAAACACACACTCCAAAGAACCTCTTGTTGCATGATTGGTTCAGTAACTGTTTTAGGGGGAAAGCATCCTTTGTTAGACCTCCAAAGCACCAACAATTTATAATAAAGCTTGTAAGTCATTATCAGAGACTAGCATGGTCTTTATAACTAGGAGAAAGACATAAAGGGAAAGCTAAAGGGGCAGGAATCAAGAGGAAATCCCAGCATGTGGCCAGCCGAGGATATACAATTGAAGCTGAATGTATTCTTCAAAAGAATTATTTTTAACAAATCTCTTCTCAGTTTGATATATGATTCAGCAAATGTCCTGATTCTTGTGTTTTGTGTCTCTTTGGTACTTATGGGAATACGGGTGTATCAGATTCCCCAGGAATAATAAGATTAGGTTATTGGAACAAATAAAGAGACCATTGCAGCAAAGATCAGTGTCTCAAAGAACCTCTCTGTGCCCTGCCGTCCACCTCAATTTCTGGTTTAATGTAATGAGAGGAGCCATAGTTACACAAAAGGGGCCTGGTATTTCAATTAGTCATTAAATTTTAAGGCCTCCATATTTTAAATAATGATTACTTTAACGTTTTTTATGTATTAACACATTGAACATATTGAGTCTAATATCTGCAAAAATAGGGTCAAATTTCCTAGCTACCTTATTGAATTCTGCCGCTCTCAGTTATTTTCAAAGCTCACTGAACCATTTGACTGGTCTACCTTACAAACAGCTAAGCAAATTTATTTCTCTTGCTTCAATTCTTTCCTTAATGAATATATGTTTTCAAATGCTATGGGATCAAGTCATGAATTATCTAAATTACAATACATGCGAATTAAAAAGAGCACTGTGCTGGGTGGATGAAAACAGTCTCATTACACAGTTATGCAACTCACTATCTCTGAAATTAACTTTAAAAATGATTGAACAAAAAATATCAACTCCGCAAAAATGGAAAATGTAAAAGTGGAATTTAAAGAATAGATCTTGTAAAAAGGATAACTACACACCAGACACCACATGCTTCACAGAAAATGACCATGAATCGTTAAAACTATAATGTTTATGATGATTTTAGGCAAACAATACAAACCTCAAGTAGACCGCATATGAGAGCCTACTGAACTGGAATTTGAAATTTGAAATTCAAAATGCACGCAATTTAACCTTCATGGAAACTCTAGACTGAGGAGGGTACAAATTATTATGTGAAACAGGTAAAATTTAAACCATTATGTTTCTCTTTTGTAAATGTTCACCTCCACTCCTAGTCATTAAGTTATCTGAATTTTGAGTTTATTTATATGGGATCCACAAAGATTCGAGTAATGATATCTTGAATACAGGTCATATGCATATTATGTACATGGTTCAGGAAATGCTATCGATGAGAATCCTGATTCAGTTCTACACTGATAGCAAGCCACATTTCAATTATGTAAGTTACTAACTTGTGGTTTGAATCAGAAATGTCCTCAAATGCACATGTACTGGGGACACTGACTCCCAGTATTCCACACGTGTCTAAGAAGGAACATTTACATGCCTGAAACTAGCTTGTGATTTTTGAGGTTTTATAGCCAGGACACACTTCAAAATTCTCTTCCTGTCTCTGTCTTTCTCTGTCCCTGTGGCTTTGTGTCTGTGTACTTCTCTGCCTCTGTCTCTCTGTGTCTGTGTCTGTCTGACTCTGTTTGTCTCTCTCTGCCTCTGTCACTCCCTCTCCCTTCCCCCCTCTCTCTCTTTTCTCTCTCTCTCTCTAGTTCCTGTATGCATATAAAAATATCATTATCCTGATTCCTTAACACCAGCCTAGCCTCATGCTCTTGATGCCATGTCTGTCCTGTGTGTCCTATGTGATAGGTTATACCTTCTCTGAAAATGTGAGCTAAAATATACCTTTATTCCTCTATGTTACAGAACAGCAAGTAATATACAAATATATCTTAACTTTAATTTAAAAAGCTTAGATAATTTCTAGTATATAGAGTTTCATATAACAAATACGTCAGCATGAGATAGAGGTAAGGAAGCAGTTCATGAAACAAAGTGCATCACATATGTTAAATGATTTCCTTGAAAATTTTTATGCAACCCATAGGTGCTTACTTCATTCATTATAGAATCAAGAGATACATTTATATTTATATATATGTAATTTCAGTGCTCTGAGAATCATAGCTATTCAGGTTCTCCATATACTTCCTATTTCACTCCAATTACAGGGCATCGATAAATATAACCTACATATTATGGACGATTTCCAAAGGCAAGATATAGAAACTCTTGTCCTTATCCCTAAGCTCACCATCAACAGGATATTTTTTTCAATTTCGGCTAAGAGGGAAAACTATTAAGAAAAATGTGTACTTTATAGCTCTCAGCAGTCCTCAATGTTGTCTGGCCTTTGTTGAGTTACTAGGGGTGTTTGTTTGTAAATACAGATGTCTCTTTATCCTTATACTCATCAATACATCAATGTAGATAAATGGTATAATAAAATATATCCATTTCACCTGAGATTTAAAATATGTGGCAGCCCCTGCACACTGGCTGTGTTTTTTGCACATGCTACTGACTTGTGACTGCATAGCCATCTTATTCTGCTTTGTACATAAGAGAATTTTGATACATAGATGAAAATTTTCCAAAGTCCCTGAAAATTCTTCTTTTGGATCCACCATAAGCATGCCCAATATTACATGATGACTTACTCATTTCCAGATATTTTATCACATTCTTAAAAGAATGACAAGGTGAGGCCCTATAATTAGCTCATTTTAATGAAGAGGATGTTATCCATTGAACACTGAAGAAAGAATTAGCTTCTGGTCACAGAGGTGGTTGGGGAAATGTTGGGATTTGAATGCTACCAAAGTTCAGTGACTTCACCTTAAAATTAAATCATAATCACTGTTTCTTGACTTCCCACTAATAAGCTGTAGAGTTACTCATTTTCTTATGTATTAATGTCCTCATCCTGTCTTTTGTTACTACTACAAAATTAGATCTGTGGAGAGATCCTAGAACATTACCTTAAAGTATCCTTATAGGCCTGCAAGATAGCATTTGTTAAGCATTTGCTATCAAGCCCAACCACTGGAGTTCAATCCCTGGGATACACAAGTTGAAAGAAGAGAACAGACTCCCACATGTTATCTTTTCACTTCCACAGACCCACACACTCCTGCCTAATATTCCATGCTTTTGCTTGTTGTGGTACCAGTAGACATCAATAATAATTAAATTACAGAGAATGTAGCCTGGCCACTGCTTTCTGAAAGAATATAATACAACAAGAGTATATTGAGTTTGGCTCAAGGATAAACAAGTTAGAGATTCTTCTCCACAGGGGCCCTGGATCTTCAGTGGCACACACTACTGTCTAATATTCCATTCAAAGGTTGTGACCCCTTTCACAACTTGATAGACATTGGGCCATATTAAAATGTTCAGTATAGTGAATATTGCTATAACAATACATGTGTGCTTTTGTGTGTTTAATATTTATTTTCTGTATGCCTGAAGTGAAATCCTAGAGTGATCTGCGTTTCATCTTTGAGGAATCTCCAAGTTGTTTCCCCAAGTAGATACACCATTTTATATTCTTACCACTAGTTGGAAGAGGGAGGCAGGTTAGGATTTTGAACCTGTCTCCCTCTACCTGTCTCCTTACTTCTCCTCTACTCTACCATTTTTCTCCAGGGTCTTTCTTAGTTAGTCTTATTGTTTTACTAGCATATGCTGAAAGGGTATGTTTGTATGCTTGTTTGCATGTCTGGGTGCATATGTCTGTGGGCAGTAGATATCAAATTGTCTTCCTTGATTGGTCTCCAGCTTGCATGATGAGGAAGAATGTGTCACTTGAAACCAAAAAAATATTTGGCTAGACTAGTTGTCTATCTTGTTTTGAGGGTTTCCTCTCTCTGCTTCTGTTGAATTGTGATTATAGTAGTTTTCCATGTTTATTCTGCATTTACGTGGATGTTGGATCTCCAAACCCACAGCCTCACACTTCTGTGAGAAATACTGTGTCCATTGAGTCTTCTCTTCTAGCCCTACTGTATCTCAAAAACGAAAACACACTCATACAAAACCAAACACCAGAAATACTAGAAGTTTTGCTACTACATATGAACCCCAACCATCTTGATTGCAAACATACCATTATTTGAAAATAATGACAGGTATAACTTTAGCAGTCATCTAACCTAACTTTATTATTTACATTGATAACAATGAAGACAACAAATATGATATATCCTGGGCATACTATCTGTATGGAATTTAAATGTTTACCATATGTCTTAATCAGTGTTTGTATTCCTGCAGAAAACATCATGACCAAGAAGCAACTTGGGAATGAAAGGGTTTATTCATCTCACACTTCCACATTGCTGTTCATCACCAAACAAGTCAGGACAGGAACTCACATAGGGCAGGAAATGAGAGGCAGGAGCTGATAGAGAGGCCATGGAGGAATGCTGCTTACTAGATTGCTTCTCCTGGGTTGCTCAGTTTGCTCTCTTATAGAACCCAGGACTACCAGACTAGGGATGGCACCACTCACAATGGGCTGTGCCCTCCTGCCTTGATCACTAATTGAGAAAATGCCCTACAGCTTGATCTTATGGAGACATTTCCTCAAGGGAGGCTCCTTTCTCTGTGATAACCCCAGCTCACATCAAGTTGAGACACAAAACCAGCCAGTACACTGTAGTGAGGCTAATCATTAAAACTTCAAAATGAACTAAAGTTGTGTCATGCCAACCTTACTATCATTGATCATTTCCCATAATGGGCCCACTGGAGAGGTCCCAGTAGTCAGAATGTCCAAAGTTTTTCAGAACATTTCACCATGCCATACTTTGCTGTTGACCTAGTGCCCGTGGAGAGAAAATCTCTAACTTGTTTATCCTCTGAGTCAAACTCTATATTCTTTTGTTTTATTATATTTTTCAGAAAGCAGTGGCCAGGCTTCATTCTCTGTAATTTGATTGTTCTCGAAGTCTATTGGCACTGCAACAAGGAATTGAACAAAATAATGTGGAAGGAATTTCAAAGTTATCAAATTATCAAAATGACCAAGGTTCGTTCTCTCTCTCTCTCTCTCTCTCTCTCTCTCTTTCTCCCTCCCTCCCTCCCTCCCTCCCTCCCCCCCCCCTCTCTCTCCCTTCCTCTCCATTTCTCTCCAAAAATTTATGAGTGACTATATTTAAAAAGCCAACTACAGAGTGTAGCAAATGATTTATGCAGTAGATTTTTCAGTCGGAACATGTCTGGTAAAGCTTGATCTCAATAGAGCATCACTTTGTGTTAAGAATGATCCTACCCAGTTAATAGTTTCCAAAATTAACTTCATTTGTGGTAGATACATCAAATTGAATGGGGATAATTGTGGTTCTAACTGACTTTTTAACTTTTTTATTAGATATTTTCTTTATATAAATTTCAAATGCTATCCCAAAAGTTCCCTATACCCTCCCTACACCTTGCTCCCCTACCCACCCACTCCCATATCTTGGCCCTGGCATTCCCCTGTACTGGGGCATATAAAGTTTGCAATACCAAGAGGCCTCTCTTTCCAGTGATGGCCAACTAGGCCATCTTCTGATACATATGCAGCTAGAGACATGAGCTCTGGGGGTACTAGTTAGTTCATAATGTTGTTCCACCTATAGGGTTGTAGACCCCTTCAGCTCCTTGGGTGTTTTTTAACTTTTATAATTATTTTATCCACATAAGATTATTTTAAAATTGTTTGGAAGACGTTACAAGATGGATTAGGTCAAAAATGTTGATGATGTAATATATAAATGACGAAGATTGATCTCATGAACCATGTCTGAGTATCATGGTCTTTATGTATTTATTGATTGCTTTAGTAAGATTATGCATGTTACTTCTATTTGCTGATACTAGATACTAACAGGCTTAGAATATTTTGTTCTGACCTAAGTCTTTAGGAGTCTAGCATACAAAGCAATGGGCTTCGCTGCAATGTTTTTACACATAGTGTGAAGAATTTCCACCCTTTACAATGCTTCCTGTTCACTCCTCTCTTGCTTCCTGACAGACGGGGCTTTTGGTGCTACTCCTGTTCACACACTCATGTAATACCACAATGTATAACAATGTCTTCCTGGTGAAAATCATGAATCATATCACAGCTATTTCCAAATATCACTGGCACATTTCTGGAGATGAAAAAGCAGAGTGGAATAGCCTGAAACAAGCAGAAATTCTGTGCAATGGCCTGGAGGAAAAGAACATAGATAGCCGTGAATATTTCAGAGTAAGTCGTTAACACAATGTGTTGTGTATATTGACATTTCTAGAGAAATGAGACAAGTGTAAGGTATGCTGAATTTGGCTAGTGCCTTGGAGATGTAAAAAAAAAAAAATTACACAGACACACTACACACACACACACATACACACACACACAGGTATAATAAATCTTCCAGATAAAGAAGGGGCAAGATTTTAGAATTTTACAGATGAGAAAGTCATAGGTCTGGAAGTATAGTTGCTTGACTAAATTAACATGAGCCCTAATACTAATTAAATAGAGTTGATGAAACTTATGGTCCTGTGAACCTACGGCTCATGGCTAAAATAAACCAGGAACAATGTCTAGTTTAAACGCCTACCAAATGTATACAAATAAACCTTCATTGTCTATATCTTAATGGTATTTTCATTCTGGGCATGTTGTAGAGGTGCTCAGTTAGTCTTTGCTAGCCTGCTTGACCCCCAAGATAGTTTGTGAGATGAAGAATATTTTAGCTGTACTGTATTTAGATATTTACAAATTCCCAGTGAAGTGCTAGTAGCTTTTGGGTGAGATATTAGGTTTATAACTTTCTCATCAGAAATATTAATTTAGTGGTGTCTGTGGCTTCCTGGGTAAGCAGAAAAGGTGCTAGATCATTTATCAAGGTTAAATATCACAGAGCCAAAGAAATTGGGCAGTAAAAATTGGGCTCCAACCATTCATTACTCAAGGTAAAAATTTTTAAACAATGTTCCTAGATTTCTTTTTTTTCTTTTTCTTTCTTTTCTTTTCTTTTCTTTTCTTTTCTTTTCTTTTCTTTTCTTTTCTTTTCTTTTCTTTTCTTTTCTTTCTTTCTTTCTTTCTTTCTTTTTTTTTTTTTTTTTTTTTTTTGTTTTCGAGACAGGATTTCTCTGTGTAGTCCTGGCTGTCCTGGATCTCACTCTGTAGACCAGGCTGGTTTTGAACTCAGAAATCTGTCTGCCTCTGCCTCCCAAGTGCTGGGATTAAAGGTGTGCACCACCACTGCCAGGCGTTCCTAGATTTCTTAACTGCTTTCATTGCCAGGGAGGGTAAGTTTTCTCACATATTAAAGCTACAATGATGCTCAGCTTCACAAAAACAGAATTGATGGGGACAAGGACTGTGAAATGAAACCTGAAAACAACTAATATGAATGGTTCCTCGCTTAAATCGTTCTGTTGGGCATTTGTTCACTTCACATCATTGACAAAATCAACACCATCATATTTTAAGTTAAGTGTGTGTGTGTGTGTGTGTGTGTGTGTGTGTGTGTTTGCATGTATATACCCATACACTCATAAGACATTTGGGAGAAGAATTAAAAACAGTCAGTATACTCTTAAAAAACATTCAAGCAATAAGAAATTTAAAACAAGGCAGCATTTTATGTGTGGCTATTCTTATGTTTCTTCTGCATTTTGACCTATGATTATTATAAGTCAATATCCTTATTAAGCCTATGTGGAAAATAATTTTAAAAGGGTTATAGCTAAAATTATAGATAAATAAGTAAATAAATAATAGATGATCGAGATTTTCGATGATTATCATGCACCTTACCTAATCTAAGATTTTGTCATTGACAGGTCAAGTAGTTACAATAACTCAATAGAAATTTCTAATCCTCCTCTTCTGTGTGAACAGCAAGAAAATAAAGTTCATAATTTTTTCATTGTAAGACTTTTAGCAACTATATCATTAAAACAAAGGGAAGAAAACAATCAAATGATAAGTTACTTAAAAATAAATACATGAATGTCAGTGGAATGAAGACATGGGCAAACTATAAAAGCTGTGAAGTGAAATGTAGGCATTCTAGTATTGGGAACTTAAAATTCATGCCTTTCCTTTTAGTGTTTCTTTCAGATAATGCATCAGTGAAAAATTTCTACATATTTCTAAGGCAATTAATTCTTTCTGTTACTTTCAATAAGTACATTAGAACCTCAAGTTTAAAAACCAAAGGGACATATTTTCTTCCAGAGCTTCTAAATGTTTAAACATCAAATATAAATATATAAATATAAATATAAATAAAAGTATATATATGTATAGTGTGTGTGTGTGTATGTAGACATTTTTAGGGAAGTGAGACCAATGTAACACACACTGGATTTCACACACACACACACACACACACACACACACACACACACACATATATGTATATGTAAATATATTTATGCACATATATTTATGTATATATTTGACAAAAATAACAAATAACAAATGACCACAGGAAAAGTGCCTGTATGTCTGTATACATGTGATCGTCCAGGATGCTCCCATGTCTTTTTTAATCTAAAACTAATGTAGCATCTTTACATACTTGTGCCTATCTATGCCTTATGATAAAAAACAAACTGATTTTCAGCATTGTTCCTGAATGCTGTATTTGCTTGGACTGTTTTTCTATGTTCACAAATGGTGTCACTTCAGTACTCAATGAACCAGCCACTAAATAGGTCCTCTACAATGGATCTGAGATCAATAACTAATTTTGAAAACTGATTAGCTTGCACCAGAGTAGTGGACAGTTCCAAATTTTGCCAGAGGACATAATCAACTAGTAAATAGCAGTATTTGTGCCCGGGTAATAGGGTGATAATACTGCCCAACTCTAGGAGAAACTCTTTTTCACAGGGGGAGACCTGAGCATTTATAAGCAACTTCACTTGCAAATTAAACTGTTTTCTTTTTTTGATGTTAAAATAAAGCTAGTTTTATAACATTATGTAGCTACTTAATAAGAGTTGTTTGTAAATGAATTCTAATAAAGCAGAGAAGCTCAGCCTTGGGTGACTATTAAGGAGCCAAATAGATTTTATACATTTTGGCTGGTTGGGAATTCCAGATGTTTCTTACATGAAAAATGTTACGTTCTAACTGTTAATGTTGTACTGCTAGTCATTGAGAAGATATATCTTCCTATTAGATGTGAATGTTGCTATGGAGATAACTGTAAAAGTCTGACCTAAGAGAAGAGGTGGAAAAGGAATTGTATTCAAGAGATGAAGAATATCAATTATGTCAATAATTGAAAAGAAGGGCTAGAAAGAAAAAGGTAAATATGTTGTTACAATACTTCTGAAACCCAACTGAATAGATGGTGCTCTAAAAAAAAGATGTTTTTATTTCTCACAGTTGCTTTATTTTTAGGTTTCATCAAATGGTCATGTGGATGAAATCTGAGTACTCAATTACAAATTGAGCCTCAGTAAATTGAACACGTACCTTCAATCATTGTTCCAAATGCTTGGACTCCACTTTCCCAACTGGCTCGTGCTAGAGCACCACTTCAGAAAGCATTAGTCAAATGTGTCCTTCCAAAACCACTCACAGAGGTGGGCTTTCAAAAATCAAAGCCCTTGCCACTACAAATGTGACATTATTATGACTCAGATTGAGATTGTGTAGACCCTTGTAGTCTGAGGTAGGAAAGGAAGAGCCTGAGTGACCAAAATCATGAAATCTCTTCTGAACAGAGAGAGCTCAGTTGGTTATGCTTTTCCAAAAATTTGTATTTGTTTTATTAAGTCACAGTTTTAGGCTCCCTTGCTGTGACTCAGCAGGCTCGCTGGGCCTTGGAGAATGTGAAGTACAGAGGCATAATCAGGGTGGTAACACTGGAGCTGCAACCTTCACTGTGGGATATTTATTAAGGCACCATCAACACTTAGGTGTTTCTTTAAACATCCCAAGTGTCCCGCTTTATCCATAGTTTCATATTTGATGGAAGGGTTTCAAGTGGATAGAAGATAAAGAAATGGAAAGGAGAAGAGCCCATTCTCTTGGGTTTCCTGCCTCTCAGATGATTGTCACATGGAAACTATCTATTCTTCCAACTGAGCTGTGGTCCTGAATTGAACCCCCTCATGTAAATTTAGAGTGCATTTAGAGTGAAATTTTACCATTTTCTTACCCAAAATAGTTTATTCTAGCTAGATCAGTGGAAGCCAACAGCCTTCCACTCCTGTTAATTCTTTGTGAACTAGCTGGAAAATATAGGCATTGAGAGTGTCCATCGAAATATTACAGAAATATTCCAAGTCCCAGTAAAACTCTTAAGAGGCATTCCACTGTTTAATTGGTGTCATGATTGGAAACAGACTGAAGAAAGCATGGCAAAGCAGAGAGGGTCTCAAAGAGGCAGAAGTAAGGGAGCATCCTTATCTCAGGTTAAAACAATGGATTGTTGTAAGCAACAGGGGTGTAATAAAAAAAATGAATTCTAGACTACATCAAGATTATAGATACTGACCTTGTAGAAATTAATCTTTATTTATTTTATGTTTCGAATAAAGATGCTAATAGGAGAGTGGAGTGTTTCAGTAATTTTTCTTCTTTGGTTAAATAAAATGGTCACTTTTTTTTTTTTTCAAATGGATGTTGCATTTCAATGTATCTGTTTTAAGAGAAATGAACTCAAACATGAGATTTGAAGAAAAAGACTGAATTGTACGTTCAGGAACCTATGGTAAATGTTTGGAGACCGTGCTTTATTCAGTGACATGAGGTGTATGCAAATGGTACTTATCAGAGTAGATGAATCAAATGCTCTATTATGTTTTGTGCTTTCAATCTTGTCGTAATAATGCTCTACTGCACTTTTTGAAAATGTGAAATATTTCAATTGCCCTGAGAGTATCTGCTTGTTGTGCTGGGGAGAGGTAGCGTGAGGATGAAATCAGCATTTTTTTTGAGAACTGCTTCCTGCACTTATTTTGGGGAAAATTTGGAAAGCAATCTCTAGAGCACGGTGGGTATTAATATATGATCTACTCCTAATCTTGTTCCTCCTTTTATTATTTTCAATAATACCCTCCCAAACATATGGTCTCTCATGGAGAATTCTGCTATGTGTGCAGTGCCATTGTACTGGAACAATTATCATATTAACATATATTCATGTAAGGATGATTTAAATTTCACTGTCATGAGATGCATACACATGTAAGCATTCGGTTTGTGTGTTCGTATTTGTGTGTGTGTTTTCCAGCATCTGCATGCAGGCCTAAGTCAACTTGAGTGTCGTTCTAAGAATCTGTCCACAGTGCACTTTGAGGGAGGATACCTCACATGCCTGGTATGTGCTCATTTGGCAAGACTGCCTGGCAACTACAATTCACCAAAATCAGTGTGCATTAGAGCCAACTGAGCTATTGCCTCGGTTCCTTTTTTACCTTTACTATAAGTGGTAAATCAGTATCTGCAAGGGATCACAAGCTAAAAAAAAGTCTCTGAATTTCAAAATGATTACTGTTGTGAGCATTTACATCCAAATGGCATGGAGCATGGAGCAGAGAAAAGACTTGCAAGATGTTCATAAATTTCTTTGCTAAAATGGGGACCATTTATGCAGATTAAATCTAGGCTTTACTCTGTGGGTATTATTTAAAAACTTTATTCAAGATAAGAGTGACTGTATTCTATAAATGCATGCTCTGTATTTCATTGTTTTAAGTTTATATGAGTAGAGTGTTTCTTTAGCTTAGTAAGAGCACCAGGATGTAAGTCACCGCTTAGAATGCATCAAATACTGTTTAATGTTGACGAATGAGAACAGCATCATTAGTCATTGGGCGAAGAAAGATTCAAATTACAATCTCAAACTTGACATATATTAAGAATGGTATAATACCAAATAAAAGAAGATGGAACAGTTTTGTGAATATAACCAAAGTCATTGACTTACTATATATTTAAAAGATCAGTGTAGCATATATTATAGATATGTGATTTTGTTTTTGTTTTTGTTTATTTGTTTTTCTAGACAAGTTTTCTCTGTGTAGCCCTGGCTGTCTTGGAACTCACTCTGTAGACCAGGCTGGCCTCAAACTCAGAAATCCTCCTGCCTCTGCCTCCCAAGTTCTGGGATTAAAGGCATGTGCCACCACTACTTGGCTATAGATATGTTTTTAATAATCTAAAGAAGTTTGGTATTATGGGCTTTCTAATTATCCTTTTGTCTATCATGAAGATGTGCTACGACTAACATGTCGTATTTTAAAGATCACTTACATCAATTTGGTCTTCTATTCACAAAAATAAAATCATTTTGAGAGCCAATGGAAACTTTATGTGCACACAGCACTGATCACGTAGCATAATATACCAGACTGTTTTGAACAAGGGCCACAGGCTTACTTGTCTTTATTGCTGATCCTTTATTTTTAAGAGTGTTTTAGTTTACTGAAAATGGGTACATTGAATCTGTTTGCCAATGTGTGGACATGCATAGTTTTGTAAAAATGTTACTCAGTTGGTACAAATAGGCTACATCCTTGAACTAAAATAGAATCAAATAGAGCAACTGTTGGCATTATGAGATTAGGCAATATGATTAATACAAAGTAGTTTCTGTAAGTTATAGTTTCTAAAGTCTTATTTCATTACTGTTCTATAGACATATTCTCAGAAGTGTTTAAAATGAACTAGTGGCTGAGAAAATCCTACAAGGACATTTAAATGTGCCCTTCTGAGGACACATTGGCAGGTAAAATTTCTTATGCCTAAGCTTCCTGGTTTATGTTTTATATATTGGAGAAAAGGTGGTTCCAAACTTGATAAACATTTTCCAATTTAATTCCGTCGTCTAAATATTTACTCTGTTGAATAAATAAATGAATCAGATGGGATCTCTAAATGTCAAGTCACTGCATTTTTTTTCTTTCTCTTGTTGTAAGGCATTCAGCCCATGCAATGGAATAGATATCTGAGAATGAAAGACAGCCAAGGTTACGGCTGCAGCTTGTGCCAGAACAGAAGCCCTGTCACCAAACAAACCTAGAGTACCGACTTGCTGGGGTTATCTGGATGCTGCCAACCTTCAGTGGTAAAATAGTTATCACTTGCACAATTAAAAAGGAGCTAACGATCTTTTACAATGACTGATTGCAATTAAGGTGAAAGGGTTATGCTGGGGTGAAATTCCAAGAACGGCTTACTGTTATCATTAAGCATATTATCCATCCAATATAATTCAAATCAAGACAATTCTGACAGGAAGAATGCCTGCTGAATCAGAAGTATATTGAATTGAATAAACCCCTTCATGCAGCTGCATCCTTAAAATTATAAGATAGATATCCTTTTAGACTAATCTTTGCCATTCAGGCTAAAATTAAACTAAAGTTCAAAGTTGCCAAGACCTGCTGTCTCCTGGTCGTTTTGGGTATGTTAGGGTAATACCGTGCTCTTTAACACTCTACAGACCTTCACTAAACAGACTCATCACCTGAATCAGCACTTTATGTGTGGCCCATGGAAGGAATTAGATTACATCGTTTTTCCTTGATGACAAGGATTTGATATTTTAATTTCAAACTAAAATACACACTCAGTGAAAGTTTATTTTGTGACCTTCCAGATGGGTGGCATTCACAAGGAAGACAACCGATGAACAGTTTCAAATTTCCTATACATGTCTAGCAGAGTGCTATGAAGTTTTTCAACTATTAAGAGATTGTGACTCAGAACCAACATCTACACATGCTGGATCACATTTCTCAAAGTTTTTATCAATTTCTAAAATTTCAATAAGTACATTGTGATATTTTTTTTTGTCAGAATGACAGTGTGATTTTTTTTACTGGTCTTGTTATGAACACTGTAAGATATTTCTGATATGTGATTCCCTTAAAGCTCTAGAATACAGGCAAAAACAACGGTAGAGATGTATGGAAATGTCAGATAAATTCTTTATTTCTTATGCTTACCAACAAATATCAAAAACAACCCAGAAAAACCTTAGGCAATGCAAAAATCCTTACCAGTCAATAGAAGTTTATGTGATGGGTATTTTCGACAATAAATGAAAATAATCAACATATGTAAAACTATTAAGAATCTGAAAATTGGTATAATTAGAATACTGTTAAGTTGAGGAGATAAAAACGAGGCAAGTGTCTGAATTGTGGCATTTTTATCACAGTATGACTATAGAATGCTTAACAGATAAACACCTGCGTTAGTGCACTCGCAGGCACACACACACACACACACACACACACACACACACACATACAACACAGATGAGAGAGAGAGAGAGAATACAGAGTGACCTTTGTTGTCATTCTTTCATGCTTAGAAATGTTCATTTCTCAGTTTAGATATAAAAGACTACATCAGGGGAGTGTCTTTATAATGCATGATGGAAAAGTTGTCTAACCCATTGCCCTGCCAAATGGCTTGAAAATGTTAGAAGACCCTGCCAATCAGAATATACCCTTGTCTCCAGAGAATATATCATGCCTTTTATGGGATGAGGGTCCTGCTGACTGACATCAGTCTCGTGTGCTACTTATTGACTTATGCAATGCTGATAGATGAAGCACAATGCTTGTCAAAGCTCAACTCCAAAACATAATGTACCAATGACATGTAATCATAGACTAAACATACTGAAGTATACATGCCATGTCTAGCATGGTCTTGGTAGGGTTGGAATGGGATGGGACAGGGCCAACAGGGCATGGGCCTCCATGAATGCTGATGGTTGCTGTGGGTATAACACTTGTTTGTATAATACTGTACTTATTTTATCTTCCTCCTTCAAGGAATGTCCTCGCTGTTAATGTTAATGACTCCATGATAATCAGAGGCAGCACAAGTTAGGGAAGCAAAGGTATGGCTAATGTCTTAGCAAAAATGGTAAATGTTGGGGCGTTCAAGGCAGTCTTTAAGGCTGTGGAAAAAAATCTAAAAATATGAGTTCAAAATATATAATTTCTCAAAATATGAGGATACGATATTAATTATATGATGGGATTCAGGAACAACATGAAAGATTGGCACTTTCAATGCAAGGAAATAACAAACAACCTGCTGCTGCCTGATGCATTTATTATTATTATTTCTCTTCCACATTTGAAACTCAGGATATTAGAAAGATATGCAATGGACCAATCTAAGAAACTTTGGAAGATTTGTGCTCCAATAAGAAATATCATATTTAGCCGGGCGTGGTGGCGCACGCCTTTAATCCCAGCACTTGGGAGGCAGAGGCAGGTGGATTTCTGAGTTCGAGGCCAGCCTGGTCTACAGAGTGAGTTCCAGGACAGCCAGGGCTATACAGAAAAACCCTGTCTCGAAAAACCAAAAAAAAAAAAAAAAAAAGAAATATCATATTTTATATATATATATATATATATATATATATGTATATGTATATGTATATATATATTGTGTGTGTGTATTGTGTATGTGTGTGTTTGCTAATATTGTTATTGTAGTGTAACAAAGTGAAAGAAAAAAGTTCAGGTAGAATTGACCACTGAAATAGTCTAGACAATATTGAGAAGAAAATTATTACTTTATTACTATGTGATAGTATGATATACTAGGAAAACACAATTTCAAAATAAGCATTTTTTTCATTTCAAGGTTTTTTTTTTTGAAAAATAAAATGGATTGCAAAAACTTTTAGTTTTGCTTGCATGCTGTTCCTTTTTTTATGAGACTGAATTGGAATCAATTGTTCTATTTGGAGGCTTTTGGACTATACATTTAATCCCTTTCATTTGAAGGGATAATTACAATGTAGATTCAGAAAAACATATTATATGTAAACATGTGAAAAAGAAGAAGGATATATTCTTTTCAGAAATAATTGGAAAGTCCAATTTCTCCTTCTGCTTCCACACAGTAGAACTGACCCTAGTTATTGAGGTGTCTTGGGGTCATCCATAGCCCACCTATAATCTGCTACTCTCCATCGCGCTCTTTCTAGTATATAACCCCACAAAGTCCAAGATAGAGGCCACCTTAGGTACACAGCATAAATGAGTGTTTTAGCTTGCTTACATTTGATAGAAAACGTGAACTGATATAAAGTGAATTAAGACACTGAAAATTTAATAGAAATAATTTATATTTGATACATAGCCTTTACACATATCTTGTAAGAGGTGAAAACATACCATTACTCTGGACTAGTAGTTCTGAAAAGTTTTCTCATTAGAAATACCCAGAAATTTATAATATAATATAGCTTGTTTTTAAGAGCACACACATCAGAACTATAAGAAGGCAAATGCGATGGCACTACGTAGTTGTAGTAACATGTCTAAGATGAATTAAGATTCTCTAAAAGAGCAAAGCTTTGTTCTGCTCATACTTTCAATCCATTGTTGCTATTGCTCTATGATTCTATCAGGACTGAAAATGGTTGAAGATAAATATTGGAAGAAAGATCCTTCACTGTAGGTTTCCTGAAAAAGAACTGAGAGGGGAGAGTGCCCAGTCCCTGGATATCCTCTAGAGGCAAGCCCGAATAGTTTCCATTCTTCCAAATAGACTTCCCTTCCTGGAGGTTACACCAATTTCTTACACAATATTAAATTATCTGTCAACCACTGATTTATACATTAGAGAGTTTAACTTACCATCACAAATTCAACTCTCAGTGGACACTGCTGCCCTAAGGGAGAAAGACACAGCTTTACAAAAAACGACTCCAAATGCAATTCTATAACAGAAAGACCTTAAGGGAATTCCAAAGGACCCCAATAAGCAGTCGCCTGAAAGATTACTAAAAAGATGCTTATGGGAGCCGTAGTTCTCATGTGTAAGGTTACATTCTCAACCTCCTCTGGGGAAAAGCTAATAACTGGATACCGCAAGGTAAACAACTGTGTGTCTCCGACTGAAGCCAGAGTTAGACAGGTGATGCAAGTCCATTGCTGTGGTGCTTGCCTAAGAACACAAAAGGCCACAGGCGATCTCTAGCACTGCAGCGCCTGGATTTAATGCCAGAAGCTTGACATCGAAGCACTTGAGAAAGGGACAGAGGATGAACAGAAACTCAAGGTGATTCTGGGCCATGTAGTGTGAGTTTGAGTCCAGTTTGTGCTATGTAAGACCTTGTTGTGTAATGCACTTCTCCCCATAAAAACTTCAGAATCTTGAAAACATATAGAATCCGTGAAAAGTATATTGGAAACAAAGAAAGTGTAAGAATACTGACAAGTAGGAAGATTTTCTGGGAGCACTAATGTAATTAGAACAGGCAGCTAGGAGAGGACTTATTGAATGAGACCTGGGTTTGGAGGCCCAGAATACATGGGAAATGCTGATCATGTGTAGTACTAAGGGGTGAGAAAGGAGAGCAAGATAGATGGATCCCTGAAACTCATGGGCCATACACTTAGCCAGTCAGTGACCTACCTCCAGCCTAACTGAAGAAACTGCCATAAAATCACAAGGCATGGAGAAAAAGAGAAAGATATCAGATGTCAGTCTCTGGTCTACACATGCACATATATTCAAACACACACACAATATATATGTATATGTATATATATATATATATATATATATATATATATATATATATATATGTATTTACAGACACACACACACACAGAGCTTTTCCTAGGTAGTATCATGCTCAAGTTTATCTTCTGTGTGCCATTCAAGAAAACCCAAGTCAGTGGTAAATCTGAAGTTGCTCTTGTTGTTGGAATGGGTTGCCTACTTGATTATACTAATGGCAAAACTAATTTACTTCTTTAGATGGCCTTGCCTTTCTTTCAGGACCCGAAAACCTGTGATCAGTGTAGCTAAAAGCCATCATATGCATGAGGAAACACAAGCTACCTTAGTAGTTGGGAAAAAAAATAAAAGTAGTTGACTCTTTAAGGACACTCATGTCAGACTTCTTGAAATTTTCACAAATGACCTCATTAATCATTGTTAAGGGTATGCAGAAGATAGAATTGAAGCAAGGAAAATATGTTTTAAATGACAAATATTTAGAAATAAAAATTCAATGCATTATAACTTATATTAAATGCAGGGGTTAAATACTAGATTATACACAACTAAGAAGAAAAATACAACGGAGAATGTCTAGCCACAGAGTACCAAAAAAGAAAAGAAAAAATATAAACTATGTGTGATTAAGACAAAGGGCACGCAAAGCTGTATGAGGAACACCAAGAAAATTAGTAAAGAAGAGAAGATTAAAAACCAATGTAAAATGTCTGCAATAAACCTTTACCCTTAAAAATCTTCAAAGACTCAGAACAGCACTATAGTCACAGAAAATTAGCAGATAAGTTTCCAAGGATGGAAAATTACACAGCATATTCACTCTTCCTTATGAATGACGGAATGAGTGGTTCATTTAGATTTTACATCCATTCACTTTCAGAAAGGAATAAGCTGCCCTGATCACAGTAAAACTTTTAAGCAAACACCTAAGAAGTACCTGTGTGAGCCGATTTTTCTGGATTGTAGAAAAGCAGTTACCAGAGACTATGTGATCAGGATTAGTTATTGACCTGGTCGTAAACATAGAAAGTCGCATAATCCTATGCAGATTTTGTGTATTGTGGGGGATGTGGAGACCAATGTAGGGAAGGAAAAAGTGAGATGGATGCAGAGGGAGGAGTAACAAGTTTCTGGGACTCCTCAGAGATTCCGAATGTGCCTTACAAGGCATTAGGTTTAAGATGGCTCCAGGAACACCTGGGAGAGCTAAAAGGAACCGAGGTCAGGGTGATGAGGTCAGTGTGGTGGCTGCTTTCCCTGTCACCACAGAAGTTCTAACTTCTGATGATGCTCCCCTCAATCCTTCTGAGGAACCTCATCAGGCAGAGCTTTCATTGGGGGCACGGCGACTGATAGTGTGATAAGATTTGATTGATCGATCGAGTATTTAGGGGCTTGGGATTGGCTCAAACACATATGCACTGTGAAATAAAATCCGACTTACACCCAGATGCTGATATTCAGGGTTTGATGCCCGGGATTCGTCATGTGACTCCATTCGCCTCTCACTCTCTCCACCTGTCCCCCACCCTTGGCCCTGTTCCCTTGGTGTCTTATTCAGAAGTATTTCCTTTACAAAGGCAACAGTTGGCTAGCCTCAGACAGGTCTCTAGTCCTCCTTTAAGAAGATCACTAATTATGACAGAAAGGATGGGAGTATTTTTAAGTGAGTCAACCCCCATCTCAGTAGCTAGCTTACGAGCATTTACAGTACTAATAAAATATAATAATGTACCCAAGTCCCATAGAGGTGAAATTTCTAATATTTACTCTCTAATATAGCAATACTAAACAGCAGGAAAACATAATTCATTATTTTAAGTGGAAAATCCAAAACAAAACAATCAGGTCCAGCTTAGAAATGCAGAAGCAAAAGTCTAAGTAGACAGACACATTAATGTCATGAAAGTAACTGTGATGTATGTATGTTTTGACACTCACGTTAAACATTATGTATGAATATGAAGGATTTTATTAAAAAACAACCCGAATTCGTGGAGATGGAAGTTACAGTGTCTGAGATGGAAATAAAAGCTAATGAAGAGGTTAAAGAGTCGGAGGTTGTTGACCTTCAAGAGGTAACTCATTAAAAACTAAACATGGATCCAAATAAGCCAGAGAAGGGAGAAAATCTGTAGTAACTACCTAAGTGTTAACCAAGGCTGGGGCCACTGTAAAAGACTTGACAGTGTGTAATTTACTATCACAAAATGGGATTTGTGAGAGGGTAGTAGAAAAGATATTTAAGCAATCACACTTTCTCAAATTTGAGATCATTTAAATTTGGATGCTCCAACAACTCCAAACATGTTTTCCTGGCAAAGCAAAGTTTGTGCGTTTGCAGGGCCATCCCTGCACTCAACTCCTTGAATTGACAAGAATTATTAGTAAGATGAGAAATTGAGTCTTCAGCCTTTTAAATCTCATATAGCTCCAGCAATAGAAGCATCAATTGTGAATTTAACCCCCCCCCCCGAATGCTTTGTAAAGGGAAAAGAATTCTGATTTATTATTTTAATTTAATTTAATTTTTTTTTACTTATTCACTTTACATCCCACTCACTGACCCTTCTTGGGCACCCCCTCCCACAATCTTCCCCCCCCCCCTATTCTTCTTCCCATTTCCTCTGAACAAACACCTCCCATCCCAGGTAACCCCCACCCTGGCACTTCAAGTCTCTGCAAGACTAGGCACTTCCTCTCCCATTAAGGCCAGACAAGCAAAGTGCCTAGCTGTTAGAAAATATCACAAATACAGGCAACAGCATTTGGGACAACCCCTGCTCCAGTTGTTAGGGACCCACATGAAGTCCAAGCTGCATATCTACTACATATGTGTGGGGAGGCCCAGGTCCAACCTATGTATATTTTCTTGTTGGTGGTTCAGACTCCAAGATAGCTCTGATATTTTAATAATAAGAAAAAAAAAACCAATTACTTCTACCCTTGTCTATTGTTATAAAATAACACAGTGCCTGTAACTGCACACGCAGTATCATTGGCATTGACCTGAAATCCATTGGCAGCAGAAGGGCTAAAGAGCACATAGATACTTCCATTCTGCCTATATTACTTTGCAGTATTCATATCTCCATTGACAGATTTGTGTTCAGTATTTAGCTACAGCCTTTCAAACATAGCAGGACTGTTACCTCTTAATTCATTCATATAGCTTTAACATAGTTTATTTTCTGGGTTTCAAAATGTATATAGGAAGAAAATACTACGTGACATAAATTTATGGTTTCTTTCATTCTTTTTAGTTTCTTAAAATATGCCATGTTTGCAATATGTGCTAAATTTATTTTGGAATTATACTGAAATAAAAATTTAAATCCCCCCCTTTTTTTTAGATATAAGAAAAATGTGTTTGTTTCCTTAAAGGAAACATGGAATGAGTATTGATAGAAATACATTGAAAATGCCAAACATTTTTTATTTTGACTAAAATAAAAGCAATATATTCAAAATTTTGTATTTACATTACACTGCTATTTAAAATTTAATTATAATTTATTTAGTATGGAGTGTGTGTTTGTGTGTGTGTCTGTCTGTCTGTCTGTCCATCTGTCTGTCTGTCTGTATTCCTTACAGAGGTTGACAAATTTGAGGGGCATGGTATTTTCCTTTACCACATGGTTACTTGGCATCTACTTTGAGCAAGCACCTTTACAAGTCGAATCCTCAGGCATGCCCTGTATTGTTTCTTTTACTCCTAAAAGTTGTACACGTACTGGGACTGCTAAGGTGGCCATTGTTGGAGACTGAGTAGTGACCAGGTGGTCAATCTTTCCATGAAAGAGCACTGCTGGATTATCTAGTCTACACAGACACAGGCATATAACATGCAACACACACACACACATACACACAGTTGGCTGTTTCTATTTCTAGCCTACTTCAGATAAGCAAACTCACCTTGAGTAATATAATCACACAACTTGTTGCAGTTGTCAAGAGTGTCCTGGATTTCTTCTTCCATGTATGATATGAGTTATAGGCGTTACCCTCCTCATCTCCTCAAGAAGTAAATGACACAATACCCACATCTCCTAAACACACTCTGCGCACAGCAGGGAGGTACTATTTATTTTAGAGTTTAAATGAATATTTAAACTCAAACCTTGGAAAAGTTTTGTAACATCTCAAGAGGACAGTAAAAAAGAAAGTACGGGTACAAGATGATGGCTTTTCTCTTTCACTTTTTGTAGCAGTTCCATATTCCAGCCATATATACATATTCAATGTTCACTGAGCAAATTCCACCTATAAAATATACTCACAGCTTTCTACATTGGTAATTAATTTAAACTATTAAAAACCCACTTATTATAAATGGTCCTTTCCCAGCACATTTTATGGAAACCTTACAAGGAATTTTCTTCTTCTTAGAGATGTAATTTGAAAGTTCCTTCTCCAGAAAATACCAGAGGAACAATTACTGTCGAACAAAGTTTTTGTATAAATAAGAATAGTTTTAAACCCTTCTTGCCAGATCTCTAAACAGTGCTACTAGTGGAAACTCATGAAGGAATGGGAGTGCAATAGCTACAAGAAAGTTAGGTAAAGATACATAGAGAAAATCCCACACGTAAACATAGCTTCCTCCGAGGAAACTATCAGTGAGCCATAATGGAGATTTCCTAAGGAAGACCGGCTAGCACTCAGTTTATCTAGTAAACACTAGAAAGTTGAAAGCATGTTTTACACCTTAACCCAGTAAACCACATCCCTATCTCTCCACTCCAGCTAAGGGGGCTGGTTAACATTGGAGGATGAACTCTGCTTTCATATTTCCTTCTCTGGGATACATTTTCCCAAAATAGTGATATAGATCAGTTGGCAAAATAGTTGTCTTGCATGTTCGAAGTCCTGGGTCCCAGGCCTAGAATCACATAAACATGCCATGTATGTATGTCACATGCCTGAGACTCAGCATTTGGGAGGTGGAGGTGGGAGGGTCAGAAACTTAAGATAATTTTTAGTTTCCTGGATAGTTCAAGGCCTGCATCCTTTCTATTAAGCCCCATCTCAAACAATAAATATACAAAGTTCCCAAACTTAGGCAGAAAATATGAAGTCACAAAATCTACAAGGCTGTAGATTTTAGGCGTACAAATAAACAGGGATCCGATCATCTAGATAGCGTTTTGCTCCATGTAAGTTAATGAAAATTGAATGTATTGTTTCAGTTTCAATAAGTGTCACTGCTTTTCTCAGTTCAGAATGAAAATTAGATGTTCCTGAAAGCAATGGCTGGAAGAGAAATTGCAGTTTATCTAGATTAGTTTTGTGTTAAAGCGACTGAAATCAAGGATTAAGTGTAGAAATTAAGTTCACTATCTAAGAACCACTTGGAACCCGAAAAATAACTAAAACAAGACTTTGGGATCCCTGAGGCCAGTGGTTACTTTGTGACATGGGTGTGTATCCATATGTTTGTTCCCTGAAATTGGGGCTATGAGTGTGCACAGAGCAAGAGTCTGAAACTCGTGCCCAGGCACACTGAGTGAGCACACTTCTATGAACAAGCCGTTCAGCATATTAGCATCATCTACACTACAATGGGGCTTCTTTACATGCACAAAACCCATGAACTCTCTGAGCAGAGCGGGTTTGCCTTTTTGAACTGAAAAGAATTTCACACCAGTAGCACATTTACCTCCTAAGGAATCCAGCTTTCTGGAAATACAGAATTCAGACAGCAAGGAAGGCTTTTAGCTTTGGGTGCATTGCGCAGACGAGGAATTTTCCTTGTAAAGTTGAAATATTTCACTTGTAAAAGTGAGGTGTGCTTGGCAAGTGAAACTCGGGGATTTGATCTAGTGATAAACATGTCAAGCTCTGTGCGGCTGTGTTGAAAGATGAAAAGGGAAACAAATCAATAAGACCCAACAGAAAAATATTTAAAGTAGAAATGTATTACAGTAAAGCTCCTGTTTCTAAATAGAAAGTTTCTCACCTAAATTACTTTTCATAAATATGTTTTTCATATCACAGTGAATTTTAGAAATACATGAAACTAATTTTGGGAAAAATTAGATAATGTAATTTTTGAAAATAAAAAATAGGTGTGAAGATCTTTTTATATAGTTAACACATCACATAAATAAGCCAAGAAAATGCATTTTCCTTTAGGTTACATATAGCAAGAGTTTATTCATTTAATGTTTAATAATCATGGAACCTTACACTCAATAAGGAATAATACATTTTCTTTTTTTGTTTTGTTTTTATTTTTATTTATTAATTATTTTTAACATTTTTTCTCTATATATAAAGATTTATTTTTTAATTTTTAATTATGTATTTTCCTCAATTACATTTCCAATGCTATCCCAAAAGTCCCCCATACCCTCCCCCTCATTCTCCTACCCACCCATTCCCACTTTTTGGCCCTGGCGTTCCCCTGTACTGGGGCATATAAAGTTTGCAAGTCCAATGGGCCTCTCTTTCCAATGATGGCCAACTAGGTCATCTTTTGATACATATGCAGCTAGAGTCAAGAGCTCCAGGGTACTGGTTAGTTCATAATGTTTTTCCACCTATAGGGTTGCAGATCCCTTTAGCTCCTTGGGTATTTTCTCTAGCTCTTTTCTTAATCATATGTAATAATTTTCTGTAATGTAAAACTATATGTTCATAAAATTTGCTTTTTAGTCCAAAGGCCTGCCTTGAGTGATGACTGTATCAGACAGCAGATTTGATTCAAATATGACAGTGGTGATCAAGTTGTCTGTCCCAGGAACACTCTTAATATTAGAGATACATGAACAATAGGGACACATCCATCAGCAAGAGGTATGTGGTCTGAAACTGTAGGGTTTTGGGTCAAAACAACATTATGACTATTATAGAGATTATACACTAGAGTTAGGCAAGAGAAGAAAGGATTCTCTTATGCCTATAGGATGACAGATTGTTTAATGAACTTTGTTTAACTAAGACCATAGTAGCATAAGGTCCCCCAGAAGAAGCAAAGGGGTCAACCCACAGAATAGGTAGTGATTGCCTACATGCTAAGGAGTTAATGTAAACTAAAACCACAAAGCATATTTAAAATGATTTGAGATGTTTGGATGTCTTAATCCATTCATTAAAATATCCTTTAATGATTTTGAAGAGAAATGTGTAGAAGAAGGGAATGGTGAAAATCGAGACAGCAACAGTGAGCTGCTGCCATAGTGTTTGTGAATGGAATGCTGAACAGGTAGAGATCAGCTGTGAATTACTGCAATAGTCTTGGTGACTGAAATGCTGATACGAAGGTGATGGGGAAATTGAGAAGATATACTCAAGGAGTAGGAGAGAGGATGAACTGATGTGAAATAGTGATAAAGATTTAGGAATGTGTGGAAGATAACTTCTAGGCTTTAGAGTTTAGGAAAGGATGGCAATTGATATCATTTTCTAATAAGTAAAATGCAGGCAATTAAGAATTAGTACCAGAAAATACTATTTTCAAGTGAGGATCATAGCTTTGGTTTGAGCACCTGAAACTCATTTCCTTTGAACAACAACAACAACAACATGAAGTCAACTAGGCAATGAGATCTACAAATTAAAAGGTTGTGAAAAGTCTGATGGAAGCTATAAATCTTAACAGTTTCAATGCCTGCAGGAGGAATTTAAAGCTGCTCAAATAGATGACACCATTATAATGCAGAGGACAAGAAAGCCAGGGCATGGTGAATTTTGAAAAAGTGCTGCTAAGACCTTCAGTCTGCTTTCTGAGGTAAGATGGTAGCAGCTAGCAGACTGATGCCCACAGTGGTACCCTTGGGATGAACTGTTCTCTGATTAAACAGCAAGGCAAGACTGTTGCATAAAATTGAATATGATTAGCAAAAATTGTTCAGAGAACTGCCAAAAAAGGCAGTGAAGCAAGGACCCACCCAAATGAAGTGTATCTTTTAAGGAATTACAGCAGTTAACCTGATTTGATGGAAATCATTTTTGATTGATTTTAGGGTAACATATTAACCAGCTGAAAAAAGTCACCTCTAGATTTAATAGACAGTCAAAATGTAAAAGCAGATGGATTTCATATTTGACTGTGATGGGAACCTCTTGCCGTGTGTCTCCTCTACCACCAATTCTTTCAAAATTACTCATGTGCTCTGTAAACCAATATTGAATTTGAGGCTAAATAATAGCTATTGGAGATTCAGTTGACTGCAGAGTTGATTTTGGTTCAACTTATTATGTATGTAGTGGAAGAACACAAAGGGATAAACATATGACCAGAGGTATTCTTTAGAAGGAAATATTTCATAATTTAGAAATCATATGGGTCTAAATTGATGTAAAATATTTACCTAGTATAATTTTTAGTTACTAGAAGTGTTAAGGTTGTTAAAAAATAAAATTTTAATGATTCATCCTACCAACTCACAGAGTAAACATACCTGTTTTCATAGATGGCGCCACAAATCTATTTACCAGGAAACATTCAAACACCCACAGAAAACTTAGCGGAAAATAAACATATTGTTAAAATTTAATTAGTGGTAAGCACAGAGTAGCTTTTTCCTTTATAAACTTTTTTTAAATCACAAAACATGTAAAGCATGCCTGTGTACCCTTAACTTGCTATATGCAAGCAATGGCAGCCCTCTTCACTGGCATATGTATCTCTCTTCTTTTGGATTAAACATTTCATACACCATTGCCTCCTCTTAAGAGGAAACAATACAGAACTATTTTTCACCTAGAAGTGATCAGGGATTGAGCGATATATACACACAAGCGTTCTAAAAGCGTTCAGAGGATAACTAGCTAGCCACATCCGGCATATGCTATCTATCTCATGTGAAGAATGTCTATCAGTTTTGAGAACTAGATACACTCAAAGACAGAGTAGAATCTAGAAGAACAAGACTTTTTAGTAATGATCAATGTAAGTCAATGTGATAGAATAAAAAGTAAGAGACAAGGACAACACGTCAATGGATTTGTTCAAGCACAAGAGTGAAAAGGAAGAATGTCTTTTCTACTGCATGTTCTACCACACGTGTTTTTGCCTTCCCTAATGGCTGGCATGATGTTTCCTGGTTATCAAAGTTAATACCTCCGAGAGTCATCATGACAGCTCCGAGAGTCAACACTCAAGCTCGCGGCAGTCTGTTAATTTCCTTCTGTTTGAGACAAAGAAGCATAAAAAGAGAATGTGTGTAACAGAGTATTAGGAGCTATTTTAGAGACAAGGACTGTGGCTACCTTTAAATGTGAGACATGTCTTGGCAAATATTCTGAGTGGGAGCTTGTAGCTGGTGGCACTTTTTTTGCAAAGGTCTGGAACTGGTATCTACCATGAAGACACAGTACTCTAAGTGTAAGTTCTGATTTCTGCCCTGCTATAGACCTCTGCTTCCTGGCCAGTGCCATGCAACAAGCAATTCCACCAGTTTCTGTGACCATGGATAGAGCCATATCTGCCATGCTACCCAGTCCTTTAAATGGACTGCATCCTCTGAACAGTGTCTAAAAATGAACTTGTCACTCAAATTGCTTCTATCTGGGATCTCCTGAATGGGGTAAGAAATGTAACGTAGACAATGATCATTCAACTTTATGTATAATACTGAAGGTTTGGAGCCTCATAGAAAACAGAGTGCATTCACAAGCTAAGTATTACATAGCCACCATATACCATACTCAGTATTCTGAGTAAGACAGAAAAGCTGGCATTCTTTGGTTTATCGGGATTATAGGCTAATTTATTTTAGGGATTTTCCCTTAACTTTAAACTGTTTGAAATGAACATGCATTAAGAAATCATAATATAAAACCATATAAGGAAAAAACGCATGCAAGTAAAAATGAAGAATAAAGTAAAATAATAATGTGCATGTGCATTGTATATTTCTAATAAGAATCATATACTCATATTGTACAAGTAACATTTTATAGTAGTAAACCAAGGATTTTTCAATATTTTGCATATCTTTCATATTACAATATTTTTTGTTGTTTTGTTTTGTTTTGCAATGTTTTAATGGTAACCTTTTGTGCAGATGATCTGGTATGCACTCTCTAAGGGTTTGAACGTGATATCTATAATTTAAAAAAATAGTAATAAAATACCTAATAAAAAAAATTTAAAAACCCAAAACATTTATTGATACCAAAGGTATGCATCTACTTTGTTCACAGTAGAAAGCAGACACATAAAACCCCATTCTCAACAAACCTTCTCTCTTGGAAGGGAAGACAGAAAATAAGCTAAAATTAGTAAAGTACTATCTAAAACTGTCAGCCTCCCAACAGCAACTCTTTTTGCTCACAAATACATTGCTTTCCTAATAAAATTTATCCAAGATGTCCTGAAAAAAAAAACAGTAATATTATTCAACTTTTTCACTGAAAACAAAATACTTTGGCTGCTTCTCTGTTTTGTTTTGGAAAGATTAAATTTGCGAAAGAAACTCACCTCCCAACCATGTTTCTCTGTTGATGTTTAGTAAATCCAAGTAGAAACACGGAGAGGCAATCCATGACAGTGGGTTCAATATTAAAGGTATAGGTCAATAATAAGCAACAGTTTGTAGAGTAAAAGAAACATACTGAGCTAGGTTGGTGAATGTGGATGTTAGTCATGAATTTAATATAAATTCACTAGGGCATGCTCAGTAATTATCTGGAAAATTTGTTGCAAAGTATCAGCAAAGGGACAAATAACTTCCTACAAATATATACATTTACCTGGGTGTTACAATTAGTAGAAAACAACTAACATTACAGCTAAGAACATTGACTAACATTAAGGGAAATAATCATCCCAATTAAAATGGAAATAAAGTTGATTAAGCAGCAAAAATAACAATTCGATATTATTTTAAACAGCTGACGGTAATTCTTAGCAACATTTTCCTCCACCAACGTTAAAACAATGGCCATATCGGTCATGCCCAGAATCATTTGTATTCAGTAGACATGAATATTTGTAAAGAAATCTGACTAATGTAAGCATGCAGTGCTAATTGCAATGTGTTAGCTCCTGCAAAGAATTATTCCATCAGACTTTGCTGTTAGTGCCTCATGAATTCACATCACACCTTCTTTGGCTGGGCACACGCTCTACACTAACATTCTAGAATTTTTGTCATAAAAATTCTGTATGAAAAATACTTAAATATTTAAAATTAAATTTTATTTAACTCTATTTTCAGAAATTGTATATAATTAGAGGCTTCAAGGTAGTAGTAGTATGGTATACATGCCAATCATAAACAGGGAGAATCGAAACAATCACCTTTCTCCGGAAATGGTTCTCCCGTCCTTAGAGGCTATCATGTAGACTGATGCCCTGTCATTTTCTCTGTCTCCATGAGAAAATATGTACAGTAACCTAAAATGTCCTTGGGTGAGAGAAAGGGTTACTGGCTAAAAGAATTTGCAGTGCATGCCCAATGATACAAGTTCGATGCCCAGATCCCACAGTGGAAGGGAAGACCTAACTCCTGTATCCTCTTCCTTGATTTTTCCACCACCTCTGTACTGTGCACACCCTTGTTGCCATTCATACATAGACACATATCATATACTCATAGCAACACACACACACACACACACCATAAACTACAAATTCATATAAAATAAAATATAATCATTGTATTGTAATAAAATGTATTTTAAGTCTTTAAACCCTATAGAAGTGTTGGAGATTTACCTCCCTGCTCGAGCATTTGCCCAGCAAGCACAAGGCCCTGGGTTAGGTTCTCAGACACAATAACTTTATAGAATTTTATTCCATAGTCACTTTAAAAACTAACTTGACGTTTTCGTCTGTCAACTTGTGAACTTGTGTTATACACCCTGCTTCCTATGCTGCAGTTTCTTGGCTGGGAATAGAGCAGCAAAGCATGATGAATGAATCTGTGTCTACTGTCTATGAAACCTTCACTTTCCCAGTCCTTTATCTACAAACAAAGAACCTAGGCTATGACACAGGGAAAGTTTTTAAGGGTCCAATTTAACTCTAGATATATTCTGAAACAAAATTTATGTTGCTGACTAATCAACTCAGAAAGTGATAGTGCCATTGAAATACAAAGGACATCTGAACTATTTTTCCTGTAATGAGATAATTTCTTACAAAGATAGGCTTGTGTCTCTGTGATAGAGACACACATAATGACAGCAGTGTCTGCGAGGTATTGGACTGTGGTTTTAATCATCACTGTAATTGTAGAAGTTCATGCTAGCTCAACTGCACATCTATTCTTCATTTGTCCCTAAACTAATTTGTTCTACATATGAATATATAACCCTCATCAATTTAAAGTGCCATCCCTTGGCTATGTGGGTCATTAAAGGGAATGCATAATGTATGAGTCTAAAAATTCAAACTTAGAGGGGGAAAAGCTTTTTAGCCAAGTGTGAAATCATTGCTACCAAGCTGCCTTCTAAAATTTAATAAAAGTCAAGCCAGCATCACCAATGGCCATCACTCAACGACAACCTTACTCACATAGTTTGTTTAGGACCTAGGTGTTCTATGTACAATTTTGACTTCAATATTCATCATTAGAATCCTGATGTCATCTATTTATGAGATCACTTTATGAAGTTTGGATATGTTTCCCATGGCCTAGTGCTATTCCAAAAGTCAATTTTTTGTGGAAGCCATCAGAACTAGTTCACTTACAAAGGTATAACTTAGCATAACCAAATAACATACATGATGACTATGGAAGGGAGTCACAAAATGAGCTGGGTAGTACATAGAACAAATACAAATGCTAAATACCTTTCATTGAGATCAATAGATTTTGTAATGCAATCTAAGAATAATGAAACTAATGATACTTTGAAAAGGTTCATAGCTACACAGACATTAAATTGTTTCCAGAAAATTATTCTGGGAATATTCAACATTTATAGTGTCAGGAAATACTATTTGATATTTCGCTTGGAGTCCAGTTCTTCAAACCTAGTTTCCCTTCTAGTGTTCTAAAAATATAAGCAAACTGTCAAAGGCACAGGCGTAGAGACAGATAAAATATTTAAGGAAAGAAGTCAGAAAGCACTTAGCGCGCTCTTATTTTTATTTTTGCATTGTGTGGTTGGGCTAGATTTTGTAGGTGGCCTTTGAGAAAACATCTTACAGAGGTGAGAGGGAAAGCCATAAACACACAGTGGCAGTGAGCATTTCGTGCAGAAATGCCACATCAACCGCCACATCGACCATATTTCCATCACAGCAAACAGGCCACACCACATGGAAGTCAGAGGAAGATAGAAATCATGAAGATAAGGATGATGGAAGGGATGTCTGGTAAGGACATTATTAGCTTTTACTGTGATAATGAATTGCAAGTTTTTACTTGTTTAATGGATAATACAGCAAATGCATGAGAAGGAAGACTTGCAGGTTTGTATCTTTTCCAATGATACACGATGCCATATATATTTGCTTGATAATTGCTGTTATGTTTTTTGAACAGTCTTTGGGGAAGCATTTTGCTGTTGTGGTGGTTATTGCCAAGTTTACATTTGAATCCAACCATAAAAATTTAAAGAGCTGTTTTTAATAAAATGTGAGGACTTTAAAATGTCTTCTATACCGACATTTTCATCATGCTGAAGTTGATTAAAATTAGCTCGAATATGTATTTCTGGAAATAGTTTTTAAACACTATAGAAGAAATGTCTGTAAATGATAAAAAAAATATGCAGAACATTTTCTTCATAGTTACAAGGGATTGCTCATTAAGCACATGTGCCTTTGAGTTTATGGAGTATAGAAGGAAAGTCAGCTGAAGAAGACAGGCTTGGGTAGCTCAAGGGTCATGACCACATCCAGAAACCTAAGCCAATCTGGGGCAACCAAATAAAGCAACTTATAAAGATCTTTTGATTGAAACACTATCATCCGTTTAGAATCATTAATTGGTTCTAAAAGGAAGTACCACTGCCCTGTGATATAATCTGGTGAAGATGGTTCAGAAGCAGTCTACCTTTAGGAGAATTTGATGATGGATGAGCCAAAAACAGTCTCTGTGATTGCTGACACTGAGTTGCTAGACGAATTGCCATCTTCCTTAAATATGGGAACTTTAACTCATAGCTTAGAATTTTAGTTTTTCCAGTTTGACTCTATTTATGTCCCTCTCTCGTGAGTATCAAAATGGTACTCTGTCTCAAGCACTGTTGGGTATTGAGTCAATGGCTACAGAGTTTGTAACCCTGATTTGGAACATCTTCGGGTGTACCAAAATTGGAGCTTTCAGTTATGTAAAAGGATACACAAGTTGTTCAACAGAAAGATGGGATAGCACTGAAATAGTTGATGAAGACAGAGAAACTAGATGCTAGGATGTGATGATGAGACGATGTTAGAGTCCTCAGAAAGACTATCAGACCTGAGTTCTGGGAGAACTTTTTGAGTCTTTTTGAAATTTTTTCTCGTAGCCTTGAATGTTCTTCAGGAAATATACCAGGATAAGGCAACAGAATGATTTTATGGCATGCATTTGACTAGTCAGTTCTCTGAGAACTTCAAAATATCTCACTTTTTTTTTCATTAGAAAATTTCTTCATTTACATTTCAAATGCTATCCTGAAAGTCCCCTGTACCTTGCCCCCCTCCCTACTCCCAACCTAGCCACTTCTGCTTCCTGGCCCTGGCATTCCCCTGTACTGGAGCATATAATCTTCGCAAGACCAAGGGCCTTGCCTTCCACTGGTGGCCTACTAGGCCATCTTCTGCTATATATGCAACTAGAGGCAGGAGCTCTGCTGGGTACTGGTTAGTACATATTGTTGTTCTGCCTATATTTCTCTACTCTATCTCATGTCCACAAGTTAAAAATTGCTTTTGCAGGGAAGAATTTCCATTTGCTTTGACCTTCATAGTTAATGATAGATCAAAAAGCCAGGTGAATAAGGACTCTGCATTCATTTTTAAGGAACCCTTTACTAAAAAATGTAAGAGATTAAATTAGTTTAAAATTGTCATAGTATAGGCTGAATAAGAGATTACAGAAAAGAATAAACTTAATACCCTAAATATACAATTGTTAAGGACAGCCATGGTGAGGGAAACAGTATCGTAATCTATTGGCAAACTCATTTTATTTAAAAAATTGAAGGGGATGAATTATTTATTTCAAGTATTTGTAGCCCAGTAGCCAATTATTTTTAATCTCAATTTATTGTAATAAAAGCTCTTGTTGCTCATCTTTTCTATAATAGTTTTTGTCAAGTTTTGGGTTATTCACAATGGCCCTCTTCAAACCCTTAGATGTTATCTTATTTTCCCATGTTTCACTGAATAATGCAGAACAGTGATTCAATTTTAATACCTAACTAGCTATTTGTCATTTTTAATTCAAATTACTAAATATGCCAAACAATTGAATCCTTCAATTTTGTTAGAAAAAAAGTATTTCCTGCTTAACTCTAAAATTATTCTTGGTCCAAGTCAGTTTTCAGTTGTAATATTTTTCAAACTTTCAGAGTCCCCCAATTTTCAGCAACACAAGTTCTTCTGCAGCGTGCCTCTATTTCTCGGGGTCTTCACTGTTTCATGTAGTATATCAAGTGTCGCCCACTCACACAACCACTGACATCTCAGATCGTTTCCTAGTGGTGGACTCCTACAAGTGGGATCACTGAAACATATTCTAGAGATATTTTTAAGATACTTGAACATATTGGCAAGATGCTGTCCAGGAAGGAAATACCATTTTATATCAACAGTGAATAACAACAAGTTCTTTCATTGGAAAGTACTCAACTTTGCAAAAACCTAAGAGTATAGCTTAAAAAAAAACTACATCTTTACAATGGCTATAGAAAATATAGAAACAGATGCATCAGAAATTTACCATGTTGGACTAAGAAACAGCTCAATGGGTATAAGAGTATTGGCTGCTCTTCTCGATAACACTGAATCAATTGCTATCACCCATACGGTGGTGGCTTCTAACTACCTACCACTCTAGTCCTTGTACCAGGGTAGTGATAAGCATTACTGACTGCCATGTATACCAGGTACCCTCATGGTGAACAGACAAACACACAGGCAAAGTATCCATATAAATAATTTAAATTTATCATGATTACCATTGGGTTCTGAAATTAAATAACCTTTTACAGTTCTTTCTATGTTTGGATAATTAAAGGGAACACCCTTACCAAGAATGTCATTTACCCCACCAATTCCACTACATTTCCTTCACTGGAACAACATAAATTTGCTCTATTTAACTTGATCGTTATCTTGATGAATGTATCTGGCACTCAGTATCTCAGTATTTCAAGGTCTCCTTTTCGTATGATCAGTGTCTTTGAGCCTCACATTCTTTTATCCTTCTGACTATCAGTTTCTTTTGGTCCTTAGTTTATACTCTACATGGCTCCTTCATAGTTTTCCTCTGTTTATTTCCTGAGTACCTCTTTGGAGCAGAGTGCCTCATGTATAATTGTGAAACATTTAGATGAAATATTAACTTGTTCTCCTGACTTTGTTGTTTTCTGTCACAATTTATGCCATTTACCATATTAATCTTTTTCCAATCAATGCTTTAATTGCCTCATTTCTTCCAGAAACCTCACAGTGACTCCTTCAGGATCCCTACCCTATTCCAACCATTTTTTCCTCTATTAGGTTAAAAGAAAAAATAATTTCCTAAGTTGATCTTACATGTGACATAATATAATTTGTTAATGTGTCAATATATGCAAATAAAATGATTCTAAGCTCTTAACAAAGCATTTTGACAAGACATTTTGTCTGTGCCACTCATAAAACCATGAAAGGATGTTTCTCTGCCCATAGTCATCCAATTCCTGTGTATATTGTCTGGATCCTTACTTGAATGTCTATAAAGCCTCACAATCTCATCAATCCAGTTTCTAAAGTTGGTTTCAAACAAGTTACTGTTAGTTTTGTCTTCCTTTATGAAACACCATTCATATTTAAGAGTGTAAGAACATACATTTCTTTCAGGTCTGAAATTTCAAACCTGAAACTATAAACACAAGTAAACTGTTGTTCTCCTCTGAATCACTGAGCACTGAGATCATGGAAGGTATTGCGCTCTCTCTCTCTCTCTCTCTCTCTCTCTCTCTCTCTCTCTCTCTGTGTGTGTGTGTGTGTGGGTGTGTGTGTGTGCGTGTGTGTGTGTGTGCGTGTGTGTGTAATGTGTATGTGTGTGAATTCTGGCTAAGTGTGATGATGCTAGTGTATGTGGTAGAATGGACAGGATTCTGCAACCAACACTGAATGTTGCATAACTTATAGAAGATGTAGAATTATGTGTCATAGTTCTGGAGATTAGTTGATCCAATATAAAGACAGAAGCCCTGAGTGGGGCAGTCTCTGGATGGTCCTTCCTTCAGTCTCAGCTCTGAACTTCTTCTCTGTAACTCCTTCCATGGATATTTTGTTCCCCCTTCTAAGAAGGAACAAAGTATCTACACTTTGGTCTTCCATCTTCTTGAGTTTCACATGCTTTGCAAATTGTATCTTGGGTATTCTAAGTTTCTGGGCTAATATCCACTTATCAGTGAGTGTATATCATGTGTGTGCTTTTGTGATTGGCTTACCTCACTCAGGATGGTATCCTCCATATCCAACCATTCGCCTAAGAATTTCATAAATTCATTGTTTTTAATAGCTGAGTAGTAATCCATTGTGTAAATGTATCACATTTTCTGTATATATTCCCCTGTTGAGAGACATCTTGTTCCTTTCTAGCTTCTGGTTATTATAAATAAGGCTGCTATGAACATAGTGGAACATGTGGCTGGGAATCCATCTCATAAACAGCCACCAAACCCAGACACTATTGCATATGCCAAAAAGATTTTGCTGATAGGACCCTGATATAACTGTCTCCAATGAGACTATGCCAGTGCCTAACAATTACAGAAGTGGATGCTCACAGTCATCTATTGGATGGAACACAGTGTCCTCTATGAAGGAGCTAGAGAAAGTACCCAAGGAGTTGAAGGGATCTGCAGCCCTATAGCAGGAACAACAATATAAACTAACCAGTACCCCCAGAGCTTGTGTCTCTAGCCGCATATATAGCAGAGGGTGGCCTAGTAGGCCATCAATGGGAGGAGAGGCCCTTTGTCTTGTGAAGATTCTATACCCCACTATAGGGGAATGCCAGGGCCAGGAAGCTGGAGTGGGTAGGTTGGGGAGCAGGGAGTGGGAGGAAGTTATAGTGGATTTTTGGAGAAGAAACTAGGAAAGGGGATAGCATTTGAAATGTAAATGAAGAAAATATCTAATAAAAAACAAAGACAGAAGCCAATAAAGAAGAAACTAGTAAGAACCACTTTATTAATTTATACATTATGGTCCATTACTGTGACCTTATAACATAAAAAGAGATGGTATAAGGCTTGAACCCTTTGTACAAAGATACACATTATACTTATGAGATCCTTGTCTCCGTAATATAATCACCCACTTCTCAACAGGCTCAAGGATATTTGACTGTCCAGACTCTGCAAACTTTTATTATTAATTATTAATACAAGAGGACATTCACAACTTGCTGCAATACAAAGTAGAGGTATATTGTTCCCTAGAAGTATGTATAAAATACTTATATAAAATTTCATCTTGAAAGTGAACATGGACAGCCAGTCCCACAACACCCAGAGGAGGCTCTACTCCCAGGTGCTCTAACATGCCCAGGATCATAGAATCAGAGCTGAGAAGGATTTTCTATCTATTTATGTGAAGAATGAAATGAGGATGTTGATTGTGATTTCATTGAATCAGTAAAAATTTTTGTTACAAAGGTCTTTTTTCACAATGCTAATTCTACCAAGTCATCAGATTGGGAGCTCTTCAAATTCAGGTATGTTTCTCAATCTCTTCATGCATTTGAAATTTTCATTGTAGAGTTTTTTTTTTCCTCTTTTGTTTTGTATGTTCTAAATATTTTATTTTATTTGAGAAACCAGGAAGAGGAGCGTGTCCATGATCTCTTTCTCAGCAGGCTTCTTATTCATATGTATTAAGACTGGTAAATTTTGTAAGTCAATTATGTGTCATAACAACAACAGAAAAAAGAGAAAGTGGACATATTTTGTTTGAATCTTACATTTCTTTTTATTCATGGAGAAAAAAGAGAGATGATAAATCTAAAAGATGATAAATAAATTATCTTCCAAATAAAGGGAATAGGAACTATATGTGAAGATTTTGTTTTCTTCAATTTACCTCATTTTGAATATTTAAGAAAGTACCAAGAAAAATGCAAAGTTGCAGATCACACAAATCCATCTTTATACATCTTCACTCACCCTCTATGGTATTTTCCCATTTGTCTTTTGGACCTGCTCTTGGGAGAGGAACTAGAGGAAGTACTCAAAGCCAGAAGCATGTTCCCTGTGACTCAGAAGGGAGTCTGCTTTGTTTCAGGCTGTCCACACAGTAGCAGACAGGAAGCCGTACTTCTGCAATTAATCTTTTTGATAAACCCATGATGCTTTGCAGAACAGAACAATTACAGTAGTTACTCGCTCTTTCCCTTCATTCTAGCCAATGATCTTGGCCAATGAGCCAGAAGAACTCTGATTGAAAACCTAAAGGCACTAGTCCTATTAGCATTTTCCCCTTTTGTTGCCACCACCTTTTCCTTCAATTCACTGTATTTATGTGGATCCTATTTGATAAATGCGAGACTGCATTATGTTTAACAGTAATCACACACATATATGCACCTGCTGCCATTTTAGCCAGGTTGTATTATGTTACACCCATAACAAATGTCTGCTTTTAGACCTGTGTACCCTACTAGAACAAATTATATCAACTGGATAAAAACATGTGGAAAAGATTGTTTTTTCCAAAGCAGAAGATGATGGAAAGGAAGATGTTGCTCTCCTTTTTCAGCATGGGTGGTGGAGGGCTACAATGGCTATGATCCTCCAGCAATGGCTCAAATTTTTCTACTTTCGAGTAATCAAAGCTCTGTCTTTGTTGCAGCAGTCTCTTCATACCAAGATGAAGATGTATAAATCCAGAAGGCATTAAAAGAAATGGAGCCTATATACTCCTCCTTTTATGCTAGCCAAGAGTGTTAAAACGAGAAAAGAAAATCAACGTAAACATCTCCATTTTATCATGTTCTTCAGGAAACCAAAGTTTATTTCATTGAGTTCTCCTGACAAGGATAAAAATGAGCCCTGGGGCATGAGAAGACTGAAAATATGTTGTCTTTACACCCTGTCAAGAAAGTACAAAAACAAGACCATGTGACTAACTGTGTTAGTAATGACTTAGTACGCACATATCTATAAAGAAAACTTAGTGTCTGGTGTGATATGTGTGACCCTCACAGTGAGCTTTGCTGCTTTGAAAGGTTACTGCCGTTATGCTGTTCTGTCGTAATCTGGGATATGGGAGAAGTAAGAAGTCTGTGGCTTGTGACTTGTGATCAGTGAGACGCTAAGAGGAATGGATACGCTTCAAACCACAATTGGTATTTCTGCATTGAAGTTGTGGTGGTCAGAAAAGTAGATTGTGGACAGGAATGATAGAGTCCTCTATCTGCATTGTTTTTATGTTGCCCAGGTTTGTTTACCCCGCCTTAAACAGTAAGTCATCCTTCAGCAACAGCTGAACAAGGTGCTGTGACCTGTCATCTTGCATTTTCAATCAGCTCGCAGACAACTACTCAGATTATTTCGTTTTATGTTTGGTTTCCAGAAAACCACAAGATATTATCATTGTTCTAGAAAACTCATATTTTAATATATCTTTAGGAAACAATAGCAGCAAATGGAAATTTAAAAAAAGCATTCTAGCAAACAGAATATATTTAAAATTCTTCTAAAAACCCTTATCTTCTTTTGAACAATAATAGGGCTACAATTCTCTTTCTGTTCATTTGTTATTTCAAATTTTCACTGAAGCATCTTGGGCAACAAGAAATATGGCTTATACATAATAGAACAGAATTATAATGATGAAAGTTTGGGGTTATGCAAAGCAAATTTGTGTAATTATAGTGGGTGGTTTTGACGTAATTTTTCTTTTAAATTTACCTTTTATAATTAAACTAAACTCCCAGGAGGGACTCTTGAGAGGTCAAAACACACCCCACAACACATCCTAAATCACCTTCCAAGTAGAACATTCACTCAAGTGATGACATCAATCAATGTATTATGGATCAATTTGCAGCCAAGCGTTCTCCTAAACCTGTCCAATGTTTTGGCAAGTTACTTGAAAGGACTTCGTAAAAATTTATTAGGGTAGCTTGAAATAGTTTTTGTCCCCCTCTCCATTCTCTGGCTCAACAAAGAGAATACTGTTTGGCCTCTGAACATATAGATTTTATAGTTTAACATAGTAATACATACGCTTGCCAAGAATCACAGCTTTAATGAGCCCTTATTAAAACCATTGCCTTGTTTGAGATTTTCTTAAATGCATTGCATCTTAACAGACTGATTCTATTTAAGTTCGTCTCATTATTGTATCAAAGCCTAGCTGAAGGGGTGACTTAGACATAGACATTGTATCACATTGTATTTCTCCAATAGATTTGAAACTAAGTACTTCAATTTCTTGTTACTTATTTTGAGCCTATACAAAACATTTTCTTTTAAAAGGGAATTTAAACATTAGAAAAAATTGAAAAGCTCAAGGTTGGTGCCATGCCTGGTCTTACTGTATATTGTTATGCTCTGTTCAGTTGATGCCCCTGAGACCTGGTCTTTTCCTGGGCAAACAAGGCTTGGGATGGGAGTGGATTTGCAGGGAGTAGGTAGTAGGAGTGGAGGGAGGAGAAGCTGAGGTCCAGATGAAGAAGAATAAATATATAATTTATAAAAAAGAAACTGATTTAAATCTCAAAAGCTTTACATTGGTTGGTACCATGCACCTAAATGATTATTATTTTTGATCTTTTGACATGAGCTTAGGATGTTGTAGTTCATAGTAAAACTAAGAAAGAAAAATTCATATTGTTTTTTTTCACAAGCAAATTATATTTAGTAGAGAAAGCTAATTCCAAATGATCACATACTATGTGGTCTTGTTTTCACATTCTTTTTTTTTTTTTTTTCATTTTTTATTTTCTTCATTTACATTTCAAATGCTATCCCGAAAGTCCCCTATACCCTCCCCTCACCCTGCTCCCCAACCCACTCCCACTTCTTGGCCCTGGTGTTCTCCTATACTGGGGCATATAAAGATTGCAAAACCAATGGGCCTCTCTTCCCAATGATGGCTGACTAGGCCATCTTCTGCTACAAATGCAGCTAGAGACAGCAAGATTTTGCTGAAAGGACCCTGATATAGCTGTCTCCTGTGAGGCTATGCCAGTGCCTGGCAAATACAGAAGTAGATGCTCACAGTCATCTATTGGATGGAACACAGGACCTCCAATGGAGGGGATGAGAAAGTATCCAAGGAGCTGAAGGGGTCTGCAACCCTATAGGTGGAACAATATGAAAAATTCATATTGTGAATGACGGAAAATAAACATAAACACTTGCAGTTATCAAGAAAGCAAAAAGATCTTTTTAATAAATGTGTTATTAACACATTTTTAAATGCACTCCAATTAAAAAAGAATGTTTTTCTTCATTAATATTTTTATAAACTGAAATATTATGAATATGTTATATATAAGAGACTTGGGGGTCTTATATATTTGCATCACTTCCTAATTAAGGTGGTAAGATTTCTTTTCTCTTACAATATTTAGGTTTCAGCTAAATTGGCCTTATTTTTCCACAATAACATAAGCAGGAGAACACTACACCTCTCAAATTATCCTGGAAAACCAAATGATCAAACTTGTTGCTGTGATGCCCTGGATTTGCCCAGTGTTGTCTACTGTTAAAGTTTCAAAGTTGTCGCTCTGTGCCTTGTAGCTCTCATTGGCTTCTCTAATCAAGGTCTTTTGTGTTCAACGTTCCTGATGGAAATAAACAGGCAATATGGAAATTTTCTCATGTGTATGCATTTTTAGAAAAGACAAATTTTCATATCATGTAACATTTTAGTCAATCATTAAAAAATAACATGATACATTATAAAGAAATAAATCATATCAGGGAATCATTAAGATTCTTGAAGGTATATATACGCATGCATATACTTAAAATATTTTTGCAACTTTATGAAATCATTAGTTATAGACTTAGGAAGAAAATTTAACTTTAAAATTCTGTATGTGCATGCCAAAGTCTTATTTTTTATAATCCAAATGTTAAAAAGAAAAAACGATGTTATTTTTTCCTTGATGTTCAACATAAAGAAGGTACTGTGAGTGTAGCTCATGGTCTTGTTATGGGACAGACTTTAGTATTAATTAATAAACAAAGGACACACACACACTTACACACATGGATAGATTGATAGAGAGGTAGATTTGCAATATGTAAAGAGTGACTTGTACCATTTCAAATCATAAAGTCAATTTTAATTTCCTGTATGATGTTCCCCAAATCACAAGATGACAAAATAACCTGAAAGTGTCATTTGATAAATTTCCATTTAAAGATAAAAGCACACTAACATTGAGTTAAGTATCTTCCCAGACATGAGAGGACTTATGCATAACAATTATAGCAACACCCTCAAGATTTGACCAAGTTCACATTAAACTGTGTACCAGCAGTTAGCTAAGGAAGTGGAGACCGTGTCCCATCTGTAACCAAGAAGTTGCTTGCAACTGACATCCATTGACCAAAAGAAAATCTGCATGGTACTGGTATAACGACAGACAAGTAGACCAATGGAACAGAATTGAAGACCCTGAGATGAACCCACACACCTATGGTCACTTGATCTTTGACAAGGGAGCAAAAACCATCCAGTGGAAAAAAGACAGCATTTTCAACAAATGGTGCTGGCACAACTGGCGGTTATCATGTAGAAGAATGCAAATTGATCCATTCCTATCTCCTTGTACTAAGGTCAAATCTAAGTGGATTAAGGATCTCCACATAAAACCAGAGACACTGAAACTTATAGAGGAGAAAGTAGGGAAAAGCCTCAAAGATATGGGTACAGGGGAAAAATTCCTGAATAGAACAGCAAAGGCTTGTGCTGTAAGATCGAGAATCGATAAATGGGACCTCATAAAGTTGCAAAGCTTCTGCAAGGCAAAAGACACTGTCAATAAGACAAAAAGACCACCAACAGATTGGGAAAGGATCTTTACCTATCCTAAATCACGTAGGGGACAAATATCCAATATATATAAAGAACTCAGAAGGTGGACTCCAGAAAATCAAATAACCCCATTAAAAATGGGGCTCAGAACTGAACAAAGAATTCTCACCTGAGGAATACCGAATGGCAGAGAAACACCTGAAAAAATGTTCAACATCCTTAATCATCAGGGAAATGCAAATCAAAACAACCCTGAGATTCCACCTCACACCAGTCAGAATGGCTAAGATCAAAAATTCAGGTGACAGCAGATGCTGGCGAGGATGTGGAGAAAGAGGAACACTCCTTCATTGTTGGTGGGATTGCAAGCTTGTACAACCACTCTGGAAATCAGTTTGGCGGTTCCTCAGAAAATTGGACATAATACTACCAAAGGATCCAGCAATACTTCTCCTGGGCATATATCCAGAAGATGTTCCAACCGGTAAGAAGGGCACATGCTCCACTATGTTCATAGCAGCCTTATTTATAATAACCAGAAGCTGGAAAGAACCCATATGCCCCTCAACAGAGGAATGGATACAGAAAATGTGGTACATTTACACAATGGAGTACTACTCAGCTATTAAAAGGAATGAATTTATGAAATTCCTAGGCAAATGGATGGACCTGGAGGGCATCATTCTGAGTGAGGTAACACAATCACAAAGGAACTCACACAATATGTACTCACTGATAAGTGGATATTAGCCCAAAAACTTAGGATACCCAAGATATAAGATACAATATGTTAACCACATGAAACTCAAGAAGAATGAAGACCAAAGTGTGGACACTGTGGCCCTTCTTAGAATTGGGAACAAAACACCCATGGAAAGAGTTACAGAGATAAAGTTTGGAGCTGTGACGAAAGGATGGACCATCTAAAGACTGCCATATCCAGGGATCCATCCCATAATCAGCTTCCAAACGCTGACACCATTGCATACACTAGCAAGATTTTGCTGAAAGGCCTCAGATATAGCTGTCTCTTGTGAGACAATGCCGGGGCCTAGCAACCACAGAAGTGGATGCTCACAGTCAGCTATTGGATGGATCACAGGGCCCCCAATGGAGGAGCTAGAGAAAGTACCAAAGGAGATAAAGGGATCTGCAACCCTATAGGTGCAACAACATTATGAACTAACCAGTACCCCAGAGCTCTTGACTCTAGCTGCATATGTATCAAAAGATGGCCTAGTCGGCCATCACTGGAAAGAGAGGCCCATTGGACATGCAAACTTTATATGCCCCAGTACAGGGGAATGCCAGGGCCAAAAAGTGGGAGTGTGTGGGTAGGGCAGTGGGGGGGGGGAGTGTATTGGGGACTTTTTGGATAGCATTGGAAATGTAAATGAGGAAAATACCTAATAAAAAAAAAAAAGAAAATCAGGAGCTGAAGTGGATAATATCAACCACACTCCAGTGAAGGCCTCATTCCAAGGAGTAGGTGATCAGTCATACAAAAGAAACTTGATGTGTGTGTGTGTGTGTGTGTGTTTACTGCAGTTCAAAATAATTACTATTAGCTTTAAAACAATTATAGATTCAGAAGAACACTTTGAAAATGAAATATGTTCAAATTACTACAAAATATTTGCTAAGTTCCTGACATCCTGTTTAATGATTTTGCTTTAGAGAAGTTAATACATATATATTAAAAACTATATAATAAACTACCACAATAATCTATTAGTGGAAAAATGAATATATCATATTATAAACTATTATTTTATTTTATAAAGTTATTTTACAAAGTATTATATTTTATAAATGTGTTATGTGCAAAGCCATATGAGGCTATGTTACATAATAATAGCATTTCAACGTCTTTTTGCACAAGGGGCTCCATGCTTTCACTTGGTATTGAGCACTACAGCTTATGTGCTCACCTTGAACTGTCTCATTTATGAACAAATATAATCAGTATCAGGAAACAAGACGACTAAGTTTGGCCACCAACTGAAATGAATCTGGATTCAACAAGGAGATAAGGACACTAAGGGCTGTTTTTATCCTCTATTATTTGTGTGTTTGTGTGTGTACCTATGCATGTTCCAAGACACATATATGAAGGTCAGAGGACAAGATACTTCCATTCACTTTCTTCTTCTACTCTACGAGATGAGGTCATTAAAGTAAGATAGTCTGGCTTGGCAACAAGTGCTTTTGCTCACTGAGCTATCGCACAGGCCCAAGTAAGTTTCTGGATCAGTCTATGTTGAACAGGAAGGATCGATCATCCCATGTGCTGATGACACTTTCTGCTGGTGGTCAGATAAAAGGCAGTTTGAGGGAAGAAAAACTTAATTTTTATCTAGTGTGCTTCATGGTTCCTTCCTGTCATGTTGTTATGTTCCTCTATACCAACTGTGTCCTGCTTTTCAGTTCAAATTATCCTGTTTCTGCTGCTTTCACAGTTATCAAAACCCAGCTTCTTCAGCCCCTTAACATGGACAGAAGACAAGAGACTCTCCAGGAATTTTCAACTTCTTCAGCAGTACATAGGCACTGGTGAGCTATTCAGTTTCATGGACTGATCAGAGGCTGGTGTCTCAGACTCTCTAGTATAAAGACAGATTGTTGCAATATCAAGATCATATGATTCAAGCCAAACTGGTAATTCTACACTCACACAGACACACACACAGACACACACACACACACACACACACAGACACACACACACAGACACACACACATACACACACATACACACACATACACACACACATACACACACATACACACACATACACACACACATACACAGACACACACACACACACATATATATATATATATGGCATGATATCTATTCCTCTGGATAACGCTGAACAACACAGAATTTATTTTGTTCCTCCTACTATTAATATTTTGCAGCTGCGAATTTGCCTTGCCTGATTCTTCTCCTTCCTTTTCCATATTTCGTATCTTATCCTGCTTTACTCTTTACTTACATTTTCCTGAAAGATACAGAATGTGTTTTTAAAACAAAAGCCTAAGATAGAGATCTTATGGTTTTCCTTGATTGCCATAGATTTTCCGTTTACATATGCCTGTCACAAACTAAGTACTTCAAGGAATTATTTTTGTCCTTAATGAGAAGTTCCGATCCACCTTTTTGTGTGCATGTATGCCGTTTTTGATACAGCTGGAGGATGAGCAGAGGACACGAATTGTTACAGAATTCCAAAACAAACTGCACTCCTTAAAGCACCACCTGGGGCTCTTAATGTATGGAGCAGAAAAAGGAAATATGCAAATGCTCATATCATTTGCATAGGGATGATTCCCCTCAATAGTGTTCATGAGCTTCCTGACGTTTGCATGATTTTCTTGGTATGTTCTTATCAATCATATTTTCTTCTTGTCAGTAAGAACCTCATGGTTTGTGAGTGTACATGCTAAGTGTTGCCCAGGGATAGCACAGTTCTGTATCTTCTCGCTTCTTGAGGTAAGGCGTTTTTGTGGGTCAGTCTATAATTCTTAACAGAAAAGAAACCACTTTTTCCTGAGAAAGCAACGGGTAAGGACGCCACAGCATAATGAGCAGCAGACAAGCAGACTTCATCCCTTACTTTAATGAGACTCTTGATTGCCATATGCGGAACATAAAAGTGAAGCGGGAACGTCATTTCATGGATGCTGTGTTGCAGCTTTCTTCCCTCTGGGTGTGGACACCACCTTCTGCACAGAGCCAGAATTGGTTTGCCACTCCCAGAACTGATGCCTGCTGTTAATTGACACTGAAATGGAGAACCTTGCTTGGTAGATGGGTCCCATGACTTTCCATTGAATCTCTTGTCTTGGCAAGAGATGGGCTGACACATATTAAGCCATTGAGATAGAAATTTCCCAATGGAGCTTTCAAATGGATTTCTGTTTTCTATAGTATAAACCCTTAGTTCCATTAAAAGAAAAGAAATGTTTAAGTGACATCAGTAATAGTACGTACCAAGGCATCACCACGTATACTCAGAGTCTTATGTAGATTTAGAGGAATTCTTTGCATGTGATCCTCATTCTCATTTGGAGAACACTTTAAGTTTTTCCTTCCTATTTAATTTTACTTATCCCTATAGAAATCTCCCTGGAAATTACCTCATAATCAAATAGTTTTAACATACTCATGCCCACAAAAGTCGGCCTTAATGGGACTACATATCTATAAAGTCTCTTTTATTACTTTTTAAAAAATCTTACATTCTTCTTTCAAACTTTGTTAGTCAATGTTAAGGTGGGTGGAAAACGTGTCTCACTCAAGGGTCAGCACTATGTCATGACCATAGAAAGGCCAGGTCAAAGGAAAGTGTCCTTAAAGCAATTCTGTTTTCTGAAAAAATAACTAGTTTCACCACCCTCAATATTTAGCATTAGTGTCCTTGGAAGAAATGGCAGGACTAGGAATGGGTCCCAGTTGGCTAGTGCTTGTGAGATTCTGGGTTCAGTCCCTAGTACTGATAAAAGGGAGAGACAAAAGACATGTTACTTTCTGATTCTGACCATGTGAATAGACAAGATAGCTTACAGAAGTAAGAGGACACCATCTGGGTTCATTCTATTCATTTATTAAGCTTAAATCCATATGTGCAGTCAGGGTGGGATCACTTCAGTTCTGCCAAAAGATTATATGTCTCCTTCTCTACAGGCAAAAGGCATGTGCTATGTATCATACACATATATTTTAAAGCAGCTATTTTTTACTTGACGGGTCTATGTGCTTGAAAGAGAGGAGTGAATGAAACAATCATGTCCCTCTGTTGGTAGAACTTACAGTCTTTAGGACAGAGGTGAAGGATCAATGAATATGAAAGTTAGAGCCTGTAGTGAATGTTTTGAAAGTAGAGAAGAAGGAACTTCCTTCATGGAACTTCGAATACATATTTTAAAAGTAAGATAAGGAGACAATTTCCTGAAAAAAAAACCCACAAATGTATAGAAAGATTTCTTATTCTATACTCAGTTTCTCTTCATGTTGACATTGGAAAAAAATCCATAAAAGTGCATATTGTATTGAGAGTGCTACAAGGCCATTCTCTGCCATCACCCACTTTCATATGAACTGCTTAATTCTTCCTATTTCCCTCTTCCAATGTGTGTACCTTTTAGATTCTTTTGTTAGGCAGTGAAGGATTTTGACTAAAATATCCTTGATATGATCCACACTTTCCCTTTAATAGGATATTATCAGTGTAGTACAGCACATTTGAATGTGTGTTAAAGTCAATAAAACATTACTTACATTCAGCCCCAAATCTACTTTCAGACTCTCAGCAACACTAAAAAAAATCACATGCACATACATACACACACACATACATGCACACACACATATTTATATTTCAAGTAAAAGTTAGATAAAAAAAATTCAAGCAAGTAACCAACAAAATGTTTTGCCAACAGATATAACAATATTTTACAATAGAATCTTCAAACATATAAAAATGCATGTAGTAGATAGAGGTAGTAGTTTCCCTTGAGAAAGCAAGGTGTCAGGAAAAGCCAGTGATATTAGATAGAAGCTATCCTACCCTCTATGATAGTCCCCCATATATGTATTTGGGTATGGGAATCTCTATTGACATTTTCATTCTAAAAGATGATATGTACTATTTATATGATTGTTGTGATAATCTGAGTAACCATTTAGCTGGGTATTATATACAATATTAGTACATTTAGGTTATTATTAACACAAGTAATAGATTTTCTCCATGCTATAGGGTTTATATTTATATGCCCCCAATACATATAATATATCAACATAGTTTCAAATAGACTCTGAACACAAAGCACTTTAGTATATGTTATCTACTTGTGCTATTATTTTGTTTTACAAAGAATATAACAAGACTCAATGGGAATATAGTCTGGCTTTTGTAATTTTTCTAATTTAAAGAGGAACTGTTCACACTGAAGGTTTGATTGTCCTTGCAATTGTTTAGTAATCTAGGGAATGAGAATAATTTCCAAAGTGCTTCTGGACAGAACAAATTTCTGACCGTCTAAAATGCATTGCTCCATTGCTAAGTGAATCAGTCATAAAAGAAGTTCATGTGGGCTGCAGATAGTTTCATAATGAAACTTTCTTTTCTGTTGAATCCTTTTGGATTTTATATCATACTAAGGTTTGAATAAATATTTGTATACCGAATGTATAGCGAAGGCAGAACAATGCCTCTGACACCAAATAACAGATCCTATTATTTCTGCCCTTTAATGAGCACTAGACATTAACTGAAGGCTACATCCACAGAGTGCCTGGCATATTTTACAATCAGGAAGATTATGACTTCCTCCCTAATGATCATTTTCAACCCAGGTGACATGTCCAGAGTGTAGCTTTCCTTGGCCTCTCACTCCTCCAAATTACTAAGCCATACATCAGCCCAGGCAGTTTCATGGGGAGAACCTCAGTCTGGAGGAAGGTCAAGGTTTCAGATTTTAGAGCAGGAAGACTCACCATGACTTGTCTTTCGCTCTGTCCTCCCACATTATTAGCTAATTTTTTTAAAACATGGACTGGCAGTAATTAGCCTTGATTTGGACCTCCACCAAGGCTTGCTATCAAATGTCTTTCCTGTTTATGTTTGAGTTACTCTTTGGTTATCTGTGTGCTCTTTAGACATGTAAGACCTATATTTTTAGACTCCCTCTGTACAAAGTATGTAATTTTTGAGGACTGGGCTCTGGATTCTATCATTGGATTCTGATATTTCAATTCTCACAGTCAGGGGAGTAGTAATTCATCATTAATAGTCTTCCTTCCCTATTTAGGAAAAAAAAGACTTTTGTTTTAAGATATCCATTGACTGAAGTTGAATATATAGTGCCTAATTAACTTCAGTTCAGTGAAACAAAAAGTTTTATCCACAAATAAAACTCTTGTGAGATGATTATGAAGTTGTTTCTGATCTATTAACTTCCTCTTCTATTTTTTTTCTAGAGTTTCATTTGAGTCATTAACTGGAGAATCACTCATTGGAACACAGAGCAATTAGCTGTTATTGATTGAGAATTATAGGAACATGGGGAAAGTTAATTGTCTACTGATTATTACGTGTTGATAGAGTTGACAAGCTTGCAAATGATTTTATCCACCAAATGGAATTTATGCTTTTTGAACAACCTAGGTTGTTTGATGAAAATTCTTGGGCACTTGTGCTTGGTTGTGTCTTTTAAGTATTTCAAGTGCTATGAGAATAAAGAAAAATAAATATAATTTCCTATGTATTTATATTACTTTTAAATGTGAAAGTTTCATATGTTACTGGAAATAAAATTTTATTATGTATGATTTGAGGCATGGGAGCTTCTCTGGCCTGCATCCTTGTTTTTCATGAGTGTATGTGTAGCATTTACCTTCAATAACAGGGGAAAAAACTGAAAAGATACAAATAACAAGATCACAATAACAATAATAATAAAATCTGCTTTTGAAGACAATTCTACTCTGATTGATTGGATCATAATGGTTGAGAATAAGTATGGGACACAAATGTGTCTGTGGCAAGGATGTGGCATTCTCTCTCTTTTTCACTGTAATATATATATATTTGGAAAACATTCTTGTATCCTATATCAATAGGTTTGTATTATGTCAGATCTTCAGACTAAGATTTGGGCTTAGTTTTCACTTCAGGTGTATGCCAAATGCTTTTCCTTTGAAATTACATTGAGATTTGAAACTGGTAACAAATACTTGCAGTACTGTGATCATATGAAACTTGTAACTAATATCTCACCAATGATTTTGGATAATATGTTGCATGAAACAGTCCTTTTTCAAACTATTTAAAAACAATTCATGTAACAACAGCTGTCCTTGTTTTATGTCTTTTTGCTTACATTTTAATTTCCTTTCTATTCCTTTCTATCCCAGGAATCTTCATAATCATCTCAATATATATATATGACTAGGACTAGGTGCTAAATTAACTTTTTATTTGTTAATCTTTGAATCACATCTGGTGCATTGCAGAATGTTCCCAAATACCAATAAGACAATACTTGGTCAACATTCTTTTTCTTGGGATCCTTTAATAGATAATTCTTTAAAGTATTCAGTAGAATACCTAACACATTTGGAAACAATTATATAAAAATATTATTCCTTCAGTATCTCTTTTAAAAATAGTCACATAATATTTGCCATGGTTAAGAGGACTTAATCATTTGAAATGTTTTCCTTAGGAATTTTTCGCAACACACATTCATTGGCTGTTGGTCTTTGCAGAATGACATTAAGTAGGAAATTGTTAAGAATGTAACTTTTCCTAGTGAATTGAAATCAATTTTCTATGTCTTTTATTTCAGACACACATAAAAACAAACATTTAAAAGCAGCTGCTTTCTTATCAGACTTTGAGAGAGTCATCTACAGTCACCAATGGTGTGTCATTTTCTTCTTACACGAGAATTCCCTTAACCAGTAATGAGCCCAGAAATAGCAAACATGCTTAGATTAATGTCCCAATTAAGCCACTTTGAGTTGGAGATTACAGGAAGGCATTTCTGAAAGCACCAGTAAGTATGGCTACCTCCCAAGAGAGTTATGCAAAGATGAGAGGGAGACCATTCTTTCTCAAGTGAACAGAAAGCTATTCCTGAGATGAAATTTACCCAAATATTTCAATTTAATAATGCAGAATTTTAAAAACCATTATTTTTAGGAAGAAAACCTATGAAAAATTTTCCAAAGAGGCTGAGATAAAATTACATTGAATCATTAGTTCCCTAAGGCTTACTGAGCAGGAATGGACATTGCAAAGAGATTAAGTATATTTAAGTTTTTTTTCTCATTGCTTTCCATACACTTATTTCTACCTCTCACTTTAGCATAGCCCTGTCTCTATGCTTGTGTGCACATCTACACTTTAGTGTGTGCCTGATTTAATATCTATTTAGATAATACACTACAGTGGGATATTTCCTGAAAGGTTTCGTAGCCTGTCATTGTATTTTTTTAAGTGAAAGAGTTATGTTAGAAGCTATCTTAGGCACTTAAACTACTGTGCACTATCTTGGCTTTAATTAAATCAATGACATTGATATGGCATAGAAAAGTTTTCATTTCAATGTTGACAATTTTGGAAGCTCCATTCCCCTTCAACCTAGCAAGCTGGCTCCTCACACCCATCTATGCATGGAACAGAATAGAAGAAAAGCCACACATATAACTTCAACATTATTTGTGATTTCTCTGATCTCTTCTCTCAAACTTAATCTTGACACTTGAAGAGCAGCAGCTCTTAAAGGATTATCTAAGTAAATTGCTTAATACCGTTCCCCTATGAGTGACAGAAGGAAAGAGAACATGAAGCTCCTTTGACAAACATGAGCAGGATGTGGGTTTTAATATTATTCTACTCAGACACTTCATCAAACCAGTCTCCTAGTATTCTCGCTTTGATACTGCCGCAACCATACCAACACATCTGCTTGTCTGCTCAGAATGCTGCTTTGTAGACAAACTGAATTTTGCTATTCTAGATAAGAATGCAAGTTGAAAGAGTATCCAAATGTTTGGGATTCCAGGCTGGAGCGACAGACTAAATTTTCAGTGCCGATTAGTTTTTGTTTTTGTTTTTTTTTTTTAATAAACACTACGCTTTATGCAAGACTAGAAGAACAAAGAAATAATTGGAAAGATTCCATTTTGTCTAGGCTTCACATGTTTTATTTGGCTTTTGAATTATGTGTTACATGGCTTTAAAAGGCAGAGGCCATAGGCCAAAGTCGGTGATGATCTTTCTCATTAGTTATCCAATTAAAGCTCATGTTTCCTGCTTCACTCAAACTGGACCTTTAAAAAAATTATGCGAAGAACACATTAAAATTTATACACAACTATGTAAAACTTTGCTCTTCCCACTACTTCAGTGAGTAATGGACTCCTGGTGGTGGTTTGAATCGGGATAACCCCATAGTTTATGTCTTGAATTTGGTTTATAGAGAGGGGCACCACTGGGTATGGCCTTATTATAGGAAGTATATCACTGTTGAAGCAGTAGCTTCGGGGTCTCTCTCTCTCATCCTCTCTCTCTTTCTCTTGATATATTTATTTTATATGTGTGAGTATACTATTGCTGTTGCTGTCTTCAGACACACCAAAAGAGGGCATCGGATCCCATGACAGATGGTTGTGTGCCACCATGTGGTTGCTGGGAATTGAACTCAGGACCTCCGGAAGAGCGGTCAGTGCTCTTAACTGCTGAGCCTTCTCACCAGCCCCTAAGCTTTAGGATCTCTGAAGCTCAAGTCTGGCCAGTGTGCCTCAGTCTCCTACTGCTGTCTATAGATCAGTATGTACAACTCTCAACTCCTTCTCCAGCACCCTGTCTGCTTGCACACTGCCATGCTTCTCACCATGGTGATAATGGATTAAGCCCCTGATACTGTAAACCAGCCCCAATTAAATGCTTTCCTTTATAAGAGTTGCCATGGTCATGGTGTCTCTTCACAGTATTAAAACTCTAAGATGTTCACATATTTCTTTTTCTTTTTTTAATTCTTTGGGAATTTCTTGTATGTAGAGTGTTTTGACCAAATCTACTTCATTTCCATGATTTCAAATTCCTTTCCATCATTCCTAATACTTTTTCCTCCTAAGTTTCTTTTCTAAATCAGATTTTAATATATTTTGTTAAAAAAAAAGCTATGTGCAGGTATGTGTCTTCATGTGGGTATGTGCATGACATTATGATAGCCCTCAGAGGCCAAGGGTGTCATATATCCTGGAGCTAGAAAGTTGTGAGCCATCTAAAATGGGTTCTGTGAATCTAACCCGGGTCCTCCCAAAAGCAAGTACTCTATAGATGACTCAAGTCATCTATAGAGCTTCTGTCCCTAAAAATTTTCTATGCTACTTTTTTTTTCAAAGCCATTGAGTCCTTTTAGTGTTCTCTGTATTTGCATATGTATTAAACCATTTATCTAATGGAACATGGCTAGATTATCAGGGTCTGCATCATTGAAGAAAACCTTAGCAGTAGCTTTCAATTTTAAATAGATACTTTGTTAGGATACAATCTCATGAGCCTCTCCCCAATCCAGTCTTGAAGTTTGCCTGGTCTGCCTTTGTGCAGATCAACTCATACACTCAAAGCTGATGTGTCTATGTGTGCAAAGGCCCTGCAATGACCAGCTAGTAATATTTAGCTCTAGTCACCCAGTGGTTTTGTCTCATACAATCTTTCCTCCCTCTCTTCTACTATAATCTGTGGGCCTGCTGGTGTGAGGCAATGATATAGAGGTCTCTATTTAGAGATGAGCATCCCACCAGTATCTTATTCTCTTCCTGTTGACCAGTTTTGGAACTCTTTATTAATGGCCATCAACTGAAAAAAAAACTTCTCTAGTATAGTTGGATGATATAACTCCTCAAAATTTACTTAATAAGAAAATGATATTAAGCATTGGAAAACTGAATCATGATGAATAACTCAATTTGGGAGATATGAGTACCAGATGTTTACTGCTCTGATATCAGCTAATATTTCTGTAAGATAAAATGACATTTAACATGAATTCCTTAGGAATTACTACAGGCAATGCTTTGATAACTTTGGGCTCATGAATGAAGGAATATGCAGAAGCTATGTAAGAAGCACACAAAGTATCATCCCGCAATTGAAATGACATCAAGAACAGCAGCACACAGCACGGCAGGATTTTTCATATGAGTTATAACTGTTAGCAGTAGGATTATTCTGTGGGAAAGGATAGCCAAGGTAATTTAAAAAAATCAAGTTATTCTCACTGATGAGCAGGATAGTTATAGTCACTGGAGAAAGAGTCAGAAATTATGGGTTTTTATCCCACTCTTCCTTTAGGTTGTTATGGCCTTTCTGCTTTAAGTGTGAGTTAGGGTTACGTTATTCTGATTACCTTGAAACAATACTCCCTTTTAAAAGTTATTTAGACACTTGACAATGTATGCACCAGAACTACTATATCTTCTGTTGCTTGATCATCATTCTATTTTCTTTTGTATAAGTCTTCTCTTCTCCCTTCTACTTGCTTATTGTTTTTTGTTCGTCCCTTCCCTTCCCTTCCCTTCCCTTCCCTTCCCTTCCCTTCCCTTCCCTTCCCTTCCCTTCCCTTCCCTTCCCTTCCCTTCCCTTCCCTTCCCCTCCCCTCCAGTCCCCTCTCCTTCTCTCCCCTCCCCTCCCCTCCCCTCCAGTCCCCTCTCCTTCTCTCCTCTCCCTTCTCCTGCTGCCCACTCCCCCTCCTCTTCCCTTGTTTTTCCTTCCCTTTACCCTTACAATGGTACAATGTATACAATGTTTCTTTTTTTCTTCTTCTCTTCCCTTCTTTTTCTTGGTGCTAGTGTTAGTATCAAGGCACTGGCAGATTCTAGGCAAGCACTCTCCTAATAGTGTATCACTAATGCTTCCACACTGTGATGACAATTTCTTCTAATTTATTTGTCTTGAACATATTCTGTTTTTGCTTGATCTTCTAACTAACCTGTCATCAGACAAACCGTTACTTTTCCCTTTAACTGTGTTGTACCTGTGGGGTTCTGCTTTTATTGTGCTTAGATCTATGTAATGTAAAGAGAAATAAGAAATTAAATGAAGCTACCAAGTCTTAGCCTTTTCTCAGTGGTGTATATTTTTTAAGGCAACTGATTACAGATACCTTGTATGTCTTCCACACTATTTTTCACTAATTACAGAGGCAACCTTGTAGCACCCTCAAAGATCTATAACCTCAAGGAAAAGGAAAAAGAGATATAAAAGGATACCTCTTTTAGATTTGGTCACAGGTAAAATAAATGTATGTAGGAAAAGACAAAGGTAACAGGAGAATCACACATAAGCTCAATATGAGCAACTATTGGGCCTAGGTGATAAGGAACCATGCCTGCACATTATGGAGCAACTGCAGCGGAAGAATTCAGCTCCAAATTCAGAGGCCTCCTTGGAACAAATGGACCATCAGATGCAGTTTTCAAGACCCCAGATTCTCTATGTAAATTGGAGAACTAAAATAATAGTTAGTGGTAGTAGAAATGTATGGAGTTACTCAGCACAACAGGCTGGAAACACCAACTGGAAAGACGAAATGTACTATTTCACAGATGTTTTCCACCATAGAGATGCAAAACCCTAGCAAATTGTTCAGAGTGTAAAATGCCTCAAGTATCTTTAGTCAATAGGCTTGCTGGCTTGCCATAAATCTAACTGGTAAATTTAGAAACATTACTAACAGAACGTATATTAAAACAAAATTGCAAGAGCAGTGTTTTCCATAACCAGCATATGTTGCTATAGTCTGTGTGATGAGCAATTACTATTTTCCATTATTGAATGTTTTTCCCTTTACAGAAATATGCACACATCCTGGAGGGCAAAACAAACATGGCATTTGTTTTTCAGCATACTCTTTTAAAAGTGGATCATTATTCTTTAAAACATTAAAAGAAAGAGCGAAAATGGTATCCATTTCTTCTCTATATAAATTTCTAGATATTTGAGAAAAGAAGCATAAGATTTACAAGATTGTTGGGAAAAAATCAGCTTTGATTTTTATTTTATCAAGAGACCGGGTAATATTATGATGTCTATAATACTTTCTTTCTTAGTAATCTGTACAAGCTCATTTTCTCTTTATTTCTAGTTGTTTTATCAAATTTGTTCTTGAAAATGTGAAATATTTATGTATATGATTATGCAGTGCGTTGTGAGGATTGTTAATTCTGACTGTGTCTGTATTTCCCCAGAACCACTTTACCTCCAACTCCCTTCAAGTTCTTGTTCCCAGTTCACTTCATCTTTTGGGTTGTTTTACTTTGTGCTTTGCTGAGTTTAAGGACAACCTTCTACATGACCACGAGCTTGAAACTCTCCATTGGACCTCAATGGCTCACCAGTGGATATGTAAATAAAATACCAATTCTTCACCCACAATCCATTAGAAGCCAATAGTTTATCAAAAAACTGTACAAACACATAAATCCTCCCCCTCCCCAAATCTGTGATTGACTGTGTACAGACCCAGTTTTGTGCATGCTTATTGTAGCATGTTATAGGTGTTGTGAAATCATAACTGTATTGTCAGCTCAGCTTTAAATTTTTATGTAATATTTTTATGGTAAAAGACACAGTCATGCATGAAATTTCAAAGAACAAAATTAATCAATAAAAACAGCAGAAAATGGGCTGGAGATGGATCACCAATTAAGAGCACTGACTGCTCTACCAAAGGTCCTGAGTTCAATTCCCAGCAACCACATGGTGGCTCACAACCATCTGATGCTCTCTTCTGGTGTGTCTGAAGAAAGCAACAGTGTACCCACATACATGAAATAAATAAATCTTTTTTTAAAAAGTAGAAAATAAAACATAAACTAACATGTAGATATTTTATTTTTACAGAATTCGTATCAATAGTTTATACATTTATGTATTTAAGAAAAACTGAAATAAATTTATGAAGAAGACCATAGAATCTCAACAATTTGATAACATAAATGCATTCCTTCCTTCCTTCCTTTTATCCTCATTCTGTGCCCCCACCCCACACTCCCCCTCCCCCCAAACATAAGAATCTCTATCCCTTAGGCTCAGTGAGTCCAGCTGGCATAAGTATGTAGGCAAGCCCTTCTATTCTTTTTCGATTTTAAAACAAGTAGCTAAAGACCTGATTTTGTTTTGTGCTTACTGTCCATCCAAAGTGTTCCCTGTTCATCACTGTAAAAACTTGGGTCTTAATATCATCCTGAGTGAGGTAATTCATACCCAAAAGGACATGCATGGTATGTACTCAGTAAGTGGATATTAGAAAAAAAAGTACAGAATACCGAAGATACAGTCCACAGACCTCACAAAGGTCAACAAGCCGAAGGGCCCAAGTGAGGATGCCTCAGTCCCACTTGGGAGGAGAAAAAACAATCACAAGTAGGAGGGACAGAGGGACCTGGGAGAGAAAGTGGACAGGGGTTGGGGGCACAGAGAAAAGAACCTGATATTGGGTGAGGGAAAAAGACTGAAAGCCCTCAGGGCCAGCAGAAAGAACAGGAGGAAACAGGCAACCTCAGGAAATAGACTGGGGAAACCCTCTAGAATGCACCAGAGACCTGGGAGGTGAGAGACTCTTGGGAACTCAAAGGGAGGGAATTTAGATGAAATGTCTGACAGTAGGGAGAGGGAATTTATGGAACCCACCTCCAGCAGGAAGACAGGGCATCAAATGAGGGATGGGGTTGCCATCCGACAGTTAAAACTCTCATCCATAAATGTTCCTGTCTGAAAGAACTACAGGGATGGAAAAGGAGAAGAATCTGAGGGAAAGATGGTTCAGAGACAGGCCCAAAGTGGGATCCAGCTCAAGGGGAGGCACCAAGGCCTGACACTATTACTGAGGCTATGGAGTGCTCACAAAAAGGAACCTAGCATGACCGCACTCCAGAAGACCCAACAAGCAGCTGAAAGAGTCAGATCCAGACATATGCACACAACCAATGAACAGAAGCTGCTGATCCCTGTGGTCGAATTAGGGAAAAGCTGGAAGAAGCTGAGGAGGAGGGTGACCCTGTAGGAAGACCAGCAGTCTCAGTTACTCTGGACCCCCGAGATCTCTCAAACACTGGACCACCAACCAGGCAGCATAAACCAGCTGATATGAGGCCCCAACACACATAGAGTAGAGCGCTGCCGGATCTGTGTTCAATCAGAAATGATGCACCTAACCCTCAAGAGACTGGAGGCCCCAGGGAGTTTAGAGGTCAGGTGGGGTGTGGGGTGTGGTGTGGGAGATAGTGGGTGGGAGGGGGTGGAGATCCTTGTGGAGACAGGGGGTGGGGAGGAGGTATGGAATGTGGAACAATCGGAGGGTAGACTGAGAGTGGAATAAAATCTGGAGTGTAAAATAAATAAAGAAAAAAGTTTTTAAAAAAGATGAAAACTGCCTATTCTTGGTGTTAGCAAATTGTTAAGAGGTTGCACAGACGTTTTAAAGGTAATAAAAAAGAAGTCTTGTAATTTGTTAGTCAATATTAGGAAGATATGGGGAACATGCTCCGAAACCACATTTGAGTTTCAGTGAACCACAGGGCAAGGAAACATTTCAACTAATAGGGAAGAGAAAATGCTATAAGAGAACTGGTTATAGGTGTGTTTCCAGAGAGCTAACAGTACTATAAAGTATGGTAACACCTTAAAACTGAAGGTTTGGGGTAGCAGAGAATGGCTGGAATCACTGTAAGCCAGTTGAATTCTAGATATGTTAAAGTTGCTGATAAAGAAGTCTAGAAGAAGTATCACTTTGGATAAAGGTACAAACTTTTAAAATATAAAATGTTTAAATCTTTCCAGATTTACCCTGGGTTTACCCAGATTTACCTTATTTGATTATTAGATTTTGTGTTCTTTTTACAAAATATGTAAGAAATTGATAAAAATGTTAAAATTAAATATTATAAATCAATCCACAAATAGTAATAAAAGTTCTTTGTAAAAATACCTAAAGAGTATACATAAGTGGGTTAAATTGCTATCAAAATAAATAAAAAATAGAAGTAATAGCATGCTGTTTCAAATTAGTTAAGTGTCTACAACAC